>NC_092147.1:13881846-14249346 GCF_045791955.1 Oncorhynchus clarkii lewisi | reverse complement strand
AGAGAGAGACAAAGCCCCATTCAAGATGAGGGGGAGAGAGAGAAAGCCCCATTCAAGATGAGGGGGAGAGAGAGAGAGAGAGAGAGAAAGCCCCATTCAAGATGAGGGAGAGAGAGAGAGAGAGAGAGAAAGCCCCATTCAAGATGAGGGAGAGAGAGAGAGAGAAAGCCCCATTCAAGATGAGGGAGGGAGGGGGAGAGAGAGAGAGAGAGAGAAAGCCCCATTCAAGATGAGGGAGAGAGAGAGAGAGAGAAAGCCCCATTCAAGATGAGGGAGAGAGAGAGAAAGCCCCATTCAAGATGAGGGAGAGAGAGAGAAAGCCCCATTCAAGATGAGGGAGAGAGAGAGAGAAAGCCCCATTCAAAATGAGGGAGAGAGCGAGAGCGAGAGAGAAAGCCCCAGTCAAGATGAGGGGGAGAGAGAGAGAAAGCCCCATTCAAGATGAGGGAGAGAGAGCGAGAGAGAAAGCCCCATTCAAGATGAGGGAGGGAGAGAGAAAGCCCCATTCAAGATGAGGGAGAGAGAGAGCCCCATTCAAGATGAGGGAGAGAGAGAGAGAGAGAGAGAGAAAGCTCCATTCAAGATGAGGGAGAGAGAGAGAAAGCACCATTCAAGATGAGGGAGAGAGAAAGCCACATTCAAGATGAGGGAGAGAGAGAGAGAGAGCGAGAGAGAAAGCCCATTCAAGATGAGGGAGAGAGAGAGAAAGCCCCATTCAAGATGAGGGAGAGAGAGAGAAAGCCCCATTCAAGATGAGAAAGAGAGAGAGAAAGCCCCATTCAAGATGAGGGAGAGAGAGAGAGAAAGCCCAATTCAAGATGAGGGAGAGAGAGAGAGAGAGAGAGAGAGAAAGCCCCATTCAAGATGAGGGAGAGAGAGAGAGAGAGAGAGAAAGCCCCATTCAAGATGAGAGAGAGAGAGAAAGCGCCATTCAAGATGAGGGAGAGAGAGAGAAAGCCCCATTCAAGATGAGGGAGAGAGAGAGAGAGAGAGAGAGAGAGAGAGAAAGCCCCATTCAAGATGAGGGAGAGAGAGAGAGAGAGAGAGAAAGCCCCATTCAAGATGAGGGAGAGAGAGAGAGAGAGAGAGAGAGAGAAAGCCCCATTCAAGATGAGGGAGAGAGAGAAAGCCCCATTCAAGATGAGGGGGGAGAGAGAGAGAAAGCCCCATTCAAGATGAGGGAGGGAGAGAGAGAGAAAGCCCCATTCAAGATGAGGGAGGGAGAGAGAGAGAGAGAGCGAAAGCCCCATTCAAGATGAGAGAGAGAGAGACAAAGCCCCATTCAAGATGAGGTTGGAGAGAGAGAGAGAGCCACATTCAAGATGAGGGAGAGAGAGAGAGAAAGCCCCATTCAAGATGAGGGAGAGAGAGAGAGAGAGAGAGAGAAAGCCCCATTCAAGATGAGAGAGAGAGAGAGAGAAAGCTCCATTCAAGATGAGGGAGAGAGAGAGAGAGAGAGTGAAAGCCCCATTCAAGATGAGGGAGAGAGAGAGAGAGAGAGAGAGAGAGAGAGAGAAAGCCCCATTCAAGATGAGGGAGAGAGAGACAAAGCCCCATTCAAGATGAGGGGAGAGAGAGAGAGAGAGAGAGAGAAAGCCCCATTCAAGATGAGGGAGAGAGAGAGAGAGAGAGAGAGAGAGAAAGCCCCATTCAAGATGAGGGAGAGAGAGAGAGAGAGCGAAAGCCCCATTCAAGATGAGGGAGAGAGAGAGAGAGAGCGAAAGCCCCATTCAAGATGAGGGAGAGAGAGAGAAAGCCCCATTCAAGATGAGAGAGAGAGAGACAAAGCCCCATTCAAGATGAGGGGGAGAGAGAGAAAGCCCCATTCAAGATGAGGGGGAGAGAGAGAGAGAGAGAGAAAGCCCCATTCAAGATGAGGGGAGAGAGAGAGAGAGAGAGAGAGAGAGAAAGCCCCATTCAAGATGAGGGAGAGAGAGAGAGAGAGAGAAAGCCCCATTCAAGATGAGGGAGAGAGAGAGAGAGAGCGAAAGCCCCATTCAAGATGAGGGAGAGAGAGAGAGAGAGCGAAAGCCCCATTCAAGATGAGGGAGAGAGAGAGAAAGCCCCATTCAAGATGAGGGGGAGAGAGAGAGAGAGAGAGAAAGCCCCATTCAAGATGAGGGGGAGAGAGAGAAAGCCCCATTCAAGATGAGGGGGAGAGAGAGAGAGAGAGAGAAAGCCCCATTCAAGATGAGGGAGAGAGAGAGAGAGAGAGAGAGAGAGAGAGAAAGCCCCATTCAAGATGAGGGAGAGAGAGAGAGAAAGCCCCATTCAAGATGAGGGAGGGAGGGGGAGAGAGAGAGAGAGAGAGAAAGCCCCATTCAAGATGAGGGAGAGAGAGAGAGAGAGAGAAAGCCCCATTCAAGATGAGGGAGAGAGAGAGAAAGCCCCATTCAAGATGAGGGAGAGAGAGAGAGAAAGCCCCATTCAAAATGAGGGAGAGAGCGAGAGCGAGAGAGAAAGCCCCAGTCAAGATGAGGGGGAGAGAGAGAGAGAAAGCCCCATTCAAGATGAGGGAGAGAGAGAGAGAGAGCGAAAGCCCCATTCAAGATGAGGGAGAGAGAGAGAAAGCCCCATTCAAGATGAGAGAG
The DNA here is from genome assembly GCF_045791955.1 of Oncorhynchus clarkii lewisi. NCBI lineage: Eukaryota > Metazoa > Chordata > Actinopteri > Salmoniformes > Salmonidae > Oncorhynchus > Oncorhynchus clarkii. The sequence continues at coordinate 14,246,755 of NC_092147.1, read as the reverse complement.
AGAGAGACAAAGCCCCATTCAAGATGAGGGGGAGAGAGAGAAAGCCCCATTCAAGATGAGGGGGAGAGAGAGAGAGAGAGAGAAAGCCCCATTCAAGATGAGGGAGAGAGAGAGAGAGAGAGAGAAAGCCCCATTCAAGATGAGGGAGAGAGAGAGAGAGAGAGAAAGCCCCATTCAAGATGAGGGAGGGAGGGGGAGAGAGAGAGAGAGAGAGAAAGCCCCATTCAAGATGAGGGAGAGAGAGAGAGAGAGAAAGCCCCATTCAAGATGAGGGAGAGAGAGCGAGAGAGAAAGCCCCATTCAAGATGAGGGAGGGAGAGAGAGAAAGCCCCATTCAAGATGAGGGAGAGAGAGAGAGAAAGCCCCATTCAAGATGAGGGAGAGAGAGAGAGAGAAAGCTCCATTCAAGATGAGGGAGAGAGAGAGCGAAAGCCCCATTCAAGATGAGGGGGAGAGAGAGAGAGAGAGAGAGAAAGCCCCATTCAAGATGAGGGAGAGAGAGAGAGAGAGAGAGAGAGAAAGCCCCATTCAAGATGAGGGAGAGAGAGAGAGAAAGCCCCATTCAAGATGAGGGAGAGAGAGAGAAAGCCCCATTCAAGATGAGGGAGAGAGAAAGCCCCATTCAAGATGAGGGAGAGAGAGAGAGAGAGAGAGAGAAAGCTCCATTCAAGATGAGGGAGAGAGAGAGAAAGCACCATTCAAGATGAGGGAGAGAGAAAGCCACATTCAAGATGAGGGAGAGAGAGAGAGAGAGCGAGAGAGAAAGCCCATTCAAGATGAGGGAGAGAGAGAGAAAGCCCCATTCAAGATGAGGGAGAGAGAGAGAAAGCCCCATTCAAGATGAGAAAGAGAGAGAGAGAGAGAGAAAGCCCCATTCAAGATGAGGGAGAGAGAGAGAGAAAGCCCCATTCAAGATGAGGGAGAGAGAGAGAGAGAGAGAGAAAGCCCCATTCAAGATGAGGGAGAGAGAGAGAGAGAGAGAGAAAGCCCCATTCAAGATGAGAGAGAGAGAGAAAGCCCCATTCAAGATGAGGGAGAGAGAGAGAGAGAGAGAGAGAGAGAGAAAGCCCCATTCAAGATGAGGGAGAGAGAGAGAGAGAGAGAGAAAGCCCCATTCAAGATTAGGGAGAGAGAGAGAGAGAGAGAGAGAGAGAAAGCCCCATTCAAGATGAGGGAGAGAGAGAAAGCCCCATTCAAGATGAGGGGGGAGAGAGAGAGAAAGCCCCATTCAAGATGAGGGAGGGAGAGAGAGAGAGAAAGCCCCATTCAAGATGAGGGAGGGAGAGAGAGAGAGAGAGAGAAAGCCCCATTCAAGATGAGAGAGAGAGAGACAAAGCCCCATTCAAGATGAGGGGGAGAGAGAGAGAGAGCCACATTCAAGATGAGGGAGAGAGAGAGAGAAAGCCCCATTCAAGATGAGGGAGAGAGAGAGAGAGAGAGAAAGCCCCATTCAAGATGAGAGAGAGAGAGAGAGAAAGCTCCATTCAAGATGAGGGAGAGAGAGAGAGAGAGAGTGAAAGCCCCATTCAAGATGAGGGAGAGAGAGAGAGAGAGAGAGAGAGAGAGAGAAAGCCCCATTCAAGATGAGGGAGAGAGAGACAAAGCCCCATTCAAGATGAGGGGAGAGAGAGAGAGAGAGAGAGAGAGAGAGAGAGAGAAAGCCCCATTCAAGATGAGGGAGAGAGAGAGAGAGAGAGAGAGAGAGAAGCCCCATTCAAGATGAGGGAGAGAGAGAGAGAGAGCGAAAGCCCCATTCAAGATGAGGGAGAGAGAGAGAGAGAGCGAAAGCCCCATTCAAGATGAGGGAGAGAGAGAGAAAGCCCCATTCAAGATGAGAGAGAGAGAGACAAAGCCCCATTCAAGATGAGGGGGAGAGAGAGAAAGCCCCATTCAAGATGAGGGGGAGAGAGAGAGAGAGAGAGAGAGAAAGCCCCATTCAAGATGAGGGAGAGAGAGAGAGAGAGAGAGAAAGCCCCATTCAAGATGAGGGAGAGAGAGAGAGAGAGAGAAAGCCCCATTCAAGATGAGGGAGGGAGGGGGAGAGAGAGAGAGAAAGCCCCATTCAAGATGAGGGAGAGAGAGAGAGAGAGAAAGCCCCATTCAAGATGAGGGAGAGAGAGAGAAAGCCCCATTCAAGATGAGGGAGAGAGAGAGAGAAAGCCCCATTCAAAATGAGGGAGAGAGCGAGAGCGAGAGAGAAAGCCCCAGTCAAGATGAGGGGGAGAGAGAGAGAGAAAGCCCCATTCAAGATGAGGGAGAGAGAGCGAGAGAGAAAGCCCCATTCAAGATGAGGGAGGGAGAGAGAGAAAGCCCCATTCAAGATGAGGGAGAGAGAGAGAGAAAGCCCCATTCAAGATGAGGGAGAGAGAGAGAGAGAAAGCTCCATTCAAGATGAGGGAGAGAGAGAGCGAAAGCCCCATTCAAGATGAGGGGGAGAGAGAGAGAGAGAGAGAGAAAGCCCCATTCAAGATGAGGGAGAGAGAGAGAGAGAGAGAGAGAGAGAGAGAGAAAGCCCCATTCAAGATGAGGGAGAGAGAGAGAGAAAGCCCCATTCAAGATGAGGGAGAGAGAGAGAGAAAGCCCCATTCAAGATGAGGGAGAGAGAGAGAAAGCCCCATTCAAGATGAGGGAGAGAGAAAGCCCCATTCAAGATGAGGGAGAGAGAGAGAGAGAGAGAGAGAAAGCTCCATTCAAGATGAGGGAGAGAGAGAGAAAGCACCATTCAAGATGAGGGAGAGAGAAAGCCACATTCAAGATGAGGGAGAGAGAGAGAGAGAGCGAGAGAGAAAGCCCATTCAAGATGAGGGAGAGAGAGAGAAAGCCCCATTCAAGATGAGGGAGAGAGAGAGAAAGCCCCATTCAAGATGAGAAAGAGAGAGAGAGAGAAAGCCCCATTCAAGATGAGGGAGAGAGAGAGAGAAAGCCCCATTCAAGATGAGGGAGAGAGAGAGAGAGAGAGAGAAAGCCCCATTCAAGATGAGGGAGAGAGAGAGAGAGAGAGAGAGAAAGCCCCATTCAAGATGAGAGAGAGAGAGAAAGCGCCATTCAAGATGAGGGAGAGAGAGAGAGAAAGCCCCATTCAAGATGAGGGAGAGAGAGAGAGAGAGAGAGAAGCCCCATTCAAGATGAGGGAGAGAGAGAGAGAAAGCCCCATTCAAAATGAGGGAGAGAGCGAGAGCGAGAGAGAAAGCCCCAGTCAAGATGAGGGGGAGAGAGAGAGAGAAAGCCCCATTCAAGATGAGGGAGAGAGAGAGAGAGAGCGAAAGCCCCATTCAAGATGAGGGAGAGAGAGAGAAAGCCCCATTCAAGATGAGAGAGAGAGAGACAAAGCCCCATTCAAGATGAGGGGGAGAGAGAGAAAGCCCCATTCAAGATGAGGGGGAGAGAGAGAGAGAGAGAGAGAGAAAGCCCCATTCAAGATGAGGGAGAGAGAGAGAGAGAGAAAGCCCCATTCAAGATGAGGGAGAGAGAGAGAGAGAGAGAGAGAAAGCCCCATTCAAGATGAGGGAGGGAGGGGGGAGAGAGAGAGAGAGAGAAAGCCCCATTCAAGATGAGGGAGAGAGAGAGAGAGAGAAAGCCCCATTCAAGATGAGGGGGAGAGAGAGAAAGCCCCATTCAAGATGAGGGAGAGAGAGAGAGAAAGCCCCATTCAAAATGAGGGAGAGAGCGAGAGCGAGAGAGAAAGCCCCAGTCAAGATGAGGGGGAGAGAGAGAGAGAAAGCCCCATTCAAGATGAGGGAGAGAGAGCGAGAGAGAAAGCCCCATTCAAGATGAGGGAGGGAGAGAGAGAAAGCCCCATTCAAGATGAGGGAGAGAGAGAGAGAAAGCCCCATTCAAGATGAGGGAGAGAGAGAGAGAGAAAGCTCCATTCAAGATGAGGGAGAGAGAGAGCGAAAGCCCCATTCAAGATGAGGGGGAGAGAGAGAGAGAGAGAGAGAAAGCCCCATTCAAGATGAGGGAGAGAGAGAGAGAGAGAGAGAGAGCCCCATTCAAGATGAGGGAGAGAGAGAGAGAAAGCCCCATTCAAGATGAGGGAGAGAGAGAGAGAAAGCCCCATTCAAGATGAGGGAGAGAGAGAGAGAAAGCCCCATTCAAGATGAGGGAGAGAGAGAGAAAGCCCCATTCAAGATGAGGGAGAGAGAAAGCCCCATTCAAGATGAGGGAGAGAGAGAGAGAGAGAGAGAAAGCTCCATTCAAGATGAGGGAGAGAGAGAGAAAGCACCATTCAAGATGAGGGAGAGAGAAAGCCACATTCAAGATGAGGGAGAGAGAGAGAGAGAGCGAGAGAGAAAGCCCCATTCAAGATGAGGGAGAGAGAGCGAGAGAGAAAGCCCCATTCAAGATGAGGGAGGGAGAGAGAGAAAGCCCCATTCAAGATGAGGGAGAGAGAGAGAGAAAGCCCCATTCAAGATGAGGGAGAGAGAGAGAGAGAAAGCTCCATTCAAGATGAGGGAGAGAGAGAGCGAAAGCCCCATTCAAGATGAGGGGGAGAGAGAGAGAGAGAGAGAGAGAAAGCCCCATTCAAGATGAGGGAGAGAGAGAGAGAAAGCCCCATTCAAGATGAGGGAGAGAGAGAGAGAAAGCCCCATTCAAGATGAGGGAGAGAGAGAGAAAGCCCCATTCAAGATGAGGGAGAGAGAAAGCCCCATTCAAGATGAGGGAGAGAGAGAGAGAGAGAGAGAAAGCTCCATTCAAGATGAGGGAGAGAGAGAGAAAGCACCATTCAAGATGAGGGAGAGAGAAAGCCACATTCAAGATGAGGGAGAGAGAGAGAGAGAGCGAGAGAGAAAGCCCATTCAAGATGAGGGAGAGAGAGAGAAAGCCCCATTCAAGATGAGGGAGAGAGAGAGAAAGCCCCATTCAAGATGAGAAAGAGAGAGAGAGAGAGAGAAAGCCCCATTCAAGATGAGGGAGAGAGAGAGAGAAAGCCCCATTCAAGATGAGGGAGAGAGAGAAAGCCCCATTCAAGATGAGGGGGGAGAGAGAGAGAAAGCCCCATTCAAGATGAGGGAGGGAGAGAGAGAGAGAAAGCCCCATTCAAGATGAGGGAGGGAGAGAGAGAGAGAGAGAGAAAGCCCCATTCAAGATGAGAGAGAGAGAGACAAAGCCCCATTCAAGATGAGGGGGAGAGAGAGAGAGAGCCACATTCAAGATGAGGGAGAGAGAGAGAGAAAGCCCCATTCAAGATGAGGGAGAGAGAGAGAGAGAGAGAAAGCCCCATTCAAGATGAGAGAGAGAGAGAGAGAAAGCTCCATTCAAGATGAGGGAGAGAGAGAGAGAGAGAGTGAAAGCCCCATTCAAGATGAGGGAGAGAGAGAGAGAGAGAGAGAGAGAGAGAGAAAGCCCCATTCAAGATGAGGGAGAGAGAGACAAAGCCCCATTCAAGATGAGGGGAGAGAGAGAGAGAGAGAGAGAGAGAGAGAGAAAGCCCCATTCAAGATGAGGGAGAGAGAGAGAGAGAGAGAGAGAGAGAAAGCCCCATTCAAGATGAGGGAGAGAGAGAGAGAGAGCGAAAGCCCCATTCAAGATGAGGGAGAGAGAGAGAGAGAGCGAAAGCCCCATTCAAGATGAGGGAGAGAGAGAGAAAGCCCCATTCAAGATGAGAGAGAGAGAGACAAAGCCCCATTCAAGATGAGGGGGAGAGAGAGAAAGCCCCATTCAAGATGAGGGGGAGAGAGAGAGAGAGAGAGAGAGAAAAGCCCCATTCAAGATGAGGGAGAGAGAGAGAGAGAGAGAGAAAGCCCCATTCAAGATGAGGGAGAGAGAGAGAGAGAGAGAAAGCCCCATTCAAGATGAGGGAGGGAGGGGGAGAGAGAGAGAGAAAGCCCCATTCAAGATGAGGGAGAGAGAGAGAGAGAGAAAGCCCCATTCAAGATGAGGGAGAGAGAGAGAAAGCCCCATTCAAGATGAGGGAGAGAGAGAGAGAAAGCCCCATTCAAAATGAGGGAGAGAGCGAGAGCGAGAGAGAAAGCCCCAGTCAAGATGAGGGGGAGAGAGAGAGAGAAAGCCCCATTCAAGATGAGGGAGAGAGAGCGAGAGAGAAAGCCCCATTCAAGATGAGGGAGGGAGAGAGAGAAAGCCCCATTCAAGATGAGGGAGAGAGAGAGAGAAAGCCCCATTCAAGATGAGGGAGAGAGAGAGAGAGAAAGCTCCATTCAAGATGAGGGAGAGAGAGAGCGAAAGCCCCATTCAAGATGAGGGGGAGAGAGAGAGAGAGAGAGAGAAAGCCCCATTCAAGATGAGGGAGAGAGAGAGAGAGAGAGAGAGAGAGAGAGAAAGCCCCATTCAAGATGAGGGAGAGAGAGAGAGAAAGCCCCATTCAAGATGAGGGAGAGAGAGAGAGAAAGCCCCATTCAAGATGAGGGAGAGAGAGAGAAAGCCCCATTCAAGATGAGGGAGAGAGAAAGCCCCATTCAAGATGAGGGAGAGAGAGAGAGAGAGAGAGAAAGCTCCATTCAAGATGAGGGAGAGAGAGAGAAAGCACCATTCAAGATGAGGGAGAGAGAAAGCCACATTCAAGATGAGGGAGAGAGAGAGAGAGAGCGAGAGAGAAAGCCCATTCAAGATGAGGGAGAGAGAGAGAAAGCCCCATTCAAGATGAGGGAGAGAGAGAGAAAGCCCCATTCAAGATGAGAAAGAGAGAGAGAGAGAAAGCCCCATTCAAGATGAGGGAGAGAGAGAGAGAAAGCCCCATTCAAGATGAGGGAGAGAGAGAGAGAGAGAGAGAAAGCCCCATTCAAGATGAGGGAGAGAGAGAGAGAGAGAGAGAAAGCCCCATTCAAGATGAGAGAGAGAGAGAAAGCGCCATTCAAGATGAGGGAGAGAGAGAGAGAAAGCCCCATTCAAGATGAGGGAGAGAGAGAGAGAGAGAGAGAGAGAGAGAAAGCCCCATTCAAGATGAGGGAGAGAGAGAGAGAAAGCCCCATTCAAAATGAGGGAGAGAGCGAGAGCGAGAGAGAAAGCCCCAGTCAAGATGAGGGGGAGAGAGAGAGAGAAAGCCCCATTCAAGATGAGGGAGAGAGAGAGAGAGAGCGAAAGCCCCATTCAAGATGAGGGAGAGAGAGAGAAAGCCCCATTCAAGATGAGAGAGAGAGAGACAAAGCCCCATTCAAGATGAGGGGGAGAGAGAGAAAGCCCCATTCAAGATGAGGGGGAGAGAGAGAGAGAGAGAGAGAGAAAAGCCCCATTCAAGATGAGGGAGAGAGAGAGAGAGAGAGAAAGCCCCATTCAAGATGAGGGAGAGAGAGAGAGAGAGAGAGAAAGCCCCATTCAAGATGAGGGAGGGAGGGGGGAGAGAGAGAGAGAGAGAAAGCCCCATTCAAGATGAGGGAGAGAGAGAGAGAGAAAGCCCCATTCAAGATGAGGGAGAGAGAGAGAAAGCCCCATTCAAGATGAGGGAGAGAGAGAGAGAAAGCCCCATTCAAAATGAGGGAGAGAGCGAGAGCGAGAGAGAAAGCCCCAGTCAAGATGAGGGGGAGAGAGAGAGAGAAAGCCCCATTCAAGATGAGGGAGAGAGAGCGAGAGAGAAAGCCCCATTCAAGATGAGGGAGGAGAGAGAAAGCCCCATTCAAGATGAGGGAGAGAGAGAGAGAAAGCCCCATTCAAGATGAGGGAGAGAGAGAGAGAGAAAGCTCCATTCAAGATGAGGGAGAGAGAGAGCGAAAGCCCCATTCAAGATGAGGGGGAGAGAGAGAGAGAGAGAGAGAGAAAGCCCCATTCAAGATGAGGGAGAGAGAGAGAGAGAGAGAAAGCCCCATTCAAGATGAGGGAGAGAGAGAGAGAAAGCCCCATTCAAGATGAGGGAGAGAGAGAGAGAAAGCCCCATTCAAGATGAGGGAGAGAGAGAGAAAGCCCCATTCAAGATGAGGGAGAGAGAAAGCCCCATTCAAGATGAGGGAGAGAGAGAGAGAGAGAGAGAAAGCTCCATTCAAGATGAGGGAGAGAGAGAGAAAGCACCATTCAAGATGAGGGAGAGAGAAAGCCACATTCAAGATGAGGGAGAGAGAGAGAGAGAGCGAGAGAGAAAGCCCATTCAAGATGAGGGAGAGAGAGAGAAAGCCCCATTCAAGATGAGGGAGAGAGAGAGAAAGCCCCATTCAAGATGAGAAAGAGAGAGAGAGAGAGAGAAAGCCCCATTCAAGATGAGGGAGAGAGAGAGAGAAAGCCCCATTCAAGATGAGGGAGAGAGAGAGAGAGAGAGAGAAAGCCCCATTCAAGATGAGGGAGAGAGAGAGAGAGAGAGAGAAAGCCCCATTCAAGATGAGAGAGAGAGAGAAAGCGCCATTCAAGATGAGGGAGAGAGAGAGAGAAAGCCCCATTCAAGATGAGGGAGAGAGAGAGAGAGAGAGAGAGAGAGAAAGCCCCATTCAAGATGAGGGAGAGAGAGAGAGAGAGAGAGAAAGCCCCATTCAAGATGAGGGAGGGAGGGGGAGAGAGAGACAGAGAGAGAGAGAGAGAGAGAGCCCTATTCAAGATGAGGGAGAGAGAGAGAGAGAGAGAGAGAGAGAGAGAGAGAGAGAGAGAGAGAGAGAGAGAGAGAGAGAGAGAGAGAGAGAAAGCCCCATTCAAGATGAGGGAGAGAGAGAGAGAGAGAGAGAGAGAGAGAGAGAGAGAGAGAGAGAGAGAAAGCCCCATTCAAGATGAGGGAGAGAGAGAAAGCCCCATTCAAGATGAGGGGGGAGAGAGAGAGAAAGCCCCATTCAAGATGAGGGAGGGAGAGAGAGAGAGAAAGCCCCATTCAAGATGAGGGAGGGAGAGAGAGAGAGAGAGAGAAAGCCCCATTCAAGATGAGAGAGAGAGAGACAAAGCCCCATTCAAGATGAGGGGGAGAGAGAGAGAGAGCCACATTCAAGATGAGGGAGAGAGAGAGAGAAAGCCCCATTCAAGATGAGGGAGAGAGAGAGAGAGAGAGAGAAAGCCCCATTCAAGATGAGAGAGAGAGAGAGAGAAAGCTCCATTCAAGATGAGGGAGAGAGAGAGAGAGAGAGTGAAAGCCCCATTCAAGATGAGGGAGAGAGAGAGAGAGAGAGAGAGAGAGAGAGAGAAAGCCCCATTCAAGATGAGGGAGAGAGAGACAAAGCCCCATTCAAGATGAGGGGAGAGAGAGAGAGAGAGAGAGAGAGAAAGCCCCATTCAAGATGAGGGAGAGAGAGAGAGAGAGAGAGAGAGAAAGCCCCATTCAAGATGAGGGAGAGAGAGAGAGAGAGCGAAAGCCCCATTCAAGATGAGGGAGAGAGAGAGAGAGAGCGAAAGCCCCATTCAAGATGAGGGAGAGAGAGAGAAAGCCCCATTCAAGATGAGAGAGAGAGAGACAAAGCCCCATTCAAGATGAGGGGGAGAGAGAGAAAGCCCCATTCAAGATGAGGGGGAGAGAGAGAGAGAGAGAGAGAGAGAGAGAGAGAGAGAGAAAGCCCCATTCAAGATGAGGGAGAGAGAGAGAGAGAGAGAGAGAAAGCCCCATTCAAGATGAGGGAGAGAGAGAGAGAGAGAGAAAGCCCCATTCAAGATGAGGGAGGGAGGGGGAGAGAGAGAGAGAGAAAGCCCCATTCAAGATGTGGGAGAGAGAGAGAGAAAGCCCCATTCAAGATGAGGGAGAGAGAGAGAGAAAGCCCCATTCAAGATGAGGGAGAGAGAGAGAGAAAGCCCCATTCAAGATGAGGGAGAGAGAGAGAGAGAGCGAGAGAAAGCCCCATTCAAGATGAGGGAGAGAGAGAGAGAGAAAGCCCCATTCAAGATGAGGGAGAGAGAGAGAGAGAAAGCCCCATTCAAGATGAGGGAGAGAGAGAGAGAGAGAGAGCCCCATTAAAGATGAGGGAGAGAGAGAGAGAGAAAGCCCCATTCAAGATGAGGGAGAGGGGGAGAGGGAGAGAGAGAGAGAGAAAGCCCCATTCAAGATGAGGGAGAGAGAGAGAGAGAAAGAAAGCCCCATTCAAGATGAGGGAGAGAGAGAGAAAGCCCCATTCAAGATGAGGGAGAGAGAGAAAGCCCCATTCAAGATGAGGGAGAGAGAGAGAAAAAGCCCCATTCAAGATGAGGGAGAGAGAGAGAGAAAGCCCCATTCAAGATGAGGGGGAGAGAGAAAAAGCCCCATTCAAGATGAGGGAGAGAGAGAGAGAGAGAGAGAGAAAGCCCCATTCAAGATGAGGGAGAGAGAGAGAGAGAGAGAAAGCCCCATTCAAGATGAGGGAGAGAGAGAGAGAGAGAGAAAGCCCCATTCAAGATGAGGGAGAGAGAGAGAGAGAGAGAAAGCCCCATTCAAGATGAGGGAGAGAGAGAGAGAGAGAAAAAGCCCAATTCAAGATGAGGGAGAGGGAGAGAGAGAGAGAGAAAGCCCCATTCAAGATGAGGGGGAGAGAGAGAGAGAAAAAGCCCCATTCAAGATGAGGGGGAGAGAGAGAGAGAGAGAGAGAAAGCCCCATTCAAGATGAGGGAGAGAGAGAGAGAGAGAAAAAGCCCAATTCAAGATGAGGGAGAGGGAGAGAGAGAGAGAGAAAGCCCCATTCAAGATGAGGGGGAGAGAGAGAGAGAAAAAGCCCCATTCAAGATGAGGGAGAGAGAGAGAGAGAGAGAGAAAGCCCCATTCAAGATGAGGGAGAGAGAGAGAGAGAGAAAGCCCAATTCAAGATGAGGGAGAGAGAGAGAGAGAGAAAGCCCCATTCAAGATGAGGGAGAGAGAGAGAGAAAGCCCCATTCAAGATGAGGGAGAGAGAGAGAGAGAGAAAGCCCCATTCAAGATGAGGGAGAGAGAGAGAGAGAGAGAGAGAAAGCCCCATTCAAGATGAGGGAGAGAGAGAGAGAGAAAGCCCCATTCAAGATGAGGGAGAGAGAGAGAGAGAGAGCCCCATTCAAGATGAGGGAGAGAGAGAGAGAGAGAGCCCCATTAAAGATGAGGGAGAGAGAGAGAGAGAAAGCCCCATTCAAGATGAGGGAGAGGGAGAGAGAGAGAGAGAAAGCCCCATTCAAGATGAGGGAGAGAGAGAGAGAGAAAGAAAGCCCCATTCAAGATGAGGGAGAGAGAGAGAAAGCCCCATTCAAGATGAGGGAGAGAGAGAAAGCCCCATTCAAGATGAGGGAGAGAGAGAGAAAAAGCCCCATTCAAGATGAGGGAGAGAGAGAGAGAAAGCCCCATTCAAGATGAGGGGGAGAGAGAAAAAGCCCCATTCAAGATGAGGGAGAGAGAGAGAGAGAGAGAGAGAAAGCCCCATTCAAGATGAGGGAGAGAGAGAGAGAGAAAGCCCCATTCAAGATGAGGGAGAGAGAGAGAGAGAGAGAAAGCCCCATTCAAGATGAGGGAGAGAGAGAGAGAGAGAGAAAGCCCCATTCAAGATGAGGGAGAGAGAGAGAGAAAGCCCCATTCAAGATGAGGGAGAGAGAGAGAGAAAGAGAGAGAAAGCCCCATTAAAGATGAGGGAGAGAGAGAGAGAGAGAGAGAAAGCCCCATTCAAGATGAGGGAGAGAGAGAGAGAGAGAGAGAGAAAGCCCCATTCAAGATGAGGGAGAGAGAGAGAGAAAGCCCCATTCAAGATGAGGGAGAGAGAGAGAAAGCCCCATTCAAGATGAGGGAGAGAGAGAAAGCCCCATTCAAGATGAGGGAGAGAGAGAGAAAAAGCCCCATTCAAGATGAGGGAGAGAGAGAGAGAGAAAGCCCCATTCAAGATGAGGGGGAGAGAGAGAGAGAAAAAGCCCCATTCAAGATGAGGGAGAGATAGAGAGAGAAAGCCCCATTCAAGATGAGGGAGAGAGAGAGAGAGAAAAAGCCCCATTCAAGATGAGGGAGAGAGAGAGAGAAAAAAAACCCTATTCAAGATGAGGGAGAGAGAGAAAGCCCCATTCAAGATGAGGGAGAGAGAGAGAAAAAGCCCCATTCAAGATGAGGGAGAGAGAGAGAGAGAGAGAAAGCCCCATTCAAGATGAGGGAGAGAGAGAGAGAAAGCCCCATTCAAGATGAGGGAGAGAGAGAGAGAGAGAAAGCCCCATTCAAGATGAGGGACAGAGAGAGAGAGAAAAAGCCCCATTCAAGATGAGGGAGAGAGAGAGAGAGAAAAAGCCCCATTCAAGATGAGGGAGAGAGAGAGAAAGCCCCATTCAAGATGAGGGAGAGAGAGAAAGCCCCATTCAAGATGAGGGAGAGAGAGAGAAAGCACCATTCAAGATGATGCCTGTTAAAGCAAGAAGACAATGAGAGCACTAGACAAGAATGAGGATTGTGAGTGGATAAAAAAAGGGTGAGTGGTTGAAACTGTTGCTATTAAATATGATATGTTGAGCAATTAATAGAGGCTTGTCCCACAATTCATGAGCAATGGTTGTGACTGTAGCAGGATGAGGTGGTATCTGACTGACCTCTGCTGTTGCTCAGGGGTTTCAGGTACTGAGCCAGCTCCTCCACACACTCACTGGCTTTCTCATAGTGGGCTATGTCCTCTGCCCCTGTCACCAAGGTGGTCGGCTGCTGTTTGGGCACCTGGGGAGAGAAAATAATACACCAAGGTCACAACACATACGTTGAAATGCAGCTTACATTTACAGTGTGTGTGTGTGTGTGTGTGTGTGTGTGCAAAAAGAGAGAAACAAATACTTAAATCTATAGCTAGAGGACTCCTGATATCTCCAGGAGTGATAAGTATAATTTTAGTTGCTGTCTGGTAGTCTTTTTGCTATCTAGGGCCATCTACTTTAAGTGCTGTATGTCTCCCCAGTTGCGTACTTGTGGTGTGAACTGCTGACTGCTTATAACTTGCAGATGATTGTTGACACATCAACCAGGATTAAGGGGCAGGGCAATTTGTGACTGTTGAGGTTTTGGTAATCAGTGTCAGCGGCGGTGTCGTTGTCAAAACGAAGACCGTTGCCGAAACAAAGACTGTTCTGCAGATTTATTTGAGGAAGGAAAGAGAGGAGGGCTCCACTCTCACTTGAGTATCTTACCTAGTCATTTTCAGATTCTCATTTTGTAGCTTTGGTAACTGTGTGCGCGTGTGTGTTTTCTATCCCAGTTCCCTCCTCTCCCTCACTCTCCTCACTCCCCACCCCTTGGCTGCAACCCTTCTAATTTAATGCACCCTGTGCGCACAACCCATGTGGAATCCTGCACCCCGGCAGCATTCTGCGGTCAAGAACGCTGAGTTTCTCACCCTATGCTGCCCTTCAGTTCATTGACTTTTTGGCCCTGACGAAGACATGGATCACCCCAGAGAATACTGCTTCCACAGCTGCTCCCTCTGGGGCTGCGTGCTACACCGCTGCTTATAAGTTAGGTATAAGAAATCTAAGATGTGTCAAATAAATTATATCTAGCTCAGAGCTCCAGCTGTGCAATTGGTTTGCTAACTTGCTAGCTAAGTGGCTAGGCGTAAAAAATCAAGCCTCTTGGTTACAGCATTCAATCCTTTCCTGGATCAAGATCCTTGTTGCCTAAATAGTTTTGTACTTACATTTTTTATTTTTTTTAAATTACGTGCACATCCGTTAATACTGTATACCCCGGTATGGAACAGAAACTGTACGCCCAACCCTATCGCACACCAGGTACCCTTTTGAGAGTTCCTCAATGTGCTTGACATCTTGATAATCTAACTTTCTGATGACGGCTCACTGCTCTTCATACTTGGCAACTTCCAACCTCCTGACATCTGCCTTTGATTAATTTCTCTCCAACTCTTTCTTTGCCCCTGGATCTCACCCTTTCCCAGTCCCCTCCCACTCACAAGGCAGGCAATACGTTTGACCTCATCTTTACTAGAGGTTGTTTGTCTACTAATCTCATGGCAACCCCCTCCCTCTCATCCATCCCTAGCCCTTAGCCCCTACCCAGATGGTCATGCACCATCGCCACTCTCTCTCCCACTACTCTCCTCTTCTATCCCATCATCTGCTAAATCCTTCTCCCACATGTCTCCTGATTCTGCCTCGTCGACCCTACCATCTTCCCTTTCCGCATCCTATGACTCGCAATCTCCCCTTTCCTCCCGGCCAGCTCGGCCCTCCTCTACTGCTCCATGGTGACTCACTGCAAGCTTACAGAACAGAGCTGTGGGTAGCTGAGGAAAATTAAACTTCCAGAGGACCCATCATCCTTTCACTCCCTCCTCCCTACCTTATATTCCTCTGTATCCGTTACTGAAGCCACTATCACAAAATGTCAAGCTTCTGCCTCTAACCCTAGGAAACCATTTTCCACCTTCTCCCCCAATCATCCACCCGCTCCCTGCGAATGACTGTCAACCGCTTTGAAAAATCCTGCGACTAGTGAGGCCTGGCCACCCGACAACCTGCCCGCTTGTCACCTCCTTCAGACCATCTCTGGGGACCTTCTCCCATTCTTCACTTCCCTCATCACTGTCTGCATCCCTTCTCAAGAAACCAACACTCGACCCCTGACGTCAAAAAAAGGACGGTATCACTTCTTGCTTCTCTTTCCAAAACACTTGTGCTTGTCTGACCAGCTCTCTCGCCATCTCTCTCAGAACGATATTTTTGACCCTAACCAGTCAGGCTTCAAGATGGGTCACTCAACCGAGATCGCTCTTCTCTTTGTCACGGAGGCTCTCCGCAGTGCCAAAACTGACTCTCTCTGTTCTCATCCTCCTAGATCTATCTGCTGCCTTTGACACCGTGAACCATCAGAATCTCCTTCTCACCCTCTCAGGGCTGAGTGTCTCAAGCTCTACACACTCTTGGATTGCATCCTACCTGGCAGGCCGCTCCTACGAGGTGACATGGAGAGGATCTGTGTCTGCACCACATACTCTCACTACTGGTGTCCCTCAGGGCTCGGTTCTAGACCCTCTCCTTTTCACGCTATTACACAAAGTCACTCAGTTGCATCATAGCCTCACATGGTCTCTCCTATCATTGGTATGTGGATTGCCCTCAACTACTTTTATCTTTCTGACACCCAGGTGGTGACATGCATCTCCACTTGCCTGGCAGATATCTCAGCTTGGATGTCGGTTCACCACCTCAAGCTCAACGTCGACACGACGGAGCTGCTCTTCCTTCCGGGGAAGGCCTGCCCGCTCCAAGACCTCTCAATCACAGTTGACACCTCCACGGTGTCCCCCTCCCAGAGTGCAAATAACCTTGGTGTGACCCTGGACAACACCCGATCATTCTCTGCAAACATCAAAGCAATGACTCGCTTCTGCTCTACAACATCCATAGAGTACGACCCTAACGCACACAGGAAGCGCCGCAGGTCCTAATCCAGGCACTTGTCCACTCCCGTCTGGATTACTGCAACTCACTGTTGGCTGGGCGCCATCAAACCCCTGAAAATGATCCAAAACGCTGCAGCCCGCCTGGTGTTCAACCTTCCTAAATTCCCTCCTCCGTAGACTCCACTGGCTTCCAGTCGAAGCTCGGATCCACTACAAGGCCATGGTACATGCCTACGGACAGAGTCCATACCTTAAGGTTCTGCTCAAACCCTACACATCAACCCAAGTAGACTGTTCAGCCACCTCTGGTCTCTTGGCCCCCACCCCTACGGGAGGGCAGCTCCCACTCAGCCCAAGCTCTTCTCTGTCCTGGCACCTCAATGGTGAAACCAGCTTCCCACTGAAGCTAGGGCAGCAGAGTCCCTGTCCATCTTCTTAACACATCTGAAATATCCCAAATGGGGAATATAGTGAGATGGTTCAGAACGCTCCTTAAACAATCCATAAGAGAAGCACAATCCTGAAAATGGTCTCCGCAAACATCTGACACATGATCGAATGAACCGTCGATTGCAACCTGACAAACAAGTGTAAATGACCCCCCCTCACAGAAGTGTGGGGATGGGATAGTATCTAGTAAAAGTAAGTGCATGCTCTTCAACTGATTGCCCCCCCCCGCACGACTAGCATCACTACTCTGGACGTTTCTGACCTAGAATATGTGGACAACTACAAATACCTAGGTGTCTGGTTAGACTGTAAACTCTCCTTCCACGCTCACATTAAGCATCTCCAATCCAAAATTAAATCTAGAATGGGCTTCCTATTTCGCAACAAAGCCTCCTTCACTCATGCTGCCAAACATACCCTCGTAAAACGGACTATCCTACCGATCCTTGACTTCGGCGATGTCATTTGCAAAATAGCCCCCAACACTCTACTAAGCAAACTGGATGTAGTCTATCACAGTGCCATCCGTTTTGTCACCAAAGCCCCATATACTACCCACCACTGCGACCTGTATGCTCTCGTTGGCTGGCCCTCACTACATATTTGTCGCCAAACCCACTGGCTCCATGTCATCTATAAGTCTTTGCTCGGTAAAGTTCCACCTTATCTCAGCTCACTGGTCACCATAGCAACACCCACCCGTAGCACACGCTCCAGCAGGTACAGTGCCTTGCGAAAGTATTCGGCCCCCTTGAACTTTGCGACCTTTTGCCACATTTCAGGCTTCAAACATAAAGGTATAAAACTGTATTTTTTTGTGAAGAATCAACAACAAGTGGGACACAATCATGAAGTGGAACGACATTTATTGGATATTTCAAACTTTTTTAACAAATCAAAAACTGAAAAATTGGGCGTGCAAAATTATTCAGCCCCTTTACTTTCAGTGCAGCAAACTCTCTCCAGAAGTTCAGTGAGGATCTCTGAATGATCCAATGTTGACCTAAATGACTAATGATGATAAATACAATCCACCTGTGTGTAATCAAGTCTCCGTATAAATGCACCTGCACTGTGATAGTCTCAGAGGTCCGTCAAAAGCGCAAAGAGCATCATGAAGAACAAGGAACACACCAGGCAGGTCCTAGATACTGTTGTGAAGAAGTTTAAAGCCGGATTTGCATACAAAAAGATTTCCCAAGCTTTAAACATCCCAAGGAGCACTGTGCAAGCGATAATATTGAAATGGAAGGAGTATCAGACCACTGTAAATCTACCAAGACCTGGCCATGTTCCTCTAAACTTTCAGCTCATACAAGGAGAAGACTGATCAGAGATGCAGCCAAGAGACCCATGATCACTCTGGATGAACTGCAGAGATCTACAGCTGAGGTGGGAGACTCTGTCCATAGGACAACAATCAGTCGTATATTGCACAAATCTGGCCTTTATGGAAGAGTGGCAAGAAGAAAGCCATTTCTTAAAGATATCCATAAAAAGTGTTGTTTAAAGTTTGCCACAAGCCACCTGGGAGACACACCAAACATGTGGAAGAAGGTGCTCTGGTCAGATGAAACCAAAATTGAACTTTTTGGCAACAATGCAAGACGTGTTTGGCATAAAAGCAACACAGCTCAACACACTGAACACACCATCCCCACTGTCAAACATGGTGGTGGCAGCATCATGGTTTGGGCCTGCTTTTCTTCAGCAGGGACAGGGAAGATGGTTAAAATTGATGGGAAGATGGATGGAGCCAAATACAGGACCATTCTGGAAGAAAGCCTGATGGAGTCTGCAAAAGACCTGAGACTGGGACGGAGATTTGTCTTCCAACAAGACAATGAATCAAAACATAAAGCAAAATCTACAATGGAATGGTTCAAAAATAAACATATCCAGGTGTTAGAAAGGCCAAGTCAAAGTCCAGACCTGAATCCAATCGAGAATCTGTGGAAAGAACTGAAAACTGCTGTTCACAAATGCTCTCCATCCAACCTCATTGAGCTCGAGCTGTTTTGCAAGGAGGAATGGGAAAAAATGTCAGTCTCTCGATGTGCAAAACTGATAGAGACATACCCCAAGCGACTTACAGCTGTAATCGCAGCAAAAGGTGGCGCTACAAAGTATTAACTTAAGGGGGCTGAATAATTGTGCACGCCCAATTTTTCAGTTTTTGATTTGTTAAAAAAGTTTGAAATATCCAATAAATGTCGTTCCACTTCATGATTGTGTCCCACTTGTTGTTGATTCTTCACAAATCTTTATGTTTGAAGCCTGAAATGTGGCAAAAGGTCGCAAACTTCAAGGGGGCCGAATACTTTCGCAAGGCACTGTATATTTCACTGGTCATCCCCAAAGCCAACACTTCCTTTGGCTGCCTCTCCTTCCAGTTCTCTGCTGCCAATGACTGGAACGAATTGCAAAAATCACTGAAGCCTTATATTGCCCTCTCTAACTTTAAGCATAGTCTGTCAGAGCAGCTTACCGATCACTGTACCTGTACACAGCCAATCTGTAAATAGCACACCCTACTACCTCATCTCCATATTGTTACTTACCCTCTTGCTCTTTTGTACCGCAGTATCTCTACTTGCACATCATCTGCACATCTATCACTCCAGTGTTAATGATAACAATTCTGTGTTGTTTTTGTTGCACTGCTTTGCTTTATCTTGGCGAGGTCACAGTTGTACATGAGAACTTATTCTCAACTGGCCTCCCTGGTTAAATAAAGGTGAAATAAAATACATCTAAATAAAAAAATCTGCAGGGTTCTTCTAAGACTTTGGTATCAACAGAAGATTTGTACGCCAAAGGATTGAGATATTGCCCCAAGAGTCTATCCAGATTGCCTGGCATTCATATCCAATGGGGGTGCATTGTAGCCTGGTCCCAGATAATGTGTGGGCGTGACCATTAGAGTTGGTCAGACAGTACAAACAGATCTAGGACTCAGTATACTGTGCCATCATTTCCCAAAAGCCAGAGTAGAGAACAAGCCATTCAAAACAGGAAGTAATTTACATCCAGTATCTTTTGAACCACTTGATAGGGACAGATCTAGTTTCCCTTTTCCTCATATCAGAGAACTAAAGGGCACTCTTGTATGTGTCGTGAGAACACACAAACACAGATGTGACACGTGTGCGTACACTACACACACTAAGAGAAATACACAGGCAGTCTCACACGGTCAGTGTAGTCTTCCCCTTTCATGTGCTTGTGGATGAAACTGCAACAGTTCGCAGAGAAATCAAATGCAGACCTTTGTGAGCTCCTTTTTAAAGGCTGTTTGTTTGGGATTATGGAGGCAAAAATAACACCAGTCAAATGCTGGTAGATTTTGGCACTGGCTGGGAAATGTCTAAGCTTACCAGCCATATTGGCAGATGGTCCCAAATGCTCTGGGTGACCTTAATGCAAAAAAAAACATTTGAGTGTGTGTGGGTCAGCCCTGGAAGGGGTGAAAGCAGGGTGAGGTACAGCATAGGTTTAATATTTGATTCAAACAATAGAGAGATGAAGACCACTGACACAGGTCTAGAACACACTGAAATCCACTTAGCCCAAAGGCGGGCAGGTGGCAATATTGAGTCGTTTCCATCTTACCGACAAACGCATTGTATGCAGCCGGCAATACACTGGTATCCCCTGTGGACCGGTTCGTACCTAAAATATTCTCCATTCAGGCTGCAAAGCCATTGACTTCCCCGTTAACTAGATTTAAAAAATGGCAAGAAACCGCGAGGGGACATACATACTTTCCTTTATGAAACACAACCATGCTTTTCCACAACCATGCTGAAGTGGCTAACGCCTAGAAATGCTAGTCCCAAAAGTTGCGTATCGCATTCTGCCAATCAGGTTGCAGCAGTCTGTTGTTTATCAGGAAGTTGCATTAGCCACCATCATGGCGGTGGAAAATGGTGCTTTTCACTGAGGAGTGGCTTCCGTCTGGCCACTCCCCCATAAAGGCCTGATTGGTGGAGTGCTGCAGAGATGGGAGAACCTTCCAGAAGGACAACCATCTCCACAGAGGAACTCTGGAGCCTTGTCAGAATGACCATTGGGTTTTTGGTCACCACCTTGACCAAGGCTTTTCTCCCCCTATTGCTCAGTTTAGACAGGCAGCCAGCTCTAGGAAGAGTCTTGGTGGTTCCAAACTTCCATTGAAGAATGATGGAGGTCACTGTGTTCTTGAGGACCTTCAATGCTGCAGAAATATTTTGGTACCCTTCCCCAGATCTGTGCCTCGACACAATCCTGTCTCTGAGCCATACGGACAATTCCTTTGACCTCATGACTTGGATTTTATTCTGACATGCACTGTCAACCGTGGGACCTTACATACACAGGTGTGTGCCTTTCCAAATCATGTCCAATCAATTGAATTTACAACAGGTGGACTCCAATCAAGTTGTAGAAACATCTCAAGGATGAGAAATGGAAACAGGATGCACCGGAGTTCAAATTCAAGTCTCATAGCAAAGGGTCTGAATAATTATGTAAATAAAGGAGTTTTATGTTTAATACATTTCCTAAAAGTTCTAAAAACCTGTTTTCACTTTGTCAATATGGGGTATTGTGTGTAGATTGAAGGAAAACATTCTAAATCAATTTTAGAATAAGGCTGTAATGTAACAAAATGTGATGAAAGTCAAGGGGTCTGAATATTTTCCAAATGCACTGTATTATCTCAACTACCTCGTAACCCTGCACATTGACTCGGTACCTCTTGTGTATCTAGCCTTGTTATTGTTATTTGTGTTACTAGTTTTATTTGCTAATTTTCTTACTTTTTAAACTGCATTGTTGGGAAAGTGCTTGTAAGTATTTCAGTCAAATATACACCCGTTGTATAGCCTTGCCTAGCAAGTAGTACCAACCTAGCGAGTAGTACCAACCTAGCATCTGTCTCACCTGTCCTCCCACCAGCTGCAGCAGGGCTGTGTTGACTGGCAGCAGCTCAATGTCGGTAGCGATAGCCGTCTGGTCGAAGGGGCAGGCCTTGCGATGCAGCTTGTTCAGGCACATCTTGCAGACGGTGTGGCCGCAGCCCAGGCTGATGGGCTTGCGGAGGCTCTCCTCGAACAGCTGTGTGCAGATGGGACACAGCAGGAATTCCGTCCATTGCGGCGCTTGCACAGGCATCGTCACCCACGGAGGTCTCTGGGGGAAGCACTGTAGCTTCGACGGATGCTTTCTTTTTCAAAGAAAGGTAGATCCTAAAGTGTGTTGTCGCGTGTGGTTTGTTTTCTTTTTGAAATGCAAAAGATCTGACAGATTCCACTGTAATAAAATAAAACTATTCCGAACATCAATTTTCATCTAAATGTTCAGACATTATGAACACTCAGTTTGTGGTATGACCTGAAAGACAAAGTGAAACAGAACAGTAAGCATTTCAACTGCATACACCAAACGGGAAACAGGTTAAACATGTGGGAAGAAAAAACATTCAAATTTGCTTAACTACCCAACGATGTTCTGAACTTGATTCACCTGGCTGCCCTTCCAGTAAAAGGACAAAACCAGCAGGATGTCAAAAAACATCCCGATTTGTCTTCACACTGGGGTCAGGGAGTGTTGGGGTGTTCCCTGCCCCAGCAGCAGTGTTCATTAAATGCCAGAAGGCTGATTATTTACTTGTTCCGGCTATTTTAGGACCCTCCCTAGTCCAATAACAAGCACTCATCTCAAAACAGGAAGTTTGGGGTTTCAATGGGGAGTGACAGCATCTTGTTGCTGCATAAGAACAGGTTACTACTATAACTGAATGTCCACATTTCAGCTACAGAAAGTGAACCCCTAGGCTGGATGTTCAACCTGGCCTCAGGGCAATTCTGAAGATTTGGTACGCAAATATGTTCGCCTTCATTTAGTATGATACATTACGAATGGAATAGCAGTCGTACAATAATCATACGTCTTACCTGGTCGTACAAAAGCATACGGATTGGATGACATAACTTATCAGAAATCTTGGAGGACGTGTAGTATTTATTATACACCGAGTGTACAAAACATTACGAACACATCTTTCCATGAGACTGACCAGGTGAAAACAAGAGAAAGCTATGATCCTTTATTGATGTCACTTGTTACATCCACTTCAAAATCAGTGTAGATGAAGGGAAGAAGACAGGTTTAAGAATAATTTTTAAGCCTCGAGACAAATGAGACATGGATTGTTTATGTGCAAGACAAAATATTTAAGTGTCTTTGAACAGGTCAGGCCAGGCGCACTGGTTTGAGTGTGTCAAGAACTCCAACTCTGCTGGGTTTTTCCACTTTAAAACAGTTTCCCCATGTGTATCAAGAATGATCCAACACCCAAAGGACATCCAGCTAATGTGACACAACTGTGGGAATCATGGAGCCAACATTCCTGTGGAACACTTGACACCTTGTAGCAGGCCCTGACAAATTGAGGCTGTTCTGAGGGCAAAGGCGGGTGCAAATCAATTTTAGGAAGGTGTTCCAAATGTTTTTTACACTCAGTACATCTTTCTCTGAAATCTGGTTGTGTTGTAACAAAGGAGAATTTATGTTGGTGGTTAAGAGAACTACAACGACAAAGGTTAGGAGAATTTAGGTAAAAGGTTAGGAGAATTACATTAAAGGACAATTCTGCAACTTTTCAACCTCCTATTCATTATACTCTAGCACCAGTCTAAACATGTAACAATGGTACGTTTCTACATTGCCTTCATAAAGTATTCACACACCTTGACTTTCTCCACATTGTGGTGTTAAACAGTAGGATTAAAATAGATTTAATTGTCAACTATCTACACAAAATACTCTAATGAAAGTGGCATAAAAATGCTAACATTTGTTAAAAAATAAAACACTAATATATCTTGATTAGATGAGTATTAAACCCCCTGAGTCAATACATGTTAAAAATCACCTTTGGCTGTGATTACAGCTGTGAGTCTTTCTGGGTAAGTCTCCAAGAGCTTTCCAAACATGGATTGTGCAACATTTGCCCATTATTCGTTTCAAATTCTTCAAGTTTTGTCAAATTGGTTGTTGATCATTGCTAGATAACTATTTTCAGGTCACGAACCTCCCTGGTCTTTGTGGTTGAATTTCACTGCTCGACTGAGGGACCTTACAGATAATTGGGTGGGGTACAGAGAAGTCGTCATTCAAAACTCATGTTAAACATTATTATTGCAGAGTCCATGCAATTTATACTACAAGTCAAAAGTTGTAGAACACATACTTATTCAAGTTTTTTTTATTCATTTTTAAACTAATTTCTACATTGTAGAATAATAGTGAAGACATCGAAACTATGAAATAACACATGGAATCATGTAATAATAGTGAAGGAAAAGCAGACAAGTGCTCAGCTTATGTGGGAACTCCTTCAAGACTGTTGGAAAAGCATTCCAGGTGAAGCTAGTTGAGAGAATGCCAAGAGTGTGCAAAGCTGTCATCAAGGCAGTGGGTGGCTATTTGAGGAATCTCAAATATAAAATATATTTTGATTTGTTTAACAATTTTTTGGTTTACTACATGATTCCATGTGTGTTATTTCATAGTTTTGATGTCTTCACTATTATTCTACAATGTAGAAAATAGTAAAAAGAAAAGAAAAACCCTTGAAGAAGTAGGTGTTCTAAAACTTTTGACCAGTAGTGTACAGTGCCTTGCGAAAGTATTCGGCCCCCTTGAACTTTGCGACCTTTTGCCACATTTCAGGCTTCAAACATAAAGATATAAAACTGTATTTTTTTGTGAAGAATCAACAACAAGTGGGACACAATTATGAAGTGGAACGACATTTATTGGATATTTCAAACTTTTTTAACAAATCAAAAACTGAAAAATTGGGCGTGCAAAATTATTCAGCCCCTTTACTTTCAGTGCAGCAAACTCTCTCCAGAAGTTCAGTGAGGATCTCTGAATGATCCAATGTTGACCTAAATGACTAATGATGATAAATACAATCCACCTGTGTGTAATCAAGTCTCCGTATAAATGCACCTGTACTGTGATAGTCTCAGAGGTCCGTTAAAAGCGCAGAGAGCATCATGAAGAACAAGGAACACAACAGGCACGTCCGAGATACTGTTGTGAAGAAGTTTAAAGCCGGATTTGGATACAAAAAGATTTCCCAAGCTTTAAACATCCCAAGGAGCACTGTGCAAGCGATAATATTGAAATGGAAGGAGTATCAGACCACTGCAAATCTACCAAGACCTGGCCATCCCTCTAAACTTTCAGCTCATACAAGGAAAAGACTGATCAGAGATGCAGCCAAGAGGCCCATGATCACTCTGGATGAACTGCAGAGATCTACAGCTGAGGTGGGAGACTCTGTCCATAGGACAACAATCAGTCGTATATTGCACAAATCTGGCCTTTATGGAAGAGTGGCCTGAAGAAAGCCATTTCTTAAAGATATCCATAAAAAGTGTTGTTTAAAGTTTGCCACAAGCCACCTGGGAGACACATAAACATGTGGAAGAAGGTTCTCTGGTCAGATGAAACCAAAATTGAACTTTTTGGCAACAATGCAAAACGTTATGTTTGGCGTAAAAGCAACACAGCTCAACACACCATCCCCACTGTCAAACATGGTGGTGGCAGCATCATGGTTTGGGCCTGCTTTTCTTCAGCAGGGACAGGGAAGATGGTTAAAATTGATGGGAAGATGGATGGAGCCAAATACAGGACCATTCTGGAAGAAAACCTGATGGAGTCTGCAAAAGACCTGAGACTGGGACGGAGATTTGTCTTCCAACAAGACAATGATCCAAAACATAAAGCAAAATCTACAATGGAATGGTTCAAAAATAAACATATCCAGGTGTTAGAATGGCCAAGTCAAAGTCCAGACCTGAATCCAATCGAGAATCTGTGGAAAGAACTGAAAACTGCTGTTCACAAATGCTCTCCATCCAACCTCACTGAGCTCGAGCTGTTTTGCAAGGAGGAATGGGAAAAAATGTCAGTCTCTCGATGTGCAAAACTGATAGAGACATA
The DNA here is from genome assembly GCF_045791955.1 of Oncorhynchus clarkii lewisi. NCBI lineage: Eukaryota > Metazoa > Chordata > Actinopteri > Salmoniformes > Salmonidae > Oncorhynchus > Oncorhynchus clarkii. Next base: position 14,222,144 of record NC_092147.1, on the reverse strand, counting down.
CCCCAAGCGACTTACAGCTGTAATCGCAGCAAAAGGTGGCGCTACAAAGTATTAACTTAAGGGGGCTGAATAATTTTGCACGCCCAATTTTTCAGTTTTTGATTTGTTAAAAAAGTTTGAAATATCCAATAAATGTCGTTCCACTTCATGATTGTGCCCCACTTGTTGTTGATTCTTCACAAAAAAATACAGTTTTATATCTTTATGTTTGAAGCCTGAAATGTGGCAAAAGGTCGCAAAGTTCAAGGGGGCCGAATACTTACGCAAGGCACTGTATGTAACTAGTTAAGCAAATGTTTTATCCTGAACTTATTTAGGCTTGCCATAAGGGGTTGAATACTTAACTCAAGACATATCAGCTTTTATCCTGAACTTGTGCCTTTTCATTTTTTATTAAACTTGTAAAATGTCTAAAAACATGATTCCACTTTGACATTATGGTGTACTGTGTGTAGGCCAGTGCCTTTGAAAGTTGACATTTCAACTTTCAAATGGTAACACAAAGGAGATCCACACATCAGAGAATCTTGGGTTGAATTGGAATATTTGTTGTTTTAAATTATACTGACAATCCTCCATAGGAAACCTATTGAAATATAGAATAGACATTACCAAGTTGTCATTTGACAGTGGGTGGACCGATGACCATCTTTGTGGTAATAATAAGAAATTAAAATGTCAATTCAATTCACCATTTAAAATTTCAATGGTGTACCAGCTAAATTACAAATGGCCGGAAGAGATTTTTAAAAATCTGAGTTTATGTGTTTTTAGATAGATGTTAAAAGGTTAAACATTTCAGAACCTTGATTTAAAAACTTTTCACAAGAAACAACCCTGTTTGTAAGCTTTTAAATAATATCAAACTCAACCATTTCTCTTTTCCAGTGGCATTCAGGTCTAAAAGTCCCTTTCTGACCACCACTTCCATGGCCAAACATGTATGGAAAGTTCTGTTTACATCAAAAAGGGATACTTTCAAAAAGTGAAAGCAAATCTATTTAAATTCAACCACTACATATCAAAGCATGGTGTTTCACATGACTAATATACACAAACCTAATAGTGTGACTATCATGAAATAACCAAACGAGTCACTCCAATAAATCATTGTGTAATCACACGCCAACTATGAAGCATGTCTGAGCCTGTAGTAGACCAAAACAAACATATGCTGCTACATGCTGTCACCTACTAGTCCATGTCAACTCCCTTTTCCTCTAGAAATTAATAGCAAGAACATGTAAGGATGCCAGTACAAAAAGCCTGCTGTGTAGGCCTACCTTACAAAAGTAGTGCTCTCAATAGTGACAAAGCAGTCGGTAATGAACCTTGTTCATGACAATGAACAACACTCACAGCAAAAGGAAATGAACAATATGAAGGAAATGCATCTGGTACGACATGCGTAAACAGACAGATCAGACTAGTACGGTACTGATTTTCAATGTAGAAGATACTCCCTGATGCTGGTACTGGTTAGCTAGTATGCAGAGCCAGAAACATTATGCTTCCTGCATTGCTACTTTGTCTCCTGCCATGCCACTGGCTTTTGTTTTTGCCTGCACTTATCCTTGTGTCTGGTTCAAGATGGACATGTATAATATTCAAATGACATCTTTGTTTGTGCTCCACCACTACCTCTGCATTCCCTGTCTCTGCTGCATAATTTGCTTGTGGCCAGCATAAAAAAAAGCCACACCTGATGTCAACAGCAGGTGTTGACGACCTGGGTGGGGATTCCACAAGCTGAAAATAGCCCGGAGGGGTGGACTGACTGAGTTACCAATCTGAGTAGGGAAGTAGAATAGCTAACAAGCTAAGTGTTTACTTATGACACAGGAGAAGGAAACACCCCCACATTGGTGCTGAGATGAGTGGGCCAGGCAGAGGAAGTGTGTTTCCCATAAAGCCTGGGAGAGCCTAAGTGCTGGGAATTGGCTATAATACGTGTGCTGGAGCAACAGGGCCTTTCCTCAATCAGTGATTGAGTCTGACAGACTATGATAATCTACACAGAGATGATGATAAATATCCCTGTGTGTTTTTGGGAAGGTTGACAGTCAATGAGGTCATTGTGCCTGGAACTGCTATGGTCCCACTCACAATGCAGTAGCAGACATGGAAATAATAATAAATTCTTGTTTCTATGGTAGCAGAAAACTGTCATTTCATCCAATGCTTCTCGACAAAACAAAAAATGTACCATGTCCACTGCATGTGATCTAACAAAGGGCTTAATAGATGAGTGAATGTACTGCAGCCTTGTCTATAAAATAAAAATATTTTAACTTAAAATAGGGCAAATGAGGCCAACTTCCACACAAACATTCCAGTGACGTTAATGTAAGATCAGGTACAAAAGTTTGAATTGTGTGGACCTTTGAGGACTTTGTTTTCATCTGATAAGTGTCTGCTAAATTACAAAAATGTAAATGAATGTAATAAGAGAGGCCCAGTCTCTTAACCAGAGTGACAGTTAGTGCATTCATCTTAAAATAGCTAGGTAGGACAACTACACCACAGTCATAGTAAGTACATTTTTCCTCAAAGTAGCTATCAGCAAAGTCATAGCAAGTAAGCAAAAGATAAGTGTTAGTTAGTTCTTAATTTAAAAATGAATGAATACATTTACACCCAACTTCCCCTGAAAGTCTGGCTGTGATCGACTAGCCTCATTATTTTATTGTTACTTTTTACTTTAGTCTAGATAGTAAATATTTTCTTGACTCCATTTCTTGAACTGCATTGTTGGTTAAAGGCTTGTAAGTAAGCATTTCACAGGTAAGGTCTACCTACACCTGTTGTATTCCACACATGTGACAAATATCATTTGATTTGATAGCCTGGCCTACATACTGTGTGGTTACATTTTACACCCTCTCCCCTTGTACTCACAATCTTCCATATTCAAAATTCCATGCAAATAATGCTGCTGTGACACTGACAGAGTAATGTTGACTGTCCATATATAGCCATTTCACCAAGACAGAAGACTAACTGTTGAACTTTGTGATTTGCTATCCGATTGACTGTTTAATATCCAATGACTCCATGACCGTATCAGTCTCAAATAAAGTTTAGTAAGGCCTAAATCCTAGAGAACTGTAGCCACAGCAGACATACACTCATAATAAGGATGCAGATGAAAACACTCACAGCTAACATGAGTAAACAATTGTGGTCACCCTATTTGTTTTGGTAAAAAGCTGAGGGATGGGCCTGAAGAAATGTAATTCTCAAATTCATAAACAGAGCCCTGACCATCCAAGATATCAACATTATGTTTTAAACAGTGTTTGTGTACATTTACAATGTTTACAAACATTGGAGTAAAACACTTACAGTGCCTTGCGAAAGTATTCGGCCCCCTTGAACTTTGCGACCTTTTGCCACATTTCAGGCTTCAAACATAAAGATATAAAACTGTATTTTTTTGTGAAGAATCAACAACAAGTGCGACACAATCATGTAGTGGAACGACATTTATTGGATATTTCAAACTTTTTTAACAAATCAAAAACTGAAAAATTGGGCGTGCAAAATTATTCAGCCCCCTTAAGTTAATACTTTGTAGCGCCACCTTTTGCTGCGATTACAGCTGTAAGTCGCTTGGGGTATGTCTCTATCAGTTTTGCACATCGAGAGACTGACATTTTTTCCCATTCCTCCTTGCAAAACAGCCCGAGCTCAGTGAGGTTGGATGGAGAGCATTTGTGAACAGCAGTTTTCAGTTCTTTCCACAGATTCTCGATTGGATTCAGGTCTGGACTTTGACTTGGCCATTCTAACACCTGGATATGTTTATTTTTGAACCATTCCATTGTAGATTTTGCTTTATGTTTTGGATCATTGTCTTGTTGGAAGACAAATCTCCATCCCAGTCTCAGGTCTTTTGCAGACTCCATCAGGTTTTCTTCCAGAATGGTCATGTATTTGGCTCCATCCATCTTCCCATCAATTTTAACCATCTTCCCTGTCCCTGCTGAAGAAAAGCAGGCCCAAACCATGATGCTGCCACCACCATGTTTGACAGTGGGGATGGTGTGTTCAGGTTGTTGCTTTTACGCCAAACATAACGTTTTGCATTGTTACCAAAAGGTTCAATTTTGGTTTCATCTGACCAGAGAACCTTCTTCCACATGTTTGGTGTGTCTCCCAGGTGGCTTGTGGCAAACTTTAAACGACACTTTTTATGGATATCTTTAAGAAATGGCTTTCTTCTTGCCACTCTTCCATAAAGGCCAGATTTGTGCAATATATGACTGATTGTTGTCCTATGGACAGAGTCTCCCACCTCAGCTGTAGATCTCTGCAGTTCATCCAGAGTGATCATGGGCCTCTTGGCTGCATCTCTGATCAGTATTCTCCTTGTATGAGCTGAAAGTTTAGAGGGACGGCCAGGTCTTGGTAGATTTGCAGTGGTCTGATACTCCTTCCATTTCAATATTATCGCTTGCACAGTGCTCCTTGGGATGTTTAAAGCTTGGGAAATCTTTTTGTATCCAAATCCGGCTTTAAACTTCTTCACAACAGTATCTCCGACCTGCCTGGTGTGTTCCTTGTTCTTCATGATGCTCTCTGCGCTTTTAACGGACCTCTGAGACTATCACAGTGCAGGTGCATTTATACGGAGACTTGATTACACACAGGTGGATTGTATTTATCATCATTAGTCATTTAGGTCAACATTGGATCATTCAGAGATCCTCACTGAACTTCTGGAGAGAGTTTGCTGCACTGAAAGTAAAGGGGCTGAATAATTTTGCACGCCCAATTTTTCAGTTTTTGATTTGTTAAACCAGTTTGAAATATCCAATAAATGTCGTTCCACTTCATGATTGTGTCCCACTTGTTGTTGATTCTTCACAAAAAAATACAGTTTTATATGTTTATGTTTGAAGCCTGAAATGTGGCAAAAGGTCGCAAAGTTCAAGGGGGCCGAATACTTTCGCAAGGCACTGTATATTTTGGGCTCTGGTGAGTTTTGACAGTTGAACTAAGCACATGAGGCATTTATAAAAAGTTTTATTCAAGAATCAAGGGGTATAAAACATTAAAGTATAAGTCAAAAATAGATGTAACAACTGCAGATTTCCTCTTTAACGATGACTCATAAAACTAGAAGGAACTGTACCATCCTTACACAACCACTAGTCACAGGCCTAATGATTTCCCTTCACTAATCAATCAATTCAATGTAGAATATATGTGATGTATTTTACCATTGTATCATCAAAACCACTTACTAGGTTTGCATAACATGTAATGAATGAGCAGTAAAGCATTAGCTATAAGCAACATATGCAGTTGCGTTTTTGTTTAGTTTCAATGTTCCCTTGTCATGCTGTTGGGTACATGAATCCAACGTCAACCTGCAAACCAAGTTTGATTGAATATCATGGGGCTCTTCCACAAGCTGTTTTCCACTTTCACAGCAGAATTATTAAATACTGTAAAGTTATTATTAGGCCTCTGAAACGTATAAGCATCCATAAACATAACAAAAAAACGTATCACTACGAAGTGCAACGTAAGCAATGCTAGCGAGCTAGATGCTAAAGTTAGTTATGCTAACCTGCTAGCTGCTAGGCTAATACTTCAAAGTAGGCTTACTCGCTAATGTGAGTTTGCTCCGCCCGGCTCGTTGCGGGACGAAGCAAACGTTACCCATACTAAAATCCAAAAGCAACATTTGTCAAATGCCCTGAACCTAGCTAGCTATACCGGTTTGTCTAACTAACGTTAGCTATTGGTAATGTGTGCTTTAGCATAACTATTAGTTACAGTGCTAATTTAGCTAGTCAATACACATTAAGTGGACATTGTTAACATTAGCTAGAATAACTAGCCAACGTAAGCAAGCTATCATAAATTGACACAGCTAACGAAATATAGACTAGTTAGGTAGCTAATGTTAGCTAGTTATCAGAAACAAAAACAATTAGTTAGCTAGCTACATTATTTTTTTTATAAAGCTAGCTAGCCAGCTACACCTAACGGCTAACATGGTTAGCTAGCTACCTAACACAACAACTAGCTAGAAAACGTTAGCTGTACATTTGTCGCAAAAATAAAACCTGTCGAACATAATCCGACTTTATCTAGTTAGCTAGCCGATTATAATTTTTGTAGAACCACCATCATATACTTACAATTTCCAATTAAATGCCATCAACCTTCAGCTGTTTTTATGATAGCTAATATTGTTGTATTTCGTCGGTCGCCATGTCGACCACGTAGCTGGAGCCTGGCAGTGGCAGTAATGAGCTAACTAGGTGGCTAGCTTTTAGCTAGGCTGTGTATGTCACAGCAGCACACTATGCAAAGCTGCAAGCAAGACATACAAAAATAGCAACACATCGGCAGGTTACTATAATACAATTTCTCAGAAGAAAAGGCTTGCTGGTTTGCTTTACTGTCATTTACATACTTTTTAAATTAGCACATGCATATCACTTTTATTGTACATAATATGCGGCACGCTAATTGGTTTTTAGCAGAGCCATGTATAGTCAGTCCATTTTACTCCCAGTCTCCAGAGACATAACACCATTGAAATAATTTGAATCATGTTGCTTTTGTTGTTTTTGCCATGTCCTCCCCGCTTTTTTCCACGAATTGGTATTTTGACCAATCACATTAGATCTTTTCACATCTGCTCTTTTTTTTTAACGCTGAACTGATTGGTCAAACAAAATATCAGAATTTAGCTGCCTGTCTAAACGCAGCAGCAGTTACTTATTATACACATCAGCATACATTAGTAGAATACCACCGAGTTACATAATCGTGCTGTTTTTATATGGCTATATGATTACTATTTGTAGCCGTTAAAAAGGTCTCAACAGTTCGAGGTGGGAGACACTTTGAAATGTCCATCAAGTAGTCAGTGGAGCTTGATGGTATTTATTTGCTTGGTACCAATATGTGTAAGCATATCTGACACTACTATTGACCATGGCCAGCATTAGTCCCTCTGAAATATCTGATGAAGTATACTTTTATTGAACTTGTTTGCTACTGTTGTCACACTTGTCACAGTTTTATATATACCGAGTGTACAAAACACCTTCCTAATGTTGAGTTGCAAAGATCTGTTATTGTACTCTCCTGTCATTGAAACACACACACACAAAACTAGAGGCCTACGGTTTGAAAAGGTATTTTTGTTTTGAGGGTTAGTGTATTGAACACAGAGAGACCCATACCTTTACCATTTTCATTCTGATACCTCACAGTTTTACACTATTGATTTTGGTTGGTGCTGTTATCGTCTTACAGCTTGTTTCTGGGTAGTGGTTGTGACTAAAGTGTGTTGGTGTTTAAAGTTTTAATGTCACATAAACAAGTACAATGAAATACCTTTCTTGCAAACTCAAAACCCAACAATGCAATATCATTAACGTATTTCTACCAAAATACACAATAAAGTAAGTAAGGAAGCATACTATATACAGGAAATATTTCAAAAGTCAGGTCCAATACAATATTAACATGTGCAGGGATCCTGGGGTGATGGGGTAGATATGTATAGGGGGAAGGGGACTAGGAGATGTGAGTGGGTGTGTAGAGTCATTCTAAATGTATGTGCATATTACATGTGAGTGAGAAAATGGAGTGAGTGGTTGTGTGTGTGTTGGAGTGACAGTGTGTGTGTGAGTGTTTAGGGCCCTGTGAGTTTTTTACATTTTTTTTAAAAATTCACCTTTATTTAACCAGGTAGGCAAGTTGAGAACAAGTTCTCATTTTCAATTGCGAACTGGCCAAGATAAAGCAAAGCAGTTCGTCACATACAACAACACAGAGTTACACATGGAGTAAAATAAACATACAGTCAAATAATACAGTAGAAAAATAAGTCTACATACAATGTGAGCAAATGAGGTGAGATAACGGAGGTAAATGCTAAAAAAAGGCCATGGTGGCAAAGTAAATACAATATAGCAAGTAAAACATTGGAATGGTAGATTTGCAGTGGAAGAATGTGCAAAGTAGAAATATAAATAATGGGGTGCAAAGGAGCTAAATAAATAAATAAATAAATAAAAAGACAGTAGGGGAAGAGGTAGCTGTTTGGGATAAATTATAGATGGGCTATGTACAGGTGCAGTAATCTGTGAGCTGCTCTGACAGCTGGTGCTTAAAGCTAGTGAGGGAGATAAGTGTTTCCAGTTTCAGAGATTTTTGTAGTTCGTTCCAGTCATTGGCAGCAGAGAACTGGAAGGAGAGGCGGCCAAAGGAAGAATTGGTTTTGGGGGTGACCAGAGAGATATACCTGCTGGAGCACGTGCTACAGGTGGGTGTTGCTACGGTGACCAGTGAGCTGAGACAAGGGGGACTTTACCTAGCAGGGTCTTGTAGATGACCTGGAGCCAGTGGGTTTGGCGACGAGTATGAAGCGAGGACCAGCTCTCGAGAGCGTACAGGTCGCAGTGGTGGGTAGTATATGGGACTTTGGTGACAAAACGGATGGCACTGTGATAGACTGCATCCAATTTTTTGAGTAGGGTATTGGAGGCTATTTTGTAAACGACATCGCCGAAGTCGAGGATCGGTAGGATGGTCAGTTTTACAAGGGTATGTTTGGCAGCATGAGTGAAGGATGCTTTGTTGCGAAATAGGAAGCCGATTCTACATTTAACTTTGGATTGGAGATGTTTGATGTGAGTCTGGAAGGAGAGTTTACAGTCTAACCAGACACCTAGGTATTTGTAGTTGTCCACATATTCTAAGTCAGAACCGTCCAGAGTTGTGATGTTGGACGGGCGGGCAGGTGCAGGCAGCGATCATTTGAAGAGCATGTATGTAGTTTTACTTGTATTTAAGAGCAGTTGGAGACCACGGAAGGAGAGTTGTATGGCATTGAAGCTTGTCTGGAGGGTTGTTAACACAGTGTCCAAAGAAGGGCCAGAAGTATACAGAATGGTGTCATCTGCGTAGAGGTGGATCAGAGACTCACCAGCAGCAAGAGCGACATCATTGATGTATACAGAGAAGAGAGTCGGTCCAAGAATTGAACCCTGTGGCAGCCCCATAGAGACTGCCAGAGGCCCGGACAACAGGCCCTCTGATTTGACACACTGAACTCTATCAGAGAAGTAGTTGGTGAACCAGGAGAGGCAATCATTTGATAAACCAAGGCTATCGAGTATGCCGATGAGGATGGGGTGATTGACCTGGCCAAGGCTTTCGACTCTGTCAATGAATACGGCTGCACAGTATTGTTTCTTATCGATGGCGGTTAAGCTATCGTTTAGGACCTTGAGCGTGGCTGTGGTGCACCCATGACCAGCTCTGAAATTAGATTGCATAGTGGAGAAGGTATGGTGGGATTCGAAATGGTCAGTAATCTGTTTGTTGACTTGGCTTTCAAAGACCTTAGAAAGGCAGGGTAGGATAGATATAGGTCTGTAGCAGTTTGGGTCAAGAGTCTCCCCCCCCTTTGAAGAGGGGGATGACCGCGGCAGCTTTCCAATCTTTGGGAATCTCAGACGACGCGAAAGAGAGGTTGAACAGGCTAGTAATAGAGGTTGCAACAATTTCGGCAGATAATTTTAGAAAGAGAGGGTCCAGATTGTCTAGCCCAGCTGATTTGTAGGGGTCCAGATTTTGCAGCCCTTTCAGAACATCAGCTGACTTGATTTGGGTGAAGGAGAAATGGGGATGGCTTGGGCGAGTTGCTGTGGGGGGTGCAGTGCTGTAGACCGAGGTAGGGGTAGCCAGGTGGAAAGCTTGGCCAGTCGTAGAAAAATGCTTATTGAAATGTTAAATTATAGTGGATTTATCGGTGGTGACAGTGTTTCCTATCCTCAGTGCAGTGTGCAGCTGGGTGGAGGTGTTCTTATTCTCCATTCTCCATTACAGTGTCCCAGAACTTTTTTGAGTTTCTGTTGCAGGAAGCAAATTTCTGCTTGAAAAAGCTAGCCTTGGCTTTTCTAACTGCCTGTGTATATTGGTTTCTAATGAGTGTGCATAGAGACAGTGCAAAAGGCTGGTCATGGCTCACATCAACACAATTATCCCAGAAACCCTAGACCCACTCCAATTTGCATACTGCCCCAAAAGATCCACAGATGATGCAATCTCTATTAAACTCAACACTTTTCATTGACTACAGCTCAGCATTCAACACCATAGTGCCCTCAAAGCTCATCAATAAGCTAAGGACCCTGGGACTAAACACCTCCCTCTGCAACTGTATCCTGGACTTCCTGACGGGCCGCCCCCAGGTGGTAAGGGTAGGTAACAACACATCCGCCACGCTGATCCTCAACACAGGGGCCCCTCAGGGGTGCGTGCTCAGTCCCCTCCTGTACTCCCTGTTCACTCATGACTGCATGGCCAGGCACAACTTCAACATCATCATTAAGTTTCCAGATGAGACAACAGTGGTAGGCCTGATCACCGAAAACGACAAGACAACCTATAGGGAGGTCAGAGACCTGGCCGTGTGGTGCCAGGACAACAACCTCTCCCTCAATGTGATCGAGACAAAGGAGATGATTGTGGACTATAGGAAAATGAGGACCGAGCGCGCTCCCATTCTCATCAACAGGGCTACAGTGGAGCAGGTTGAGAGCTTCAAGTTCCTTGGTGTCCACATCACCAACAAACTATCATGGTCCAAGCACACCAAGACAGTCGTGAAGAGCACGACAAAACCTATTCCCCCCCAGGAGACTGAAAATATTTGGCATGGGTCCTCAGATCCTCAAAATGTTCTACAGCTGCACCAGAGAGCATCCTGACTGTTTACATCACTGCCTGGTATGGCAACTGCTCGGCCTCTGACCGCAGGGCACTACAGAGGGTGGTGCGAACAGCTCAGTACATCACTGGGGCCAAGCTTCCTGCCATCCAGGACCTCTATACCAGGCGGTGTCAGAGGAAGGCCCTAAAAATGGTCAAAGACTCCAGCCACCAAAGTCATAGACTGTTCTCTCTGCTACCACAAAGCAAGCAGTACCGGAGAGCCAAGTCTAGGTCCAAAAGGCTTCTAAACAGCTTCTATCCAAGCCATATGACTCCTGAACACCTAATCAAATGGCTACCCAGACTATTTGCACTGCCCCCTCCCCCTCTTTTACACCACTGCTACTCTGATGTTATCATCTATGCATAATCACTTTAATAACTCTACCTAAATGTACATATTACCTCAACTAACCGGTGCCCCCGAACATTGACTCTGTACCTGTACCCCCTGTGTATAGTCTCGCTATTGTTATTTTACTGCTGCTATTTAATTACTTGTTACTTTTATTTATTTTTCTTATCCATATTTCTTTAAACTGCATTGTTGGTTAGGGGCTCGTGAGTAAGCATTTCACTGTAAGGTCTACACTTGTTGTATTTGGCGCATGTGACTAATACCATTTGATTTGATATTCTCACAAGCAGTGTGCGGGTTCCTTCTTTTTTCCTCATCTTGTTCAACTGTTACCATGCACCTTCAAAAAAAGATAGCTCAGATGTGCGAGTGCCTTTTGAATTTTAAAAAATACTAATGTTTTTTACATTTGTTTTTATTTAACCTTTATTTAAACTAATGCATGTGGGTGTATCTATCTATATGTGAGCAGTAGGGGGCATGATTGCACCCCCCAAAAAATCCTGCCTGCAACTTCAAATCAAATCAATCACCAAACTTGGTTTCCATCCGCTGAGATTTATATATACACTAGATGTCTGACAGGGGGCGCTGTTTTGAAGCCAACGCGCCATAGGGGGCTGTTGCCCCCCCCCCCCCACAGAAAGTCTAGAGAGCTGCTGGTCGCTGAAGTACCGGAGGGCGATGGCGTTGGCCTCCAGGCTGAGGTCCACGCTGCCACTGGGGCCACGCATGCTGGTTCCCGTGGACTCCAGGAGGGTCAGTCTGCTGATGACTGCCTCTGGGTTGATGCCGGCCAGGGTACTGGGGAGAAGTTAACAGGAACACCTTCTGCATAAGTGATGTAACCTATATAATTACTCTTTAAGATGTGCTGTAGTGCATGTCAATTGAAGCATTTATTTTTCAAGTCGTTTTTGGATTTACGAGAGAGAGAGAGAGAGAGAGAGAGAGAATAAGACTATTAGCAACAGTAATAGCATCTATGATCTACATACTGTAGGTACAAAGAAGCTGAAGTAAACATGACAATTCGATGCTCATACCTGGCACTCTCCATTGAGCTGCGTGTGACCTTGCCCCCCGAGTCAGCAGAGTCTACATCCACATGGACCCTAGCTGCTGCAGCTGGCGCAGTGTGGCGTGGAGCACCTGATCCTTCCCTCCTGGCGGCTGCTCTCTGGGCTCCAGCCTACAGGAGCAGAGGGGAACAGGGCTAGGGTACGACTGCTGGGACTGACAGAGGGACAAGGTGTTTCTTCTGCCGTGGGTATGAGGTCCGCCTGTCCTGTTCCTCCTCATCTTCGCCCTCCTCGTTCACTGTACCCTGGAGACGGCTGTTCACTTGGCCCTGTGGAGGAAAGAAGAACTTAATTCATTGATAAGCGCTTTTCATACATTTAGTGGAAAGTGACAAACAGTCAGGGATCAGGAGGGAGGTTGGTCACATAACACGTTGTATATTAACCATTTCACTGCAATACTAGATTCTGTTGAAGCCTACCCAGAAATAAGTATACCAGGATAAAAGCTGGGGCAAATACATCACCACATGGGCCGTGCACATAACTCTTTTTGTTTCCTTTCCTTTCCTAGTTTTTCTCCATACATGGAGCAAATGAAGTACCTATAAAAAAAATATATAAAAAAAACAGCTTCTATGTCAAGGCCCTCAGATTGTTAAAACAGCCACCACCTACAGACTTGACATCATTGGCCACTTTAATAAATGGAACACTTTAATGCCACTTTATGAATGTTTACATATCTTGCATTCATCATCTCATTATGTATATAATGTATACTGTATCCTTCACTATCTATTGCATCTTAGCCGCTCTGTCACTCCTCATCCATATATTTTATACTTATATATTCTTATCCCATTTCCCTTACTAGATTGTGTGTATGAGGTTGTGAAATTGTTAGATATTACCTGTTAGACACTGCTGCACTGTTGGATCTAGAAGCATAAGCATTTCACTACACACAATAACATTGTTATTGTTTAAATAGCAGATTGCCCCTTTAACCTTTCAGAGTTCTAGGTGGCCAACTACGACATTACTTTCTTGCATGCACCCTTCCAGTCAATTTAAAATAAGGGTAGATCAGCCAGGGCCGATGGCAGGAAACAAGCATTCCGTTTGGAATGCAGCCAACCGTTCTCTTACCTCTGGTGCATTGACTGGTTGAAGGGTGTGCCTTTCACATGTCCCATGTCACTCTCGTCTTCCGTGCCATTCATGTGCCTGCTGTGGGTGAGGCTGGCACTACCAGAACTCCGACCAGAGAAGGACCTACTACCATCGGTGGCGCCAGGTCCGTGTGCCACTCTGGCTGTTGGCGCTCGTCCTCATCACAAGCGGGGGCATCGATGGGGTTTCCCCAGAACAAACTGGCACCTACACATAAAGGAGAGCTACATTAAGAGTTGAGTAGCTAAATGTCTAGTTAGCAGTCATTCTAATCAAGAGTGACTTCGCGTTAGCAGGCATTCTAATCAAGAGTGACTTCGCGTTAGCAGGCATTCTAATTAAGAGTGACTTGCAGAGTGCAGTTTATAGTTCTATGCAGCAATCCTTTCCCCATGTAGTCAGGGAAATACTCTCAAATGAACCACGTGTGAGATCGCTGAAACCAGTGATGAGTCCAGTACCTGTTCCTACAGCGATGCTGACAATCCTCCTAGTGTGTTTTCCTGGGGAGATCTGTGTCTGCATTGTTGCCTGCTCAGTGGATGGAGAGGAGCTGCTCCCCCCTTTCCCCTGAGCCGCCAGTAGCTTCTGGATCTGAAATAATTGGTACATCAGGATTGGAAAGTCCAATGGTAAGAAAGGTTGAAAAGTCGTTCTCTAAAGCTGCAAGATTGGTACAGTGTCAACCACAAACAACACCGTAGAGAGCCTGATCTGTGCCTGCAGTAAGTTGAGCTGCCGGTCTTGCTCCACCAGGATTCTGTAGGTGTCAGAGGGCAGGAGGCCCATCCAGGGGGGAGAGAGACTTTGCCGACTGGGGCTGGCAACACTGGTTCTGACAGACAGGGGTCGGCCGCTCCAAGCAGGGCCCCTGGGCGGTGAAATGGTGTAAGTGTGGGCCCCATGGGGTGGCACAATGAGCTGTGGTGAGGGTGTGTTTGGTGGGAAGGGGAAATGTGAGAGGTGGGGGGGTTACCATCGACGTTGGAACAGAAGTGTCTATCTGGTCTGTTGTGGGTGCATGAAGCTCCCTGTCAGTAGTTGGGGTGGTACAGCGGGGTAACATGGTCATGTGGGTGGAAGGAGCAGCATCCACAAGGCTGGTTCATGTTGTGGGTGCTGTGGAAGTGTTTGAGATGGACAGCGGGCTGTTGGTGAGTGGGCATGGGGGCTGAGGGGTGACCGGGGCTCTGGTGTGGAGGGGCTCCAACGGGGGAGGCCCACTTGTGAGAGAGGGGACCTGGTGCTTGGTGGAACTGCCTGGCCTGGTGGACTGATCCATTAGGAGAGGAGCCTGTCTTTGGAGAAGAGGAGGAAGATGAGGAGGAGGAAGACTCTTCCCGAACTGTGGTGGGGCTGATTTCCTGCCAGGGAAAGGGGGCCGGAGTGGTGGTGGCTGCTGCCCAGGGGTGAATAGGAATCCTCTGCTGCCCTTACCCAGAGTGTCCATGGCGGGGGTCAGGGGCCTTGTGATGGGTGGGGGGCCACTGAGTGTGGTGGGCCCCTGGTCTGGGTGTCTGGTTGCCCCAGGTTGGATCTGGTGGGAGGGGGGCAACTGCCTCTGGGCTGCAGAGCTGAGGGGGAAGGATGAGGGGGGCCCATGGTCTTTCCATCAAGGAAGCTGCCGTCCATCACCATGGAGAGCTCCGGCACAGGATGGTGGACCCGCTTGGTTTGAAACAATATGGAGTATGTCTTTTAGAACAGAGTACATATCAACAAATAGGTGATACGAGTCAAGAGAGAGACAGAACGGACCTGCTGGGTGAGAGGGTGGGGGTTTGGGGAGGGCCTGGGGGAGAGGTCATCGTCCTCTACTCCAGAGTCATGGTCGTTGATAGACAGTCTGTTCTGAGGAGATGCTGCCACTACCGCAGGGCTGACGGAGGCACTGTCGAGCCCACTGTCTTGATAAAGCCTTTTGTCATCAGTCTACCTCACTGAACTCCTATGAAGTCATACAATTCTGTAAGAGTATCTTTCTCATGAGTTCAGTTAGTATTCAATAACATTTATGACTAATGATTTTCTTGTGATCCAAACAGCCACTACTCAGAGTGAAATGGCCATATTCACCTTGACCACCTATCCACTGCACTAGACTAAGTAAAACCATGTTAATACAAAAGTTTGAGAGAAGAGCTTGTGTATGTATACCTTGTGAAGGAGGCACGGGACACCAGTTCCCTGAAGAACTCAGCCTCTGTGCTTTGGCTCTCAGGACTGAGCTCAAACTGCAGAGTATGGCCCTCAGACTCCTCCACATTCTGTACAGACAAGGATCAAAAGGTAAGTGTCATATATTCACATGGGTTTACCACCATATCTGTTGTAATAGTGGGTAAAGGGCACTAGAGGGCTTTTCATACTCCTGAGGCGAGCCAAACTGTACTGAGATGGTTAACACATCCAACATAGATAGTTGTTGGAGGGGACAACCTGAAAGGAAAATGTCCATGCCAGCACGGTACAGGAATACCTGTGCCTACCTTGTAGAGGGTGAGTGACTCGGTGCTAGTGAGCAGTTGGAAGGTCATGTCCTGCTGCTGACCCCTGCAGGGCTGGACCTGGGAGAATGCTGGCTCCCTGTGGGTCAGCGGGTACAACACCACCAGGAACGCACCGCCCTCTGACGTTACCCTGCAACACAGCAATGACAAACCAGGGGTATGTTCAATATCAGGCAAATGTTGTGGAACACAGAACGATACAAAAAGTCAGACACAGAGCTGCCTAAACACAAATCCAGACTACCCGAACAGCAAACACACCGCGTCTCCTGTTACAATTATTTTGGTGCTATTCCCAAACATCAACCCACCACCTTTATAAGACGCCTAGAATACGTAGTTTCTATACTAACACGTTATTTCCTCACTGATTTGTCCTTGTGTTTATAAAAGGTGTTTTGGAACATGTGACAATATCAACAACACATACAGCATTGGAGCCAGGCCAACTGGGACATGACAGTCGGTGTGAACAGATGGGCATCCCCACTCACTTGTCCTGGAGAGAGGAGCTGAACAGGTACCTCAAACACCACACCTGGGGGTTGGAGATGTGGTTGACCCCACTCAGCAATCTGCCACAGATAAACGGTAACCACATCAAACTGTACACTCCTGCGTTGGCTCACACACACACAAACAGCTTGACTAAATGAACACAATATGGACAAATCCTTTGTGGTTCAGATTATCTCTAATGAATGGAGGGGGATTTACACACATCCAAAATAATAACAAGCTGGATGAAAAATATGTCAATAAAGTAGATGGTGGGCATACTCACAGTCCCACCAGTGGTAGAGTGTAGGCCTTTGGGTCAGACTCCAGTATTAGGAGCAGTTTCCTGCTTTGATCCATTGTCAGAAAGCTGAACAGAATAGAGAAGAAGTGAAACGGGGGCCATCCATTTTCTGATAATACTGCAATAAGCTCTTAAAGTCTGCTCAAAGTCAAGTATTCTAACCTTAACGCACCCCATTATTGGCCTATGTCCTTACTCTCGTTTGTGGCTAGCGCTGCTGTGTAGCGACTGGGCGAGGCTGGTCGGCCCGCTCAGGTTCCTGGCCAAGGCCGTGGGGGTGATGAACACGGGCCGAATGGGCACAGCGTCCAGGGTGTTACCGGGGGTGACGGCGGCCCAGCGCAGGCAGAAGCTCAGGCTGTCTGTTTGCTGGGAGCAGCCACGGTGTGCTCGTAGGACCAGCAGCTTGGACAGGTCCAGGGACTCGCTGCAGCATCTGAACAGGTAGGGAGGGAGGGGTGAGAAGTTGTGCAAACATGACATTTGCGGTGAAAATGTAAAAAAATATATTAAAAAATAATCATAATTCTGCTTTACTTCAGTAAATGAAACACAAAGTGTTTCATTTAAGAGGGGATGGGGGCTGCTTATTTTCTCCCAAAAATACCTCAGGAAATTAGACAGGGCAAAAAGCTCTTTAGAATTAGCAAGCCAAAAAAAATGCTTTGACAATAGGCAGTTCAGTGATTAGCAACACCTGTTGCTGACAGGTTGCAGAGAGAGATGGGTAGAGAGAGAGACAGGTAGAGAGAGAGACGGGTAGAGAGAGAGACGGGTAGAGAGAGAGACGGGTAGAGAGAGAGACAGGTAGAGAGCCTCTCAAGCTCAAATCAAATGAAATTGTATTTTATTTTTATTTTTTATTATTTCACCTTTATTTAACCAGGTAGGCTAGTTGAGAACAAGTTCTCATTTACAACTGCGACCTGGCCAAGATAAAGCAAAGCAGTTCGACACATATAACAACACAGAGTTACACATGGAATAAACAAACATACAGTCAATAATACAGTATTGGTCACATACACATGGTTATCAGATTGTAGAGAGTGTAGAGAAATGCTTGTGCTTCTAGCTCTGACAGTGCAGCAATATCTAACATGTGATCTAACAAGTCCATATAGAGAGAGAGACAGAGGTAGAGAGAGAGAGAGAGACAGGTAGAGAGAGAGACGGGTAAAGAGAGAGACAGGTAGAGAGAAAGAGAGAGACAGGTAGAGAGAGAGACGGGCAGAGAGAAAGAGAGAGACAGGTAGAGAGAAAGAGAGAGATAGGTAGAGAGAAAGAGAGAGACAAGTAGAGAGAAAGGTAGAGAGATAGAGAGAGACAGGTAGAGAGAGAGACGGGTAGAGAGAAAGAGACAGACAGGTAGAGAGAAAGAGAGAGACAGGTAGAGCGAAAGAGAGAGATAGGTAAAGAGATAGAGACAGGTAGAGAGAAAGAGAGAGACAGGTAGAGAGAAAGAGAAAGACAGGTAAAGAGATAGAGAGAGACAGGTAAAGAGATAGAGACAGGTAGAGAGAAAGAGAGAGACAGGTAAAGAGATAGACAGGTAGAGAGAAAGAGAGAGATAGGTAAAGAGATAGAGACAGGTAGAGAGAAAGAGAGAGATAGGTAGAGAGAAAGAGAGACAGGTAGAGAGAAAGAGAGAGACAGGTAAAGAGATAGAGAGAGACAGGTAGAGAGAAAGAGAGAGACAGGTAGAGAGAAAGAGAGAGACAGGTAGAGAGAAAGAGAGAAAGAGAGAGACAGGTAGAGAGATAGAGAGATAGAGACAGGTAGAGAGAAAGAGAGAGACAGGTAGAGAGATAGAGAGAGACAGGTAGAGAGAAATACACACAAATACACACAAGTACCTAATACACACAAATCTAAGTAAAGGAATGGAATAAGAATAAGCCCGGGGTGGAGGGAGTATGCTCCTTTTGTTACCCGGGCAACAGAAGAGGTGGGTTACTTCCATAGGCAGTTAGAGGGTGGGTTGAGTTTGACAAGGTGCAGTATGGATTCATGTAAATTCCAGTAGGGATAACAGCATTGTGTAAGAATATATTGTATAGTTATTGCCATTAAGCATAAAGCCTACATAACTTAACAAGCATTAATTTTATTCAAATATAACAAAGGACATTTACTTTAAGTGAAGACGTTTACACATTAATGTTACCTTGAAAGAGATGTGGAAGTCTTCTGCAGAGTGAACCATGGTGTCTGTGGCAGCGACCCCCTGGGTTCTAAATACGCACAGCACCAGGATGTCTCCGGGCATCAGGGCAGTGGGGACCTTTTCAGAGGAGCCAGGTTGCTCCTGGCCCAGGTCAAACCGGTTCAAAGTCACACCCTCTTCATCTTGAAAGAAGAGTGGAGAGAGAGAAGGGAGTTCACATTAATCAAGGGAAGGAACAGGGGGAATTTTCAAAATAAAAGCACTTAAGCTAAGAGTTGTCCTTTGAAAGCAAGCTGTAACATATGTGCTCAATCCATCATTATCATAATTATTTTCCATCTACAAATAGAGTGAGAAGTTCTCTTAAACTATGAATATTTCTGTGATAATGCCTATGGTAATCTCACCAAAATCCACAGCAATAGTCCCCAACAAGTAACAGCTGAACTGGGGCTTGTTATTCTCTCGGGAATGCCGGTGGGCCAAACGAAGAACTCTCCACCAGAAGTAGTCTGGGATTTCAGTTCAATAGAAAACAGTTTTTTAAGCACAAGGCAGCACATGATCTAATTACAATCACAGGGTGCATTTCAAAAGAATGTGGCTCCCTTGTCTCCTTTCGTTCAACTGAACTGATTTGAGACAATTAAGCAGCTTACACTGGCCAAGTATTTCAAATCAGTACAGACCAAGGGAAGGAGATGAGAAAGCCACTGTGGCCTACTGAGATGCATCCTAAGACAGTCAAAAAGAAAATAGCAGACTACCTGTAATAGGATAGGTGGAGGCTAATCACATCCCCATTAGATGTGGTGTCCCATAGGGCCAATTTGGATTTGGGGAAGGTGATGGCAGCAAGAGCGTTCTCTGATGACCTGTGGTATGGTTAACATCATCAAATACTAGTGTCAGACAAACTTCCCGTGGGAACTGTTAGTTAGTTATTGTATTAAAATGATTAAAACAAATTACACATGTACCAGAGTTTATTTTTATATATTGCTGACAGGTTGCAGTAACTGCCAAGCCCGGGGTGGAGGGAGTATGCTCCTTTTGTTACCCGGGCAACAGAAGAGGTGGGTTACTTCCACAGGCAGTTAGAGGGTGGGTTGAGTTTGACAAGGTGCAGTGTGGATTCATGTAAATTCCAGTAGGGATAACAGCATTGTGTATATATATATATATATATATAAACTCTGGTACATGTGTAAGGAAGAACGCAAGTACATACCTTGTTGTCATTTTCAGATTCTCTGGTTTGTAAACATTGGCCAGGACGTGAGATGACTGCCCTTTCAAATTCACTTGAACTCATTTCTGTGGTGTGGACGGGAAAGTGAAGTTGTTTCGTCAACAACTAGCTAACTTTTACATCTTATTAGTCAAAATGTGTGTGCATGCCACAAGATGCAAATGTGCAAGTAATTCACTTACACTAAAAGACAAACTAGATGGCAAGGTGACGTTAGATACTTCACGTAAACTAGTTAGAAGACGTTGGCCATCTGGAAAGCTTAGAAAATGGCATAGCTAGCGAACCTAGCCCACACATCCATTCTTACCTATTAGTCAGCCCTAGTTATGACCACATAGCACAGACAGTAATCTTCTTCACCAAACGTAGCTAGCTTCTCAGATAGTTAGCTAGCTAAATAAATAGCAAGCCAGGCAGCTAACGCGTTAGCTATCATTTCGGTTTGCGTGCCACGGAGTCGTATTGGCTGGCTGAAATGTTGTGAGAACTGTAATGTTACTCGAGCAGTGGTTTCAAGACTTCCTCCGCAATATCAGAGCGGCCATATTCGCGTTAAATCCACAATGTATCAATCTAGTTTCGCTAATATTTAACTTCGATTGATAGCAACAAAAAAACGAAAGTCGTGTGTAATGAATCACTTTCCACGTTGTTAAACACAAACGGTCCTTGTGATAAATCGAATGTAAATTGATTGCGGCGCTGTTTCCATGTTCCAATGGCTGGCCAAAAAATCCAGCCAATAGAAGGCTCCGTTTCATTGCTGCTGACCTATCAGAGGAGCTGAAAATATTACTCGCTCAATCAAAGATTATTTCAACCCATATTTGCCCAATTTACAACATTGTAGACATGAGTCAGGTTGTGGTTGCAAAGAATATAACATGGCTATGACGCTACGCTAGTATGTTACGTATTGCAAAGGAAAACTGCGTTTTGATACTGATAACCATTTTAATTAAATCACAAATAGCACAAGGGGGCGCCATTTTACCAGGTATACAGTAATAAATACTCGCATTTGCCATAATTACGTAGTTTATAATCTGTATTGACAGAAGCAAGCACATCAAGCAAACAGAATAAGTACGCCACAAGTCTACATCAATAAAAATGTCAAACCTAATCTTTCACAGGTTCCTTTTAATTTCTAGATATTACAAGTCCACAATCTGAAAAGTACTGTTTCAACGTTAAAGATGAATATGCTGTCGACTACTTTCTCTCCGGCTACACATAGTATTAGACTATTGCTTCAGCAGCCCACTGGCAGAAATTAGGTCATAGTCCTGAGTTACTCAGAGAATCCTGTCTACTGAGGAAACACTAGCATAAACTGTTGCTTTTCAAAAATAATTAGAGTCACCATTACACTACCAGTCTGGTACTCAGACTGACAGAATGTGAACAAACACCAGACACAGATGTTGGCTTTATCCCAAGGTGGAGATGGGCATTGGTCTAATGCTAATGTGACATAGTCCTGGTCTAGAATCCTGGTGGTCATATGTTACAAATACGAGTTAGAGGACAATAGAGGTCTTGTTCGAAGAAGGAAAGGATGATGAATTGAGCAACTCACATTTCAGCTCGGAAAATATGGGCAGAATTGATTTGGAGTAAGAAGAGAAATGTTTTCATAAGGCTGTGAGTTTGTGATAGATTCCTGAATTTCCCAAGCTTGACTTTTAACTCAGGTCTGTGTATTTGGATCTGGCAGTGCATACATTTAAATATTTTACCCAATTTTCCCTATTACTTTGGCCCTGTTTCAAAACAGGCCGTGGAGACTTTGTGGATCCAAAATTTCTCCCTGAAAAAAAAATAAACATGAGAACGCAGTTTGTAACTAGTGAAACTTTTTGCACATTTAAAGATTAATTCAAATGTAAGGTTTATTATTGTTATCTGACAATCATTAACATATGAAGTGACGAATGAGCCGAGTCCAAAATGAGAATCAAACCTGGCAATTCAGTAGAGATGGGACCATGAGAGGAAATTATGATAAATTATGGTAGAATAAGACAGTTTCTTATAGTAGAAACCCAGTCTTGCAGAAGCAATTGTTTTCCTTCTCTCTCTTGGTCTCATAAGTAGACCTTGACGTCCCGTGTGGGTCAGTTGGTAGTGCATGGCCCTTGCAACACCAAGGTTGTGGGTTTGATTCCCATTGGGCGGGGGACCAGTATGAGAAAATCTACTGTAAATTGCTCTGGATAAGAGTGTCTGCTAAATGACAAATGTTTTTTTTAATGCATTGCATTTCAACACAAGTGCAGTGGAAGTGTAGCCTATAACCTCTAACATGCTCTCTGTGTCTCACAGTTGCTCCCTGGAATTTGGAGATAGCAGCTGCATACCTGACAAAATCTGATGATTAAAAAACCCTACGGTGCCACTACATAGAGTCTCTGAGTAGGAATGCTGATCTAGCACTAGGTTCCACCCTGTAATATTATTCTCTATGATCTAAAGGGGAAAACTGATCCTAGAACAGCACTCAGACACTTTATGAATATGGGCCCTGGTCTGACTTGAGGCAAACACATTCTCATCAAAGCTGTGTCTGTGACTTATGATGGTAGGTCATATTCAAGTGACACAGCAAATACAATGTTCCATCTTGCCTGGTGGTGATGTACTGTACGCTACAGTAATGCTTTGTGTGGTTAAGTAGAGGGTACTTGACAGCTCACAGTTGAGGCCTGTGGGTTGTGTTAACTTGTCAGGGAGCCCTGCATATTAAGCACACACAGTAATTACATCAAATTAGAACCCAGGTGAAAGCTATGTTCCCTTATTGATGTCACTTGTTAAATGCAGAGGGTGAATAGGCCTTTGAATGGGGTATGGAAGTACCTTTGAACAGGGGTGTAAAGTACTTAAGTAGTACTTTAAAGTATTTTTACTTAAGTTGTTTTTTTAGGTATCTGTACGTTATATTTTGGACTACTTTTACTGTTACTTTACTACATTCTGAAAGAAAATGTACTTTTTACTCTTTACATCTTCCCTGACACGCAAAAGTACTTGTTATATTTTCAATGCTTAGCATGACAGGGAAACGGTTCAATTCACTCACTTATCAAGAGAACATCCCTGGTCATCTCTACTGCCTCTGATCTGGAGGACTCACTAAACACAAATGTTTTGTTTGTAAATGATGGCTGCGTTTTATAGTGTGCCCCTGGCTATCTGTAAGTTTTTAAAAAACAAGAAAATTGTGCTGTCCGATTTGCTTATAAGAAATATGAAATTAGTCATACTTTTACATATGATATTTAAGCATATTGTTGCAATTACATTTACTTTGATACTTACAGTTGAAGTCTGAAGTTTACATACACCTTAGCCAAATACATTTAACTCAGTTTTTCAAAACTCCTGACATTTAATTCCCTGTCTTAGGTCAGTTAGGATCACCACTTTATTTTAAGAATGTGAAATGTCAGAATAATAGTAGAGAGAATTATTTATTTCAGCTTTTATTTCTTTCATCACATTCCCAGTGGGTCGGAAGTTTACATACTCAATTAGTATTTGGTAGCATTGCGATTAAATTGTTTAACTTGGGTCAAATGTTTTGGGTAGCCTTCCACAAGCTTCCCACAATAAGTTGGGTGAATTTTGGCCCATTCCTCCTGACAGAGCTGGTGTAACTGAGTCAGGTTTGTAGGCCTCCTTGCTCGCACACACTTTTTCAGTTCTGCCCACAAATGTTCAATAGGATTGAGGTCAGGGCTTTGTGATGGCCACTCAAATACCTTGACTTTGTTGTCCTTAAGCCATTTTGCCACAACTTTGGAAGTATGCTTGGGGTCATTGTCCATTTGGAAGACCAATTTGCAACCAAGCTTTAACTTCCTGACTGATGTCTTGAGATGTTGCTTCAATATATCCACATGATTTTCCTGCCTCATGATGCCATCTTTTTTGTGAAGTGCACCAGTCCCTCCTGCAGAAAAGCACCACCACAACATGATGCTGCCACCCCCGTGCTTAACGGTTGGGATGGTGTTTTTCAGGTTGCAAGCCTCCCCCTTTTTCCTCCAAACATAACGATGGTTATGATCGCCAAACAATTCTATTTTTGTTTCATCAGACCAGAGGACATTTCTCCAAAAAGTACAATCTTTCTCCCCATCTGTAGTTGCAAACCGTAGTCTGGCTTTTTTATGGCAGTTTTGGAGCAGTGGTTTCTTCCTTGCTGAGCGGCCTTTCAGGTTATGTTGATATAGGACTCGTTTTACTGTTAATATAGATACTATTGTACCTGTTTCCTCCAGCATCTTCACAAGGTCCTTTGCTGTTGTTCTGGGATTGATTGGATCTTTTCACACCAAAGTACATTCACCTCTAGGAGACAGAACGTGTCTCCTTCCTGAGTGGTATGACAGCTGCGTGGTCCCCTGGTGTTTATACTTGCTAACTATTGTTTGTACAGATGAACATGGTACCTTCAGCCATTTGGAAATTACTCCCAAGGATGAACCAGACTTGTGGAGGTCTGATTTATTTGGATTTTCCCATGATGTCAAGCAGAGAGGCACTGAGTTTGAAGGTAGCCCTTGAAATACATCCACAGGTATACCTCCAATTGACTCAGAATGTCAATTAGCCTATCAGAAGCTTCTAAAGCCATGACATCATTTTCTGGAATTTTCCAAATTGTTTAAAGGCACAGTCAACTTAGTGTATGTTAACTTCTGACCCACTGGAATTGTGATGCAGTGAAATAAATCGGTCTAAACAATTGTTTATAAAATTACTTGTGTCATGCACAAAGTAGATGTCCTAACCGACTTGCCAAAACTATAGTTTGTTAACAAGACATTTGTGGAGTTGTTGAAAAACGAGTTTAATTGACTCCAACCTAAGTGTATGTACACTTCTGACTTCAACTGTATACACACACATACAGTGCCTTGCGAAAGTATTCGGCCCCCTTGAACTTTGCGACCTTTTGCCACATTTCAGGCTTCAAACATAAAGATATAAAACTGTATTTTTTTGTGAAGAATCAACAAGTGGGACACAATCATGAAGTGGAACGACATTTATTGGATATTTCAAACTTTTTTAACAAATCAAAAACTGAAAAATTGGGCGTGCAAAATTATTCAGCCCCTTTACTTTCAGTGCAGCAAACTCTCTCCAGAGGTTCAGTGAGGATCTCTGAATGATCCAATGGTGACCTAAATGACTAATGATGATGAATACAATCCACCTGTGTGTAATCAAGTCTCCGTATAAATGCACCTGCACTGTGATAGTCTCAGAGGTCCGTTAAAAGCGCAGAGTGCATCATGAAGAACAAGGAACACACCAGGCAGGTCCGAGATACTGTTGTGAAGAAGTTTAAAGCCGGATTTGGATACAAAAAGATTTCCCAAGCTTTAAACATCCCAAGGAGCACTGTGCAGGCGATAATATTGAAATGGAAGGAGTATCAGACCACTGCAAATCTACCAAGACCTGGCCGTCCCTCTAAACTTTCAGCTCATACAAGGAGAAGATTGATCAGAGATGCAGCCAAGAGGCCCATGATCACTCTGGATGAACTGCAGAGATCTACAGCTGAGGTGGGAGACTCTGTCCATAGGACAACAATCAGTCGTATATTGCACAAATCTGGCCTTTATGGAAGAGTGGCAAGAAGAAAGCCATTTCTTAAAGATATCCATAAAAAGTGTCGTTTAAAGTTTGCCACAAGCCACCTGGGAGACACACCAAACATGTGGAAGAAGATGCTCTGGTCAGATGAAACCAAAATTGAACTTTTTGGCAACAATGCAAAACGTTATGTTTGGCGTAAAAGCAACACAGCTGAACACACCATCCCCACTGTCAAACATGGTGGTGGCAGCATCATGGTTTGGGCCTGCTTTTCTTCAGCAGGGACAGGGAAGATGGTTAAAATTGATGGGAAGATGGATGGAGCCAAATATTGGACCATTCTGGAAGAAAACCTGATGGAGTCTGCAAAAGACCTGAGACTGGGACGGAGATTTGTCTTCCAACAAGACAATGATCCAAAACATAAAGCAAAATCTACAATGGAATGGTTCAAAAATAAACATATCCAGGTGTTAGAATGGCCAAGTCAAAGTCCAGACCTGAATCCAATCGAGAATCTGTGGAAAGAACTGAAAACTGCTGTTCACAAATGCTCTCCATCCAACCTCACTGAGCTCGAGCTGTTTTGCAAGGAGGAATGGGAAAAAATGTCAGTCTCTCGATGTGCAAAACTGATAGAGACATACCCCAAGCGACTTACAGCTGTAATCGCAGCAAAAGGTGGCGCTACAAAGTATTAACTTAAGGGGGCTGAATAATTTTGCACGCCCAATTTTTCAGTTTTTGATTTGTTAAAAAAGTTTGAAATATCCAATAAATGTCGTTCCACTTCATGATTGTGTCCCACTTGTTGTTGATTCTTCACAAAAAAATACAGTTTTATATCTTTATGTTTGAAGCCTGAAATGTGGCAAAAGGTCGCAAAGTTCAAGGGGGCCGAATACTTTCGCAAGGCACTGTATATATATATTTGATTTACTGCTGTAAAATGTATAGTTCATCTGTGTTCTGTTTATAGTGCACTTTAGTAGTTTTTAAATGCCTGGTATGTCGCAGTTATCTATTATGTGTCACACTTTGACACCTCTGCTTTAAACTCATTCCATGGGGGGCTGCAGGTTTTTGTTTTTTCCTTTAAATTAAGCCCTAGACAACCAGGAGTGAGGAGCTCCTTACTAATTTGACCTTAATTCATCAATCAAGTACAAAGGAGGAGCAAAAACCAGCAGACACTCGGCCCTCCGTGGAATGAGTTTGACACCTGCGCTTTAAAGTGTGTTACACAGATACTACATAATGTGTGACATGCTGATATTTACATTTAACTAACTACACTAACTATACAATATGTCGCTATGTATGTATCTTATCTGCAGTGACCATGTACAGCTGAGTACATAGTTATAAACTCAAAGAGTTTAGTTATTATTCAAAGATAATTAGCAAAAATCCAAATAATGTCACAGATCTTCATTGTAAAGGGTTTAAACACTGTTTCCCATGCTTGTTAAATTAACCATAAACAATTAATGAACATGCACCTGTGGAACGGTCTCTAAGACCGTAACAGCTTACAGACGGTAGGCAATTAAGGTCACAGTTATGAAAACTTAGGACACTAAAGAGGCCTTTCTACTGACTCTGAAAAACACCAAAAGAAAGATGCCCAGGGTCCCTGCTCATCTGCGTGAATGTGCCTTAAGCATGCTGCAAGAAGGCATGAGGACTGCAGATGTGGACAGGGCAATAAATTGCAATGTCTGTACTGTGAGATGCTTAAGACAGCGCTACAGGGAGACAGAACGGACAGCTGACCGTCCTCGCAGTGGCAGACCATGTGTAACAACACTTGCACAGGATCGGTATATCCGAACATCACACCTGCGGGACAGGTACAGGATGGCAACAACAACTGTCCAAGTTACACCAGGAATGTACAATCCCTAAAACCAGTGCTCAAACTGTCCGCAATAGGCTGAGAGAGGCTGGACTGAGGGCTTGTAGGCCTGTTGTAAGGCAGGTCCTCACCAGACATCACCGGCAACAACGTCACCTACCAGACAGGACTGGCAAAAAGGGCTCTTCACTGACGAGTCACGGTTTTGTCTCAGGCCTGTACTCTGGAGTGGGATCGAATTGGAGGTGAAGGGTCCGTCATGGTCTGGGGCGGTGTGTCACATCATCATCGGACTGAGCTTGTTCTCATTGCAGGCAATCTCAACTCTGTGAGTTACATGTGAAACATCCTCCTCCCTCATGTGGTACCCTTCCTGCAGGCTCATCCTGACATGACCCTGCAGCTTGACAATGCCACCAGCCATTGGGGCGGCAGGGTAGCCTAGTGGTTAGAGCGTTGGACTAGTAACCGGAAGGTTGCAAGTTCAAACCCCCAAGCTGACAAGGTACAAATCTGTCGTTCTTCCCCTGAACAGGCAGTGTCCCACTGTTCCTAGGCCGTCATTGAAAATAAGAATTTGTTCTGAACTGACTTGCCTAGTTAAATAAAAGGTAAAAAAAAAAATAATACTGCTTGTTCTGTGCGTGATTTCCTGCAGGACAGGAATGTCAGTGTTCTGTCATGGCCAGCCAAGAGCCTGGATCTCAATCCCATTGAGCACGTCTGGAACCTGTTGGATTGGAGGGTGGGGGCCAGGGCCATTCCCCCCCAGAAATGTCCGGGAACCTGCAGGTGCCTTGGTGGAAGAGTGGGGTAACATCTCATGTCTTTGGGGCTGACTTCCAGCACAAGCACGATAATACCCTGTATCAGAACTGCCTCCCTGCTGAAGACCTCCCCACCACCAGCAAAGACAGCAGAAGAGAAGTTGGTGCACCCTGTGCCACAGGCACCAGGTCAGCTTCAAATACCCACTTGCGTGCGCACACAAATGTGGGACAGTGGATTGGTAAGAAAAAGATGTGTTGCTACTCTTTACAGCTCATCTGCAACTTTTCAGGGAAGTTAGGAACCAATAACAGGCAGTTAGGAAAGCTAAGGCTAGCTTTTTCAAGCAGAATTTTTCATCCTGTAACAAACTCAAAAAAGTTCTGGGACACTGTAAAGTCCATGGAGAATAAGAGCACCTTTTCCCAGCTGCCCACTGAGGCTAGACAACACTGTCACCACCGAGAATTTCAATGAGCATTTTTCTATGGCTGGCCATACTTTCCACCTGGCTACCCCTACACCGATCAACAGCCCTGCACCCCCCTCAGCAACTCGCCAAAGCCTCCCCCATTTCTCCTTCACCCAAATCCAGATAGCTGATGTTCTGAAAGAGCTGCAAAATCTGGACCCCTACAAATCAGCCGGGCTAGACAATCTGGACCCTCTCTAAAATTATCTGCCGAAATTGTTGCAACCCCTATTACCAGTCTGTTCAACCTCCCTTTCTTATCGTCTGAGATTCCCAAAGATTGGAAAGCTGCCGCGGTCATCCCCCTCTTCAAAGGGCGAGACACTCTAGACCCAAACTGCTACAGACCTATATATATCCTACCCTGCCTTTCTAAGGTCTTCGAAAGCCAAGTTAACAAACAGATTACCGACCATTTCAAATCCCACCGGAACTTCTCCGCTATGCAATCTGGTTTCAGAGCTGGTCATGGGTGCAACTCAGCCACTCTCAAGGTCCTAAACGATATCATAACCACCATCGATAAGAGACATTACTGTGCAGCCGTATTCATCAATCTGGCCAAGGCTTTCAACTCTGTCAATCACCATATTATTTTTGGCAAACTCAACAGTCTTGATTTCTCAAATGATTGCCTCGCCGGGTTCACCAACTACACTGCTCAAAAAAATAAAGGGAACACTTAAACAACACAATGTAACTCCAAGTCAATCACACTTATGTGAAATCAAACTGTCCACTTAGGAAGCAACACTGATTGACAATAAATTTCACATGCTGTTGTGCAAATGGAGTAGACAACATGTGGAAATTATAGGCAATTAGCAAGACACCCCCAATAAAGGAGTGGTTCTGCAGGTGGGACCACAGACCACTTCTCAGTTCCTATGCTTCCTGGCTGATGTTTTGGTCACTTTTTGAATGCTGGCGGTGCTTTCACTCTAGTGGTAGCATGAGACGGAGTCTACAACCCACACAAGTGGCTCAGGTAGTGCAGCTCATCCAGGATGGCACATCAATGCGAGATGTGGCAAGAAGGTTTGCTGTGTCTGTCAGCGTAGTGTCCAGAGCATGGAGGAGCTACCAGGAGACAGGCCAGTACATCAGGAGACGTGGAGGAGGCCGTAGGAGGGCAACAACCCAGCAGAAGGACTGCTACCTCCGCCTTTGTGCAAGGATGAGAAGGAGGAGCACTGCCAGAGCCCTGCAAAATGACCTCCAGCAGGCCACAAATGTGCATGTGTCTGCTCAAATGGTCAGAAACAGATGAGCGTGGTATGAGGGCCCGACGTCCACAGGTGGGGGTTGTGCTTACAGCCCAACACCGTGCAGGACGTTTGGCATTTGCCAGAGAACACCAAGATTGGCAAATTCGCCACTGGCGCCCTGTGCTCTTCACAGATGAAAGCAGGTTCAGACTGAACACATGTGGCAGACGTGACAGAGTCTGGAGACGCCTTGGAGAACATTCTTCTGCCTGCAACATCCTCCAGCATGACCGGTTTGGCGGTGGGTCAGTCATGGTGTGGGGTGGCATTTCTTTTTGGGGGCCGCACAGCCCTTCATGTGCTCGCCAGAGGTAGCCTGACTGCCATTAGGTACCGAGAGGAGATCCTCAGACCCCTTGTGAGACCATATGCTGGTGCGGTTGGCCCTGGGTTCCTCCTAATGCAAGACAATGCTAGACCTCATGTGGCTGGAGTGTGTCAGCAGTTCCTGCAAGAGGAAGGCATTGATGCTATGGACTGGCCCCCGCCCGTTCCCCAGACCTGAATCCAATTGAGCACATCTGGGACATCATGTCTCGCTCCATCCACCAACGCCACGTTGCACCACAGACTGTCCAGGAGTTGGCAGATGCTTTAGTCCAGGTCTGGGAGGAGATCCCTCAGGAGACCATCCGCCACCTCATCAGGAGCATGCCCAGGCGTTGTAGGGAGGTCATACAGGCATGTGGAGGCCACACACACTACTGAGCCTCATTTTGACTTGTTTTAAGGACATTACATCAAAGTTGGATCAGCCTGTAGTGTGGTTTTCCACTTTAATTTTGAGTGTGACTCCAAATCCAGACCTCCATGGGTTGATACATTTGATTTCCATTGATAATCTTTGTGTGATTTTGTTGTCTGCACATTCAACTATGTAAAGAAAAAAGTATTTAATAAGAATATTTCATTCATTCAGATCTAGGATGTGTTTTTTTAGTGTTCCCTTTTATTTTTTTTAGCAGTGTAGATAGCTATGATATTTTCTACTCATTATTTTTTATTTATTATTAACTGTGCATTTCACGCTCTGTAGTTCTATTTTTTTATGAAATGTTCCAACTTATCTTTAACTCTGCATTGTTGGGAAAGGACCCATAAGTAATCATTTTGCTGTTAGTTTACACCTGTTGTCTACAAAACATGTGACAAATAAAATTAGATTTGATTTTTGATTACAACAATTATCTGGAAGATTTTTTCCCAAATCGAAGTGTGCTCCCGAAATAAAACTCCTGGTCGCACAGCAAAATATTCATTTGCATATGACCAAATATTTTAGAGGTTTGACCCCAAATTAATCTGTCCTCCTCCCTTTCAGAGAGATGTGTTGAAGAAAGCTATTTTTAGATTCCCACAAGCTTTTTCAAGCAGAAATTTGCTTCCTGCAACACTAACTCAAAAAATTTCTGGGACACTGTAAAGTCCATGGAGAATAAGAACACCTCCTCCCAGCTGCCCACTGCACTGAAGATAGGAAACACTGTCACCACTGATAAATCCACCATAATTAAGAATTTCAATAAGCATTTTTCTACGGCTGGCCATGCTTTCCACCTGGCTACTCCTACCCCGGTCAACAGCACTGCACCCACCACAGCAACTCGCCCAAGCCTTCCCCATTTCCTCTTCTCCCAAATCTGTTCAGCTGATGTTCTGAAAGAGCTGCAAAATCTGGACCCCTACAAATCAGCCGGGCTAGACAATCTGGACCCTTTCTTTCTAAAATTATCTGCCGAAATTGTTGCCACCCCTATTACTAGCCTGTTCAACCTCTCTTTCGTGTCGTCTGAGATTCCCAAAGATTGGAAAGCAGCTGCGGTCATCCCCCTCTTCAAAGGGGGGGACACTCTTGACCCAAACTGCTACAGACCTATATCTATCCTACCATGCCTTTCTAAGGTCTTCGAAAGCCAAGTCAACAAACAGATTACCGACCATTTCGAATCTCACCATACCTTCTCTGCTATGCAATCTGGTTTCAGAGCTGGTCATGGGTGCACCTCAGCCACGCTCAAGGTCCTAAATGATATCTTAACCTCCATCAATAAGAAACATTACTGTGCAGCCGTATTCATTGATCTGGCCAAGGCTTTCGACTCTGTCAATCACCACATCCTCATCGGCAGACTCGACAGCCTTGGTTTCTCAAATGATTGCCTCTCCTGGTTCACCAACTACTTCTCTGATAGAGTTCAGTGTGTCAAATCGGAGGGTCTGCTGTCCGGACCTCTGGCAGTCTCTAAGTCTCTATTCTTGGACTGACTCTCTTCTCTGTATACATCAATGAGGTCACTCTTGCTGCTGGTGAGTCTCTGATCCACCTCTACGCAGACGACACCATTCTGTATACTTCTGGCCCTTCTTTGGACACTGTTAACAACCCTCCAGGCAAGCTCCAATGCCATACAACTCTCCTTCCGTGGCCTCCAATTGCTCTTAAATACAAGTAAAACTAAATGCATGCTCTTCAACCGATCGCTACCTGCACCTACCCGCCTGTCCAACATCACTACTCTGGACGGCTCTGACTTAGAATACGTGGACAACTACAAATACCTAGGTGTCTGGTTAGACTGTTAACTCTCCTTCCAGATCCATATCAAACATCTCCAATCCAAAGTTAAATCTAGAATTGGCTTCCTATTTCGCAACAAAGCATCCTTCACTCATGCTGCCAAACATACCCTTGTAAAACTGACCATCCTACCAATCCTCGACTTTGGCGATGTCATTTACAAAATAGCCTCCAATACCCTACTCAACAAATTGGATGTAGTCTATCACAGTGCAATCCGTTTTGTCACCAAAGCCCCATATTCTACCCACCATTGCGACCTGTACGCTCTCGTTGGCTGGCCCTCGCTTCATACTCGTCGCCAAACCCACTGGCTCCATGTCATCTACAAGACCCTGCTAGGTAAAGTCCCCCCTTAACTCAGCTCGCTGGTCACCATAGCATCTCCCACCTGTAGCACACGCTCCAGCAGGTATATCTCTCTAGTCACCCCCAAAACCAATTCTTTCTTTGGCCGCCTCTCCTTCCAGTTCTCTGCTGCCAATGACTGGAACGAACTACAAAAATCTCTGAAACTGGAAACACTTATCTCCCTCACTAGCTTTAAGCACCAACTGTCAGAGCAGCTCACAGATTACTGCACCTGTACATAGCCCACCTATAATTTAGCTCAAACAACTACCTCTTTCCCTACTGTATTTTATTTATTTATTTATTTAGCTCCTTTGCACCCCATTATTTTTATTTCTACTTTGCACATTCTTTCATTGCAAATCTACCATTCCAGTGTTTTACTTGCTATATTGTATTTACTTTGCCACCATGGCCTTTTTTTGCCTTTACCTCCCTTATCTCACCTCATTTGCTCACATCGTATATAGACTTGTTTATACTGTATTATTGACTGTATGTTTGTTTTACTCCATGTGTAACTCTGTGTCTTTGTATGTGTCGAACTGCTTGGCTTTATCTTGGCCAGGTCGCAATTGTAAATGAGAACTTGTTCTCAAATTGCCTACCTGGTTAAATAAAGGTGAAAAAAAAAAAAAATGTTATATTTTAAACTATCATCTAATTTGGAGCTCTGTCTGACAGCCAGCCTTAGCCTATAGCCATTAGTGGTATTCCACAGACTGATAACATTTTTATACAAACTAGGTCAAAGAGTTATGGTGCAAACAGAGCACTGCCTCAGTCTAATACTTTTTAACTCAACACTGACCTCTTCTGACCAAATAGTAATAAGTGAATTAATGCAAGCATCTGAGGTGAAATTATTCTTTAAATTTTCTGGATGAATTCTATTCTATTTCAAAAGGTTTTCCCGATCAAATTAAGAACTAGAATTTATAATGAAGTTGAGTCCAGCTTAGATGTGACTCATCATGTCTGTTCTTGTTTATATGTTGTTGTCCATCTCTCAATGTCTTTCTGTTGATCTGTCTCTCCCACTTTCCCTCACAGGATGGTAGGGACAGAGACAGAGCAGCAGGAGGCCAGGTCCAAGCTTTCTCTGCGTCGTTAATTCTCCGCCATCGGCCTGAATGGGTGGGGAAGCTGGGTAAAGGGCGCTCCAGTAGCATGGAGCAGCTTAGCTTCCAGCCCCAGGGTGTCCCCCCGGCCTTTCCTGCCCCCTCTCCAGCCCCAGTCCTGCACGCCCAGAACCCAGCCAACTGAGGTAAGCCCCGTCGCTCCAGTATCTACGCATGGTGAGAGGAGATTTAGCTTTTGAATTATAGGGAATTACAGCAATTCTAACCTTGATTGTAGTCTGAGAGGTTCTGCTTTATGTTTGTCAAACGGTTTAATCCATAAGGATACTGAGATCTCAGTTAGTTTGAACATTGTTGTGACCGTGTACTAGAAATGTAAATATTTTTCCTCATACCTATACTGTAAAGTGCATATTTGGTCAAGGTATTTGCTGATACCTTGAAAAAAGTAACACCATCTTAAAATGAATCCAAATGCATATTGTGGATGGTCGCCTAGGGCTGCTGTCATGTTCATTTCTCATCTCCAGGGGTCACCCTTTAAGCAGCTGAGGAAATCGTCATCAGTCCAGAATGTACAGTCCTCCAAGAAGAAGGGAGACGGCTCCAGTGCATACACACCTGGAGATCAGCCCAGCTCTCAGGTATAACCAGTACGGTGCGTCAGTAACATCACTGAGGAAGCCAAGCCAGTAAAAAAAGCCATATTATAAACTGGGTGGATCGAGCCCTGAAATCTGATTGGCTGACAGCCGTGGTATACCATGGGTATGACAAAGCATTTATTTTTACTGTTCTAATTACATTGGTAACCAGTTTATAATAGCAATTAGGCACCTCAGGGGTTTGTGGTATATGGCCCGTATACCACGGCTAAGGGCTGTATCCAAGAACAGCCTTAGACGTGGTAGATTGGCCATATACCACACCTCTTCGGGCCTTATTGCTGAATTACAACCTATGTTGTGATAATTGCGTTGTTTACTCTATAACCCATTTGTTCAAACTCCACCGTGATGTACAATAAGGCTGTGACAACAAAAAGACAACAGTCACACAGTGGTGGAATAAATTCAACTACACATACGTTTGTTTCATCACAAAACCATAAAGAAACATCTGTCCAGTGAAGTCCACAAAGCAAATATTGCAGACAAACATATCACATGATGTAGCATGGTCAAGCAAGTGGATGTTTTCGACAGTTTACTAAACAACTACTGATTTATAACCACAGAGTTATCGCAAGTCAGCACAAAGACAACAGGAGCACTGCCTCCACTATTCCAGCACCATTTACACTTAGCCATTTAATCAAATCAACAAGGCTATATATGCTTAGTTTAAAACACTGAAAGCAAACTTAAAGGTACTGTACCAACAAAAAAATCCGTTCATTCAGTGTTGCTAAATATCATGTGGCTACCAATGGTACTGGTGTGTGTGTGCTTGCGCGCGCAAGTAAATCAAAAAATGCTGACTCACCCTACTTGTAGACAAGTTGAACGCCAATGGCATCCTCCTCTCTCCCATGTTGGCAAGACGGTCTATGGCCCTGTCATACAGTACACTTTAAGTTTTGTTCTCATAGGCTACCTAGCTAAAATGCGTGCTAGCCTGCCTTCCTCGCAAGGGCAACAATGAACCAGTTATGTTAGCTAGGCTACATATTGAAATTCAGTCCTCTCAGGCCAGTGGCACAAACTCTTAATTTATGGTTAGATCAGAATCGGCGTCATAATCATTGGCCTGTACAGAGAATTATACAGAACAAAAATATAAACGCAAAATTGTTGTTGGTGTTGGTCCCATGTTTCATGAGCTGAAAGAAAAGAAAAAAAAGATCCCAGAAATGTTCCATATGCACAAAAAGCTTATCTCAAATTTTGTGCACAAATTTTAGTGAGCATTTCTCCTTTGCCAAAATAATCCTTCCACCTGACAGGTGTGACATATCAAGAAGCTGATTAAACAGCATGATCATTACACAGGTGCAACGTCATTTAGAGAATTTGGCAGTACTTCCAACTGGACTCACAACTGCAGACCAGGTGTAACCACGCCAGCACAGGTCCTCCACATCCGGTTTCTTCACCTGCTGGATGTCTGAGACTAGTCACCCGGACAGCTGATGAAACTGAGGAGTATTTCTGTCTGTAATAAATCTGGGCCTTGCTTCCCAGTGGGTGGGCCTATGCCCTCCCAGGCCCACCCATGGCTGCGCCCCATTTCATGTGAAATCCATAGATTAGGGCCTCATTTATTTATTTCAATGGACTTATATGAACTGTAACTCAGTAACATCGTTGGAATTGTTGCATGTTGTGTTTTATATTTTTGTTCAGTATAAGTCAAAACCGCAGGTCCAAATCCACATCTCCATCCATGGCTTAGGAAAGGGCCAATTTAGCAAGCTAGCTACTGCAGGACATCAACACAAGCTAGCTACTGCAGGACATCAACACAAGCTAGCTACTGCAGGATATCAACACAAGCTAGCTACTGCAGGACATCAACACAAACAGACAAACGGACACGTTTTTCTGAATATTGCATTTTGCAAAGGAAGTGATTTGATTTGTCTGAAGCCAAATCCAAACTGGCCTCCCTTGGTGGGTGTTTTGCTGCACCTGGACAACCCACAGTTGAGCTCAGCTACTTATTTTACCCAAAAATTATCAAGGGAGTCCAAATGCTTTGCTGGCATCAATCAATCAAATGCTTCGGCAGCAACATGTTATGCTCTTTTGTTCCAGACAGCATCAGATACATGGGCTACACATACTGAGACAGAGGGGTGCTGTTTCCCTGTCCAGACAGCATCAGATACATGGGCTACACATACTGAGACAGAGGGGGCGCTGTTTCCCTGTCCAGACAGCGTCAGATACATGGGCTACACATACTGAGACAGAGGGGTGCTGTTTCCCTGTCCAGACAGCATCAGATACATGGGCTACACATACTGAGACAGAGGGGGCGCTGTTTCCCTGTCCAGACAGCGTCAGATACATGGGCTACACATACTGAGACAGAGGGGTGCTGTTTCCCTGTCCAGACAGCATCAGATACGTGGTCTACACATACTGAGACAGAGGGATGCTGTTTCCCTGTCCAGACAGCATCAGATACATGGGCTACACATACTGAGACAGAGGGGTGCTGTTTCCCTGTCCAGACAGCATCAGATACATGGGCTACACATACAGAGACAGAGGGGTGCTGTTTCCCTGTCCAGACAGCATCAGATACGTGGTCTACACATACTGAGACAGAGGGATGCTGTTTCCCTGTCCAGACAGCATCAGATACATGGGCTACACATACTGAGACAGAGGGGTGCTGTTTCCCTGTCCAGACAGCATCAGATACATGGGCTACATATACTGAGACAGAGGGGTGCCGTTTCCCTGTCCAGACAGCATCAGATACATGGGCTACAAATACAGAGACAGAGGGGTGCCGTTTCCCTGTCCAGACAGCATCAGATACATGGGCTACAAATACAGAGACAGAGGGGTGCCGTTTCCCTGTCCAGACAGCATCAGATACATGGGCTACAAATACAGAGACAGAGGGGTGCCGTTTCCCTGTCCAGACAGCGTCAGATACATGGGCTACACATACTGAGACAGAGGGGTGCTGTTTCCCTGTCCAGACAGCGTCAGATACATGGGCTACACATACTGAGACAGAGGGGTGCTGTTTCCCTGTCCAGACAGCATCAGATACATGGGCTACACATACTGAGACAGAGGGGTGCTGTTTCCCTGTCCAGACAGCATCAGATACATGGGCTACACATACAGAGACAGAGGGGTGCTGTTTCCCTGTCCAGACAGCATCAGATACATGGGCTACAAATACAGAGACAGAGGGGTGCTGTTTCCCTGTCCAGACAGCGTCAGATACATGGGCTACAAATACTGAGACAGAGGGGTGCTGTTTCCCTGTCCAGACAGCGTCAGATACATGGGCTACACATACAGAGACAGAGGGGTGCTGTTTCCCTCGCTCAGATGATTTATCCGGTGAGAATCAGCCACTTGCGAATTGATGGAAAATTATGAAAACAGAGAGACGGAAGATAAATAATTTTATCATAATTTATTTATAGGTAAAAAAATTGGGGAAGCCTGGCTTCCCTTGAGATCCATGAATACATGTCACTGGGTATAACATAAACACACACACACACACACACATTAGAACTATGACGTCAGCAACATAAAAATAGGCAACTGTTGCAGTAATAACAGTTAATCTAACATCCAATCTGTCTCAATGCAAAGCTTGCACATTGATTTTCTCTAAAGTGGCACTTCATGTCAAAACATTATGAATGAAGTCAACATGGATCCTTCCTGACAGGATGTTACACGGATGGCATGTGCTCAAGGCTCCCGGGAATCTCTGGTATGCATGGATGGCTACCGTGCGTGTCGTCCATCCGAATAGTTTCCATTCACTGGGTCTGACGGGGAGTTCGGAGTGGACAGATAAAAATAGATTCAGTGCAGTGGTGCTGCCGAAGAAAGACATGGAATTCAGAAAACTATTGCAACATCTTATGATGGATTTGGGAAGATGCCTTGGAGCAGTGATGAAATTTAACATCGACTGTTTGGTGATGTTGTTGACACTGCCTGTGTTAGTGAGTGTGTGTTTGTTTATTAGTGTGCGTGTCCGTCAAGTGTGCGTACGTGTGTGTGTGTGTGTGTGTGTGTGTACATGAGTGTGTGTTTAAAATTTTAAAGTCACATAAAGAACTACAGTGAAATGCCTTTCTTGCAAATTCAAAACCCAACAATGCAAGGTGTGTGTGTGTCTGTACATGTACGTGAGTGTGTGTGTGTCCTAGCTGCTGACACACTAGAGACCAGAGAGGAGGACATTTCAGCCTTGCACTTAACTCAACTTCGTGGAGAGGCAGAAACCTAATAGGCTAGGAGTATGACACAGCCGTGCTATATATGGGCAGCGCTACATGGCTTTCTATGGGGGGTTCTGCCATAGAGACCTTAATATAGGAAGCAGACCATCTCCATTCATTGACTTCATTATTTACATTATAAAACTGGAAATGGCACAAGACAGCAGACCATCATTTGTCTCTCCATTCACCTTCATGGCTTATTACTGAAATCAAATTGCATGTTTGCTATGGTATGAAAGGGAAAGGGGATACCTAGTCAGTTATACAACTGAATGCATTCAACTGAAGTGTGTCTAATGGCATTTAACCCAGCCCCTCTGAATCAGAGAGGGGGGAGGGGCTGCTTTAATCGACATCAACGTCATGTAGAAATGGGTCAAAATTTCCCCACTGGGCAACAACGTCAATTCAACGTCTACTCCACGTTGGTTCAACGTAATTTCATTGAAATGACATGGAAACAATGTTGATTCCACAAGGGTGTGCCCAGTATACAGTGCCTTGCGAAAGTATTCGGCCCCCTTGAACTTTGCAACCTTTTGCCACATTTCAGGCTTCAAACATAAAGATATAAAACTGTATTTTTTTGTGAAGAATCAACAACAAGTGGGACACAATCATGAAGTGGAACGTCATTTATTGGATATTTCAAACTTTTTTAACAAATCAAAAACTGAAAAATTGGGCGTGCAAAATTATTCAGCCCCCTTAAGTTAATACTTTGTAGCGCCACCTTTTGCTGCGATTACAGCTGTAAGTCGCTTGGGGTATGTCTCTATCAGTTTTGCACATCGAGAGACTGACATTTCTTCCCATTCCTCCTTGCAAAACAGCTCGAGCTCAGTGAGGTTGGATGGAGAGCATTTGTGAACAGCAGTTTTCAGTTCTTTCCACAGATTCTCGATTGGCCATTCTAACACCTGGATATGTTTATTTTTGAACCATTCCAATGTAGATTTTGCTTTATGTTTTGGATCATTGTCTTGTTGGAAGACAAATCTCCGTCCCAGTCTCAGGTCTTTTGCAGACTCCATCAGGTTTTCTTCCAGAATGGTCCTGTATTTGGCTCCATCCATCTTCCCATCAATTTTAACCATCTTCCCTGTCCCTGCTGAAGAAAAGCAGGCCCAAACCATGATGCTGCCACCACCATGTTTGACAGTGGGGATGGTGTGTTGCTTTTACGCCAAACATAACGTTTTGCATTGTTGCCAAAAAGTTCAATTTTGGTTTCATCTGACCAGAGCACCTTCTTCCACATGTTTGGTGTGTCTCCCAGGTGGCTTGTGGCAAACTTTAACCAACACTTTTTATGGATATCTTTAAGAAATGGCTTTCTTCTTGCCACTCTTCCATAAAGGCCAGATTTGTGCAATATACGACTGATTGTTGTCCTATGGACAGAGTCTCCCACCTCAGCTGTAGATCTCTGCAGTTCATCCAGAGTGATCATGGGCCTCTTGGCTGCATCTCTGATCAGTCTTCTCCTTGTATGAGCTGAAAGTTTAGAGGGACGGCCAGGTCTTGGTAGATTTGCAGTGGTCTGATACTCCTTCCATTTCAATATTATCGCTTGCACAGTGCTCCTTGGGATGTTTAAAGCTTGGGAAATCTTTTTGTATCCAAATCCGGCTTTAAACTTCTTCACAACAGTATCTCGGACCTGCCTGGTGTGTTCCTTGTTCTTCATGATGCGCTTTTAACAGACCTCTGAGACTATCACAGTGCAGGTGCATTTATACGGAGACTTGATTACACACAGGTGGATTGTATTTATCATCATTAGTCATTTAGGTCAACATTGGATCATTCAGAGATCCTCACTGAACTTCTGGAGAGAGTTTGCTGCACTGAAAGTAAAGGGGCTGAATAATTTTGCACGCCCAATTTTTCAGTTTTTGATTTGTTAAAAAAGTTTTAAATATCCAATAAATGTCGTTGCACTTCATGATTGTGTCCCACTTGTTGTTGATTCTTCACAAAAAAATACAGTTTTATATCTTTATGTTTGAAGCCTGAAATGTGGCAAAAGGTCGCAAAGTTCAAGGTGGCCGAATACTTTCGCAAGGCACTGTATATATATATATATATATATATTTTTTTAAACATAGCATGGTACTGTGCCCCATATATGTCATCTCAATGCTGTTGTTCTATCTCTCTCCAGTAAGGGCCTCCAGATGGTTCTGAGTGTGGAGGATGTGAGCAGCCCCAGTGGGGTGCGCTCGATGCGCAGGGTGGCCCAGGCCTTCCCTGATGGTACCCTCCTGCTGGAGCTCAGCAGGCCTCCCAAAGGACCCTTCGGCTTCCTCATCTCCCGGGGCAAAGGACGACCCGACTCAGGTACACAAAATAAGTGTTTTACACTACAGCCATTTACACCGGTACTTGTCCTAAAGTCTAGTGTTTCCATGACTTAGACTGGGGCCAAAAGCCTAGGGTTGGTCCTAGATGGCCTACCCTGCTCCAACCCAGGGCCGTCTGGGGCCAGATTGGGGACTTGTTGTTTTGGTTGTCTTTCTAATCTAGTGTTGTGTAATGATGTCCTGTTCATTAGAATGTTCCCCTTCTGTGTGCTCAAGGTGTGAATATTTTATCGTTAACTTACTTCACTCGTGTCCTGCAGTTAGATGTGTGTTTAGTAATATATAACATACAACCTTAGGATACAGGAGAGCAACATATTACCTAAGGTGGTATGTTTTATATTAGTTGTGTGTGTGTGTGTGTGTGTGTTAGGTAATATGTTGCTCTCCTGTATCCTAACACACACACACACACACACACACACAACTAATATAAAACATACAACCTTAGGTAATATGTTGCTCTCCTGTATCCTAACACACACACACACACACACACAACTAATATAAAACATACAACCTTAGGATACAGGAGAGCAACATATTACCTAAGGTTGTATGTTTTATATTAGTTGTGTGTGTGTGTGTGTGTGTGTGTGTGTTAGGTAATATGTTGCTCTCCTGTATCCTAACACACACACACACACACACACACACAACTAATATAAAACATACAACCTTAGGTAATATGTTGCTCTCCTGTATCCTAACACACACACACACACACACAACTAATATAAAACAT
Organism: Oncorhynchus clarkii lewisi; assembly: GCF_045791955.1. Classification (NCBI taxonomy): domain Eukaryota; kingdom Metazoa; phylum Chordata; class Actinopteri; order Salmoniformes; family Salmonidae; genus Oncorhynchus; species Oncorhynchus clarkii. The sequence continues at coordinate 14,180,056 of NC_092147.1, read as the reverse complement.
ACAACCTTAGGATACAGGAGAGCAACATATTACCTAAGGCTGTATGTTTTATATTAGTTGTGTGTGTGCGTGCCCCTCCCCTACAGTCTGTCCTGTAGATGTTAGTGTGTAATTAGTCAGATGTGATAATACTCCCCTCCCTTACAGTTTGTCCTGTAGATGTTAGTGTGTAATTATCAGATTTAATAATACTCCTCGTATGTACCCGTGCTATCAGTAGCATGCTCCTACACATTCGCCTGTAGATGTGTGTTATAAAATAAGTGTGTATGTGTGACCCTACCAGTAACATGCTCCTGTATATTATCCTGTCTGTTCTGTAGGTGTGTATGTTGAAGAGATGGGCGACAGCAGCACAGTGAAGATGTACGGGGGGCTGCTGGGGGTGGGAGACGAGCTGCTGGAGGTGAACTGTGAGAAGGTGGCCGGCCTCAGTCTGGACCTGGTGACACGCCTCTTGACCCAGGAGAACATAGCCTCTGTCCGCGTGCTCCGACACAGGAGGCTCCCCCCTCCTCGCTACACAACCTGAGGACCGCCGGTCACCGTGGTGACACCATGGCAACCGGCAATGCCATGGAAACCCACAATGTAATGGCAATCAGACACCACAGCAACCACAAACACAATGGAAACCTGGCGTGTTTGGGGTATGACAGAGGGGCAGTGAGTGAGACCGGCTCAATGACTGTGAATGTGTCTATGGCCGCTTGCTTTGGTCATAGTGACTTCTCTCAGAAATGTTGCGTTATTCTTCTGAAGACACGTCAAGATGTTTGACCCGATTGGGTCATTTTTCTAAGTGGTTCAGATGGAGTTGCTATTAGAGCAGAAGCTGTCTCACATTTCCTCATGTCCTGTTATATATTTTTCCTAGAATTCTTTGGCCTTAGGTGCTCCTTACTTTCACTGTTGAAAACATAACCAGCAGTGCCAAAATAAACATTATCATTACAGGTAATGCACAAAGCTATCAGCTGCTCACACAGCAACAATAGTCTGGTAGGAGATTCTGTTAAATACCTCACACGAATCTCCTCCATTCTATGCATCTCGACTGAGGTCATCTTTATGCAATTAAATCCTATTTTTATTGTGGTAATTGGTTTAGTTAGAAACCAGACCTGGAATTGAGATAATAAATGTATGGGTTAGAAACAGAGAAGATATGAAGCATTGTTGTGGTAATTTCCTGTATTACTAAGTGAAAGGAGAGTTTACAAACCACACACAAGTCAGAGTTATACTTTAAACTTCATCTTTTAATAATATGAGCTTCACCATAGCCCTGTGACTCTCAGATCAATTCAGTGTCTATAAATGAATTCTGAGTGTCAACATAATGGCAACTGACATCTTTTCTAGCAAAGATCCACCCCTCTCAACTCACAATGACGAACCACAGGTCTTAGGAAAACTGCACAAAGGAAGACTTTTACTTGAGAGAGAGGAGTATCCCATAGCCAGACAGCATTAGCTATAAATTATCGTTCAGTTTGCTCACTAAGACAAGGTTTAACTTCTCGTTCTTGGTACTTCATATTACCAAAACATTACCTCATCCAATGGCATATATCAATTGTCAATTCTAGGTACTCCCATCTCAAATACAACCCACCCCTAGACAAGCTCCCTGAGAGGAGTGAGCCTCTAGGTCATATAGACCTATCCTGACCTCTCCCCTCTCTGGGCCCCAAGTGACTTTCCCACATAAGCATATTTATGAAAGTAGACTAAACTAACTAATTCTGATTCTGCTACGACAGCATCTCAAAAGTGATACAATTGAAGCAAGCCTAACAGTTGTTAGAGAAGACACTGGGCAGTCTCTTCGAGTCCAAGATGCTAATTTTGCTCAGCCAACTATAGGAAAGCATCATAAAGTTTTGGACTTGGACTAGTCATAAAAATAGTATTGGATGTGAATTGAAGCACTAAGGGGATAAAGAAGTACACCATATACTGTATACAAAAGTATGTGGATACCCCTTAAAATTAGTGGATTTGGCTAGTTCAGCCACACCCATCGCTGATAGGTGTATAAAATCGAGCACACAGCCATTCAATCTCCATAGACAAACATTGGCAGTAGAATGGCCTTATTGAAGAGCTCAGTGAATTTCAACGTGGCACCGTCATAGGATGCCACTTTTCCAACAAGTCAGTTCATCAAATTTCTGCCCAGGTAGAGCTGCCCCGGTCGACTGTAAGTGCTGTGTGAAGTGGAAACGTCTAGGATCAACAACGGCTCAGCCGCAAAGTGGTAGTTCACACAAGCTCACAGAACAGGACCGTTGAGTGCTGAAGAGCATAGCGTGTAAAAATCGTCTGTCCTCCTTTGCAACACTCAGTACCGAGTTCCAAACTGCCTCTGGAAGCAACATCAAGACAAGAACTGTTCGTCTTGACCTTCATGAAATGGGTTTCCATGGCCAAGTAGCCGCACACATGCCTAAGATCACCATGCACAATGCCAAGCGTCAGCTGGAGTGGTGTAAAGCTCACCGCCATTGGATTCTGGAGCAGTGGAAACATTCTCTGGAGTGATGAATCACGCTTTACCATCTGGCAGTCCAACAGACAATTCTGGGTTTGGCCGATGGCAGGAGAATGCTACCTGCCCCAATGCATAGTGCCAACTGTAAAGTTTGGTGGAGGAGGAATAATGGTCTGGGGCTGTTTTTCATAGTTTGGGCTAGGCCCCTTAGTTCCAGCGAAGGGAAATCTTAACGCTATAGCATGCAATTACATTCTAGATGATTCTGTGCTTCCAACTTTGCAGCAGTTTGGGGAAGGCCCTTTCCTGTTTCAGCATGACAATGCCCCTGTGCACAAAGCAAGGTCCATACAGAAATGGTCTGTCGGATCTAAGGCACGAGGCGTCACTACAGACCCAGGTTCAACTACATTTTGTCAATTGCAATAGTAATAACAAACTGTAAATTACTATTTCATTGTGTTACTAATTCTTTGAACTCTTGTGTGTTCTATCCTAGACTGTTCTTATCTAACATCACTACAAAACCTTCCATTTTGTTTGACTTTTTCCCTCGGTCCACATGGATTAACACTCTATATCCATGCCAACTTGATTGTACTTTAGGATCCTCCACTTTCTTCTTTGCTTGTCTATTTGCCAAACAAATAATAATTTTTTGTTGACATTTTGCCATATAAATGTGCTGTACCCAAATAGGATTAAGTTCCTCTATTGATCAGAAAGGTACTCACAGTGACTGAACCCCTCTTATTTTAGCCTGGTCCCAGATCTGTTTATGCTGTCTTGCCAACTCCTATGGTCATTGTCGCATCTGATGTGAGACCAGGCTATCTAATCATCTCTCTTTTATTAGGTTATTCCCGGTTGGTAGATGTCAGTCTTGGATCTGAATTCTGGGTTAATCTGTCAATGTACAAAGTCCTTTCCAAAGCTCCTGATTTGTTAATGTCATTATAATAATGCACTGTACACAAAGCAATAACTTCCTAAGTGTCTGGTTGATTGTCTGAAGAAAGGCATTTGAAAACCATGTCAGACCATTGGGTTGTAGAGACAACGATGAGAAACGAGATCAGAGAAGTTGATGTCAGACCCATTGGGTTGTAGAGACAACGATGAGAAACGAGATCAGAGAAGTTGATGTCAGACCCATTGGGAAAATGCATAGTCAATTATTTTTGACATTTCAACAGTAAATACACGGTACTAGAGGTCATTACATGGGTGACTGACGATAGGAAAGCACTGAAAGTATTAAAGTGTACAAAGAACAGACTTTTCACTGTCACGCAATATGTATTTTGTTTTATTTATATCTATGGTCCAAATAAAACATTGTGTACTACTTGTTCTTTCATACCTTGCATTGGAATTGCTTGTCATTCAATATTGTCCTCTCCATTATTCAAATGATACACCCTGATTGTGTCCTCCTCAATGCAAATTATGTCAGCTTCACTTCAATAACAAGAAGCATCTACACAGTATCTACCGATGTCAACCAGCTGTATGGGTCATCTTTCACCACTTGAGTCAATGGCCTCTTTGACTTTCAGCAATAGAGGTGAAAGAGGGATGAATTTGGGAAGAGGGGACCGTTGTGTAGAGTTGACTAGCCAAGGCCTCAGGTGGTCTGGAGAAAGGGAGACCGACGGGGGAGTGTGATCAATATCCTTCCCCCCCATATCCCCCTGGTAACATGAAGATTGGTATATCACCACCAACACACCCCGCAAGACCTCTTTAACTATAGAGGTGTCTCAGGCAGATGATTTGGTGGAGAACAATCAAAGTAGATCAAATAGATGAATGTATACACTCTTGTGATTCATTGTCCATTTAGAATTCAGCAAAGGAATCACTTCCACTGTCCTTCTCTTGTATACCAATACTCACAATGTCTGAGCCATAAACACTTCACCCCCACCATGTATTACAAAGCTACTGACACCAGCTGTCTAGAGGGGCTGGGTGAACCCCCTCCTTCCTCTCCTCTCTATGGGGGCGTGTGCTTAGCTGGCCCCTCTATTCATCTTTTGTTGGAACAAGAGGGGAGCTGGGAACCTGCCACATGCACCTGCGCCCCACCAAGTACACCACCAACCCCCTAGCCGGGTGCTCCTGCACACACACACAAACACATGTACACACTGCCAGGCACCACAGGAGGCTACTGAGGGGAGGAAGGCTCATAATAATGACTAGAACAGAGCAAATGGCATCAAACACCTGGAACCATGTGTTTGATACCATTCCACTTACTCGGCTCCAGCCGTTACCACCAGTCCATCCTCCCCAATTAAGGTTCCACCAACCTCCTGGACCAGGCACATATGAACACACACGCACGCATACAGTAATTTCTCTCTTCTTTTATATGGAGATTTGCACATTATATCAGTGCCTTCCAAACATCCCCTCATAGCAGTCTCCATCTCTTCCTGGATCCTAGGAAGCTCTTTGCCCTTAGTGGTACAAGCTGCAATCTAGTGGTAAAAATAACACTGTCATTGCTATCAGACAATGTCAGGAGGCCAAACTTAGTGTCAGCGTTATGTTATACTTCTCTGGCTTCCTGTAAACCATTGTCTTTTCACAGATACGGAGTGCTGTATTCAGGGGTGAGCGCTGTGTGTGAGTGGGGTACCCAGGTGTGGATGACTAATAATTTCCTCTCCGGACAAAGGAAAAACGTGGGAGGGCGGGCAAACATGAGAGGAGAGGGCCACCTGTCAAGTGGCCTGGGTTCAACCACTGCTCAGTGACGTTCAATAAGAAGTGCTCTGCTCCCTTCTGGCTGTCTGGATCAATAGATGACGTCTGAAACTGCCACCAACGGCCCAGCTGGCCCCGCTGACATTAACCCAGTCTCCCCTTTTCTTCTTAGAACCTTCCCAACATCCAATGAGTGTACAAAACATTAGGAATACCTTCCTAAAAATGAGTCACACCCCCTGTTAAGCGTGTAAAACCCAGCAGCGGTGCAGGTCTTGACACACTCAAACCGGTGCACCTGGCACCTACTACAACATCCTGTTCAAAAGGCACTCTTTTGTATTGTCCATTCACCCTCTGATTGGTACAAATACACAATCCATGTCTCAGGGCTTAATAATATATTTTTAACCAGTCTCCTCCCCTTCATCTACACCGATATGGATATAACAGGTGACATCAATAATGGAGCACTGCTTTCACCTGGTCAGTCTATGGCATGGAAAGAGCAGGTGTAATGTTTTGTACACTCATTGTACATTCTAGGACAATTCCATGGAGCCAAATGGACGAGGCTCGTGATCAGTACAACGTAGAACATCTAGAAATGAGGATTTGACTAATCAGGAAGAATAACAACCCTGAGTAGGAACAGGGTCCCCATAACCAATAATACAGGGCCAGATAACTGATCATCCCTCTACATGGATAGGAACAGAGAAAGGTATTCTGATCCTAGATCTGCGGCTAGTATTGGTTTTCATCAAGAGCTGTAGACCCTTCTAAAAACACAGGAGAATCAGGCAAATTGAGCACATCATTCATATGTTATTGAAATGAGCTGAAACATAGTGAATCTTCGCAGCATCCTGCTTGCTGTTTTATTTTCAGGACAGACGCACAGCCATGATACGATGACATGAGGTCAAAGTTCAAGGGTAAAAAGCATTTTTAAACACTCCAGACGCATGACTACACAAACAAGAGGAACACCAGACATCAGTATATGATGACGAGATCATGCTTATGTCTCTGCCCTAAAAATGGCAGTCGTTGTCCCAAAGGCGGGCGACAAGCTTAAATCAGATTTTGGCGAGTGAAACCTCTCGCTTCGCCTCCTCCTCTCTGGGAACACAGTTGTTTCACCCAATCAAACACTAATCATGACTTCCAATGTCATGGACTGTACCCATTCTCCACAAACAGTACTATTTATTATCACATACACCAAATAGGTCTCATCCAACTATCACCAGTGACTTTGCTGTGCATTAAGTACAGTATTTAATACTAAGGGTACTTTGTATCGTAATACAGCATCACAATTACTTGCAACTTCAATAAATTCAAAATTGTGACTGAAAAGTGATGTTGAGATGGTACATCATTGTCTGGGTCATAGTCATGCTTTCAAAATATCCATAATCTGAAATAAATGCCAATATTTTCAACCAAGTCACACCCTTCCTACCAGATATAACACTGCTGAAAATGTGTGGACGCTTAAAAGAGACCATTTGAAAAAGAAAACAAAGAAATGTTAGTAAATGTTTTCTACCTAATGATGTCATATACACTATAAATGCAATACTGTATTCCTATTACAGTAAACTTGTGTTAACTAACAGTCATGAAATAATAAATAAACAACAAATAAAAACAATTGACATACAATATTTCTTTCTAACTTCATAAAACCTTTGAAAGAAGACTGGAGTGTTTTCAGAACTCAGATTTGATCACTAGTGTCCATTATATTTCATATAGTAGTACCATCACATCCACATGATCATTCTGGTGTATTGCATTATTTGACTGTCTTGATTTACTGTCACTTTTGGATTGAGATGGTACAACCTAAAATACAGTCAATTAATGTATTACGTTCATATCAAGTCCTCAAATGAGTTGAGGCCTATTCAAATCAAACTGTTACCAGGTTTCCACGATAACTAACATAACAGTATCATTCTCCTTGAACTGTATAGGAACACACAGAGCAGATTCATTCAACCCTCAATTTACGATTTATCCTGGAACCCAAGGTAGGGGCGAGGTACAGGGAAGCAAGATCAAAATGAAGTTTCCAGCCCTAGCATAACATAGAGCATCAGCCTACTACAGTATCAGCAAACAGCACTGGCTATGCAGATATCTGTTCTCAGTCTGTCTTATTGCAACACCCAGGGCTGTATTCATTAAGCACCAAACAAAAGAAAGCTGACTGAAATTAAACATTACTTGTCTGTTGCAAAATGTTTTGCTACGGAGTACCCTAATGAATACGACCCAGGCATGACAGTCAGATGATTTCCCCCATGAATCATTATTACAACAGGGTTCCTGTAACACTGATAAACCACAACACAGGTCAGGCTTCTCAATTAGCGTTTTTTTTTTTTAACACAAGCCTTTGTTATAAAGGCCTTGTAAAAACCACATAACCACATTCCAAAACAAATGTATGACCCTTAGTCGCTGAGATTAACAACCTTAGATCTGCTGACATGCTAGATTCAAGTACACCTGGGGGTGTGTCACACACTGTTCATAAGCATGTAGTCTTTAGAAAGACCCTCATGGTGAAATGTTGTCGGACTGAAAGATACCAAACATATAGACATGTGGTAGAAGGACTTCTAGATCATGCCACTTTACGTACAAGATAAGACTGCTCACGTTAGACACATACATTCAGGATTGAGCCTTGTTCCAGATGTCTATGGATATGCTCCACTACGTTCAGTACTGCAGGCAGCGACTTGATCTTGCAGGCGAGTGTTAAACACCTGTTGATCGTGTATAAGCCTACACCCCAAAATACATATAGTACAAAAAGAAAGAACATAGATTAAGAAAAATATATAATAACACATTAAGTTGAACCATTTTAGTGTGGTTAGTGATATGTATACCCGCTTAGCAATATATATTATTTTCCTTGTTAGGGAACTCCAGTGTTTTGTTTCAATTAAGATTATATATACAGTTTAATATATACATATAAATGTTTTATGCCAACAGTGCATCAGGTAGCTGTAGGGGTTTTTCCAGCGAGAAACGATAGACAAGCCCCTTTCAATAAAAACACTAACGATTAGATAAGCGGAGTGGAGTCTTCTTCATACATTATTCTCTGAATATTAACACTAAAATGTCACAAGGAGTATGCAACGACCCTGGTTACACCCTGGTTTACCTCAAATGGGTTTCCGGAAAATATTTTGAGGCCTAGTATTCACATAGGGCCAAATCCTACATAGAGATGCCAAGGAAGGTTTAAGTTTAGTGCTAAAAGGACAACTGAGAATGTTGCTTGAGCAGAAACTTGCACCAGCTACGGAAGAATCGCTGTATATTCAGCAGTATGTAGTAAAAAGAGGGTGGGGGTAGATAGCCATTTCCCTATGTCAATGGAAACCTTGATGTTTTCCCAAGCCCCGTGTAAAGTCCATCCCTATGGTCAAACGGAGACAGGGGTGTTGTTGTGGTGGTGGACGGTCATCATAGGATTAAGAGGAGCATGACGACCACAAACAGAATGGCCAGTAGAATGCCGATAGCACACCACTGTCGGCGGTCTGCAAGAGAAGGGAAGAGAGAAAGAGAGGAGGGTGAACTGTATCAAACAATGGGAGGAGCAATTGATCTGCATTTTTTTTTAAATGTAAAAATAAATAAATAACACAATTATTTCAGACATATTAAGGCATGAAAGGTCAAAATACATACAATTGTGAGGAATTTATGTTCTATGAAGGCTATCATGTCTTTCAACCTGAAACAATCATATTTTAAAGTTGCAACTGGAGTGGCATGTTGCAAAGGGGGGAAAAAAAATGCAGGGGAATAATACTATATAAAACCCTAAGAACATTGTCTAGGGGCCGGGGGGAAAGTACCGGCAGGCACATTGTCTAGGGGCTGGGGGGAAAGAACCGGCAGGATATCCTGACAAAAAAACGGCCAGATTTCATTTGACTCCCTGTCTCCTGAGTTCTTCCTGTTGAAAGCTTCCTGAGGGTGTTTCCTTATAAGGTGGTGCAACCATTTGATGGGGTGTGGGGGGGTACTTTTCCTTCCTCTCCAGCCGTGACCCTTTATGACTCCAGGTGGTCTGGCACAGACATTCCCTTCAACAGGAAGCCACTCTCAAGTAAAGCATATATCATCTTTAATGACCATCCATACATCAGTGACCTGGACATATTAAAGAACATCAAAAGACATCAACAATAATACATTACTGCCACCTCGGTAACCTCTGTAAGTGGCAGACTTTGAACATTTGCGGTAGTGGAGATGGCTTCTAAACTTTGAAGTGTATTCTTCCTCAAGGTAGAAAGTGGTGAATAAAAAGACTGTTGTATTACTCACCGGTGGTCATGTTGGAGACCTTGGCCAGCTTCTTCATAACATTGTCTAGTCTGGAGTGGGTACCTTCCATCTCATTGGAGAAGTCATCCAGCATCCTGCAAGAGAGAAGAGATGCTGCATTGTAGATACCAGGAAAGATATATACCTGTATTGACAAAACGTCTCAGAGTAGGAGTGCTGATCTAGGATCAGGTCCCCCCTCTACATATAATATTATTCATGATAATCTAAAAGTCAAAACTGATCTTAAAGATGGACTCCTTAATGGTGAAACTACCACGTCCATTTGCGATATTACAACAAATAAAGTTATTGCAAACAAGAAAACAGTGTATTCCCTCAGACATCACTGCACAACTATAGAACAGCAGAAAATGGACTGACATTTTTTACCATGTTGGCAACGCTCCTCACCCATGCTTCGTCAATAAAACAAATTCAAAACAACGACGGTGGGACGGACAGTGACGCCGTTTCCCTACTGTGAATTCCATCTTTAAATCAGCACTCCTAGTCAGACACACTTGATACATACAGCACCTGATTATCTTTGCAGACCTGAAACCCTGTTATTGATTATTGTTGATGTGGCTGTGTACGTACACGGTCTGTTCATCCAGCTCCATACCAATCCTCTCAGACATGTTCTTCAGCACCCCGATGGTCCCAGACACCAGCTCCAGCTGGTCATCCTGCTGCTCTGCCATGAGCTGACACACACACACACGCATGCAAACATACACGCATGCACACAGGAACACACACACAGGCACGCACGCACACACGCAGGCAAACACACACGCAGGAAAACACACACACACAGGTCAATGCCGATGTCTTATGTCACCATCATTAAGTTTGCTGATGACAACAGTGGTAGGCCTGATCACCGACAAAGATGACAGTATATAGGGAGGAGGTCAGAGGTGCCAGGACAACAACCTCTCCCTCAATGTGAGCAAGACAAAGGAGCTGATCGTGGACAAAAGGAAAAGGAGTGTTGAAACAGCCCCTATTAACATTGAGGGGGCTGTAGTGGAGCGGGTCGAGAGTTTCAAGTTCCTTGGTGTCCACATCACCAACAAACTATTATGGTCCAAACACACCAAGACAGCCGTGAAGAGGGCACGACAACACCCTTTCCCCCTCAGGAGACTGAAAAGATTCATGAGTCCCCAGATCCTCAAAGTTCTACAGCTGCACTTTAGAGAGCATCCTGACCAGTTGCATCACTGCCTGGTATGGCAACTACTCGGCATCTGACCGTAAGGCGCTACAAAGGGTAGTGCAGCTTCTTGCCATCCAGGACCTATATAAATAGGCGGTGGCAGAGGAAGGCCCAAATTGTTTCTAAGACTCCAGTCACCCAAGTCATAGACTGTTCTCTCTGCTACCGCATGGCAAGCGGCACCGGAGCACCAAGTCTTGGTCCAAAAGGCTCCCTAACAGCTTCTACCACCAAGCCATAAGACAGCTGAACAATTGGACACCCCGACTATTTACATTGACCCCCCCCCTCTTTGTTTTTTACACTGCTGCTACTCGCTGTTTATTATCTATGCAGTCACTTCACCCCTACCTACATGTACAAATGACCTTGTCTAACCTGTACCCCCCGCACATTGACTCGGGAACCAGTACCCCCTGTACATAGCCTCATTACTGTTATTTTATAGTGTCACTTTTATTTTAATTTATTTAGTAAATATTTTCTTAACTCAATTTTTTGAACTACATTTGATGGTTAAAGGCTTGTAAGTAAGCATTTCACGGTAAGGTCTACACCTGAAGTATTCGGTGCATGTGCCAATTTTTTTCATTTGATTTCACACAAAGCAACTGATGAGGAAAAATTATTCCTTTGCCAAAACAATGTCAAATCCAGCACATAGTAAGTACAGCAATCAGCAATAGTCGATATCAAACTCATAAGAATGAGTGAGACATTTCTATTAACTATACCTGCTGCTGGGTTTGCTGCTCATCAATGAACATGGAGTTGGCCGTACGTAGCTCTTGGTCCAGACGGGTGTATTTGTCAGGTCCTGGTTGCCAGATTGGGCCTTGAGACCCACTGTTCCCTAACAGAGCCTGGTGGAGGAGTAGAGTATAAATTATTACACATGAGATCTGCTGAAGTATGGTCGCTCAACTACAATGGTGAGGAGGAGTCTTCTGTGCAAGGATCCAGCCAATACAAATGGCACTTATTCTCTGACCAATGTTAATGGAGGATGTTTGCAGTGTCAACGTACCAACAAAGCTTTAAAATGTGTGCTACATGTTTGACAAGTGCATTCCATCATACTGCACCATTACATGCAAATAGTTCAGTAAGGTGTTAGTCCAATAGTTATACAGAGCTACACACACACCTGTCTATTTTTCTTGTCTGACATGGCTAAGGCTGTTGGACTGGACATGTGGTCTTTCATTTCCTGAAATAGAAAACAGCAAAGAAATTAATACAAATATAATAATAAAGGCATACACCATACACCGGCCATCATATCGTTAATGGCTATTACAAAACACAACCGCTCTAATTAGGGGTCCTTTTTTAATTTTGACCTTTAGCACAGAAGGTGCAGGAACCCGATTATTCTAAGTGTTACTGCTGCTTGCAGTCATATTTTTGTGTGATGGTTACTTCAAGTTCAACCGGATTCCTTCCAAGCCCGTGTGCCTCAGGCCTGACTCACCTTAACAATTTGTCTAGTGCTTGTGATGAAGCCTTTCCGTTTGGTCAGCTCCACTGTGTCCAGATTGAACTTCTTAGGGTTTGATTCAACAATACTTGCATTCACTGTTAAGGAATAGCCTATTCAACACTAACATGCACCAAAGACATGACAATCCATTATGTGTTTTTCTCTATGAAGACTGAACTCTACTACAATTGGAGGAAGTACTGTATTTATTTTGATAAACTAATATATGTGCAAGTTAAACTAATTTACATTTTATTTTGGAAGGATATTGATGGTCTCATCGAGATCCTCCAGGTCCCATTCGATGGACCGCAGACTGTTTCTCAACTCATTGGTGGTCCAGTCCACCTCCTCCTTGGAAGTACCACTGGGATCCTGTAGCAGCTCGCTCCATCTCTGGTACAGCCCTTGGGAAGTGTTCACCGCCTTCTGGACCTCACTGGAGATTAGGAGAGTCAATAATAAAGTACATGTATCTATATATCTAGTTACATCACATAGAAATGCAATAGTGTGTATATCAAAGGTAGCTGGCAAGACATAACATTACAGTCACAGTGGCATATTAACATAGCCACACATACAACATAATTAATACAGCTACTGATATTTATGTCTTTAACAAATCATACATTGTACAGTAGCTAACAAGCTAAACGTTGTTTACTGCGACAGCGAGTTACCCGTTAGCTAAACATGCTAGTTATAGCTATAATGCTAGCTGTATATCCAACCCGTTTAGACAAATGCCACAAAATGCTATCGTATGCCTCTCATCATTGTGACAATGGCTGTCAAATACGAATGCAATTTCATAGACGGATAACTTCAACAAATCCCATTTGTTACAAGCTAGTTAGCTAGCGTTAGCCGTCAGGCTTGATGGGATACAATATAACGTTAGCTACGGTGGCTGGCTTAGCTATTTACCATTTGACGACGAAAAACGGATCTTCCATAGACATTTTTGCTCAATAATTTACTGCAATACTAATGTTTCAAATTCGTATCCCCTTGAGAGGCATGCATGACCTGTTGTTGGTCTTACACCAACTAAACAAGAGGTTCTGTTTACATGCGTGCATCCGACAGAAAACGTTTCAAAGTTTCCATGACCACACAAATTTGCTTCCGGTTCGAAGGTCCGTGTATTATTTGGTGACTGGTTTCTGAAATATTTAGATATGCAATGTGAACAACCAGAAGTATTTATCTTTAAAGCTATCTAATCATCAGTCGTTACACGTAGGCCTAGATAAGAAACAACCTTCAGCAGGTAGAGGGCCATCAACCGAAGGGTCACTGGTTAGTATCCCAGGTAATGGGATAATCTGGTGGGGCACTGGTAATTTAAGGGTGCTATACTGAACAAAAATATTAACGCAACATGTAAAGTGTTGGTCCCATGTTTCATGGGCTGAAATAAAAGATCCCAGAAATGTTCCATACACACAAAAAGCTTATTTCTCTCAAATTTGTTTACATCCCTGTTAGTGAGCATTTCTCATGGGGACAATAAAAGGCCACTCCAAAATGTGCAGTTTTGTCACACAACACAATATCACAGATGTCTCAAGTTTTGAGGGATTGTGCAATTGGCATGCTGACTGCAGGAATGTCCAAAAGAGCTGTTGCCAGCCCAAGATCACGCCAGCCTAGGACCTCCACATCTGGCTTATTCACCTGTGGGAGTGCTGAGAAGTATTTCTGTCTGTGATAAATCCCTTTTGTGGTGAAAAACTCATTCTGATTGGCTGAGCTTGGCTCCCCAGTGGGTGGGCCTATGCCCTCCCAGGCCCACCCATGGCTGCACCCCTGACCATTCATGTGAAATACGTAGATTAGGGACACATTTTTTTATTTCAATTGACGGATTTCCTTATATGAACTGTAACTCAGTAAAATCTTTGAAATTGTTGTATGTTGTGTTTATCTTTGTTCAGTATATCTCCAGACATGCACTTGAGCAAGGCACTGAACCCATATAACTTCTCCAGCTACAACTGCTTCACCTGCACATAAAGAGGCTGTATGGACATTTAGATGATTGTTTCAATCAAACATTTTGGCTTGTGTTTTGCCTTGATGGTCACATTATGATATAACATCAATCCATTTCTTAACTCATAAAACCATACAATCCATTGTTGCGGGAAGTAGTTTGGGCTGGGAGGGCTGCGTTTTATTCGCAGATGGGGGTGGGGTGGGGAACAATGGCGTCAGTTCAGCTAAACCTAGGGTATGGCAAAGTGGGTTGGGTAGAAATACACCCACCAGTTTACTGTACTTCTACACAACTAAAAAACTCTAAAATGTCATTTGGAGAACAGCAAAAACAAACAAAAGTCCTCTTGTCAGAGAGATTTGCATGTTTATTAAAACGTCACACCATGGTAAGCCTACACAAAACACAGACATTATTTTTAAGTGTTTCTAAAATCCCCTATGGGAAATGAATGGTGGAAAAACTATTGGAACCATTTTGACTGCTAGGTTTTATGGGTATTATGACACCTTCACTGTGCGGCTCTATAGGATCCCAGGTTTTTAGTCATCATCTTGGGAATGGGTGCATCTCCATTATTTTCTTATTTCCTCCTGTCCTCTTTCCCCATCTCCTTATTAAAACACATTGGAGGAGGTCTCAGATTCCTCTCAGAACGTCTACAAGAAAACTATTTGAAAAGGAGGTGATATAGGATGCAATAAACATTTAGATTCACCCCTCATTTACTAACAACATTTGTTTTCTAATTGGCTCAAGGCTGAAAGGAATCACTGCAGATAAATTCTACATGTTGATTTGGGGAGGTTGGTCACTGCTCTACAAGACAGTATGGTGGTCCCCCAAACACACCATGGGGACCGCAGGTAATGGTTTGCCACTGACTGTTTTTAGAACTTAAACCCCTACAACTGCTTCAGCCACACCTGTATGGTTACTGATTGGATCCACTATGTTAAGGGAAGTGTTTGACTGAGAGCATTATTTTGCTCATTCGGTGTCTTTGAGATCAACTACTGCAGTTTGCGACTCCAGACTAACTGATCTAAACACATTCTTTGACCACTTTGAGGATAACACAGTGCCACTGACGTGGCCAGCTTCCAAGGACTGTGGGCTCTCCTTCTCCGTGGAGGACGTGAGTAAAACATATTCAATCTCTCCCTATCCCAGTCTGCCGTCCCCACATGCTTCAAGATGGCCACCATTGTTCCTGTACCCAAGAATGGAAAGGTAAGTGAACTAAATGACTATCGCCCCGTAGCACTCACTTCTGTCATCATGAAGTGCTTTGAGAGACTAGTCAAGGATCATATCACCCCCACCTTACCTGTCACCCTAGACCCATTTCAATTTGCTTACCGCCCCAATAGGTCTACAGCCGATGCAATCACCATCACACTGCACACTGCCCTATCCCATCTGGACAAGAGGAATACCTATGTAAGACTGGTGTTCATTGACTTTTTCTCAGTATTCAACACCATAGTACCTTCCAAGCTCATCATTAAACTCAAGGCCCTGGGTCTGAACCCTGCCCTGTGCAATTGGGTTCTGGATTATCTGCGGGTCCACCCCCAGGTGGTGAAGGTAGGAAACATCATCTCCACTTCGGTGATCCTCAACAGTGGAGCCCCACAAAGGGTTCGTGTCAGCCCCCTCCTGTACTCCCTGTTCACCCATGACTGCGTGGCCATGCACGCTTCTAACTCAACCACTAAGTTTGCAGACGACACAACAGTAATAGGCTTGATTACCAACAACGACGAGACAGCCTACAGGGAAGAGGTGAGGGCTCTGGGGGTGTGGTGTCTGGAAAATAACCTCTCACTCAACGTCAACAAGTTCCTCGGCGTACATATCACTGACAAACTAAAATGGTCCACCCACACAGACAGTGTGGTGAAGAAGGCGCAAACTAAAATCCTCACAAACTTTTACAGATGCACAATTGAGAGCATCCTGACGGTCTGTATCACCCACCGCCTGGTAAGGAAACTGCACCATGCACAACCGCAGGGCTCTCCAGAGGGTGGTGCGGTCTGCACAACGCATCACCAGGGTCAAACTACCTGCCCTCCAGGACACCGACAGCACCCGATGTCACAGGAAAGCCAAAAAGATCATCAAGGAAAACAACCTCCTGAGCCACTGCCTGTTCACCCCGCTATCATTCAAAAGGCAAGGTCAGTACAGGTACATCAAAGCTAGGCCCAAGATACTGAAAAATAGATTATATCTCAAGGCTATCAGACTGTTAAATATCCATCACTAGCACAGAGAGGCTGCTGCCTACATACGGACTTGAAATCATTGGCCACTTTTATAAATGGAACACTAGTCACTTTAATAATGTTTACATATCTTGCATTACTCCTCTCATATGTATATGCTGTATTCTATTTTATACTATATATTGCATCTTAGTCTATGCCGCTCTGAAATTGCTCATCCATATATTTATATATTCTTATTCCATTCCTTTACTTAGATTTGCGTGTATTAGGTATTTGTTGTGAAATTGTTAGATATTGCTGCACTGTCTGAACTAGAAGCACAAGCATTTCGCTGTACTCCCAATAACATCTGCTGAACATGTGTATGTGACCTAAATCACAAAATAGAGAGGTGAGGAGTGATATATGCCAATTGGGAATCAGTGGGATGATTAGGTGGCCATGCTTGAAAAGGGCCAG
Organism: Oncorhynchus clarkii lewisi; assembly: GCF_045791955.1. Taxonomy (NCBI): domain Eukaryota; kingdom Metazoa; phylum Chordata; class Actinopteri; order Salmoniformes; family Salmonidae; genus Oncorhynchus; species Oncorhynchus clarkii. The sequence continues at coordinate 14,163,052 of NC_092147.1, read as the reverse complement.
GTTGGGAATTTGGCTCATTATCATTTGAGGATCAGTCAGTTTACTGACTGCAGTAGTCGATCTCAAACTCGAGCACAGTCTGAAAGGGGGCCTTTGTGTTCAATATTTGTGATTAAAAAGCATTAATACAAATAAACAATCCTTAATCATTTAGATAATTATTCAACATGCCAAAATGGGGAAATCCTTCTTTAAAGTAGCCCAAGGGCATGCTTTAAAAAAAAAAAATTAAACACAAACATAATGCAAATTATGACCCACACAATGACTTGACAAATCATCACATTTTTACTGAGCTATAGGCTCAAGAAGGGCTCCCGAGGGGCACAGCGGTCTAAGGCACTGCATCTCAGTGCCTGAGGCGTCACTACGCCCCTCATCCCACATACCTAACAGTCTCATGAAACAAAACACCACTACCCCTCCCCCTTCTAACGGTTCCATTCTACAGCGTTAAGCCATTGCCAAGACGCAGCACAAAAGCATCATGTGACCTGGCTGAAAAAAAAGTCCAAGCATTACATCAGCCCAGGAAGTCAGCCATCAAAATAAAATATACATACTCTGAAAGGGGACACGGGCATTAGACCAGAAAACAACTGTGTGGATTAGTGTTTTTGTTCTAGCTAAAAGACTCGACTAACATTTTGGTTGGAGAGAATACAGTGAGGGGAAATCTAAACTTATTTCTGGTGTTAATGGTATGATAACTGGAAACATTTAGGACTAGGCTAAAATAGCCTATATTAATCGATAGCATATATATATTTTATGTCATTAAACAATACACACATTCTTATTGTGAAATGTACATGAGTACCCTACAGTATAATAAGCTATAGTTTATCTGCACTTTTTTTTTTTATAGATAGCAATTCCCACCAGTGTTTTAAACCTGTGCTTACGTCTTTAAATCACTCTCCCACGTGTGTATTCAAATTCCATTTCTCTTTTTAGAGCATGCCCATTGGTCCATATGAATTTGGCGGTGCGGAATTCGAAGGGATGGTAAAGACGACATGTGTTTTCATTGGACGGCGTGGTTATTACGTTAGGGTATAAAGTAGTGTTAAAACTAGAAACAGTTCCATTCTTCTCGATGTTCAGCTGTTGATTAGGGCTACCCTTTAATTTCTTAGACCCATACACTCATTTGCTTCAGCACATAGAAACGACGAAGCACATCTTGCGTTTATCAAATGTCTGTTTCTAAAACAAACAAGCAGTTACGTCACTTTAGAGAATTCAGTACCATTTGGAAGCAATTAGTCGCTACGGTATAAGACAAACAACTCCGTCGGGGATTTGAGGATTAGGCTACTTTTAACCATTTGTGTTTCCACACGAACTGAAACACGAGAGACTTAGTGATTTTTCTTAACAACCTCAGTGTTTAATCATGGAGTATAAAGTTGAGGCGCATCGGATTATGAGTATTTCACTGGGGAAGATTTACAACTCCAGGGTTCAACGTGGTGGGATCAAACTACACAAAAATCTACTGGTCTCCCTGGTTCTACGTAGTGCCCGGCAAGTATACCTTCGTGACTACTACGGCGGGATATGCCTGAGTGCTCAGCAAGCAAGAGAGTGGTGTGAGGGAGAGTACATGGACTCAGAACAAGACAAATTGGTCCCCGGATCGACAGAGAGCCTGCCTGAATCAGACGGGCAAAGTGAAGTGGCCGTGGACAAGCAGGAGCCCGGCAACGTGGTCGAATCCCACGCGGCACTGGACGTTGAATCTGAAGCGAGTGGTGAGCAAGATCACGCCGAAAATGGAGTTTTGGATTCAGGATGCAGCGAGCTGAAAACACCGGAAGAGAGCCCAGAGGCTAGTCCTACATGTGAGGTCTCCAATGTTGTTACTACTATCTCATCCAACTGTATTAGTGGTCCCCCTCCGAGTAATCCAAAACAGGCTGCTGAGACGCCGAACGGCTGCCAGACGGACGACGGTGAATCAGTGGAGGAAAATTTGCACGAGCCCATAGTGCCCCATACTTGCACTAACAGGAAACGGAGTGCCGACGACTCTGAACTCACAGACTCCCTGCCGAAAAAAACGAAAGTAATGTCTTCAACTCTAATTTCTAAAAACGACGAAAAGAAAGCGGAAACCGAAGAAATGGACACCAGCAATGTCTCGAGTTTGATAACAATATTCGGTTCCAGTTTTTCTGGACTCTTGAGTAGTGAAGACGGAGCGCAGCCCGATTCCGAGGCAGAGGACAGTGACTCAGGACAAATCTGTTGTGATCAAATGTTAAAAAACCTCAACCCTTGGAGTACTGCAATTGTCGCATTTTAAACATTGAAACTGTGGTTTTGACCTCTTGGGGATATTAATAAAGCTGGAACATGAAGCAAAGTTCCACCAACTACCCCTACAAACACGTGGTGGACTGAGTACCTAGTAAATTTGGAGTTCCCCAAACATCATAATGAAAGTAGGCCTACTGTAGTAGCTATTTACATGGAACATCTATTGAAAGAATGTTCGAGAGGTGCTTTAGGAAGTGATAAAAATGTTAACGATGGGCTCTTGATAGTCAACACTTTGAAACGTGCTTCTACACAAGTCGTCTACATTGTAACGTACCAAAAGCGCCATGTATCAATTCATAAAATGTAACGTTATCCTTTTTAACGTGGATAATATTATGGGACTGAATGTGACTCAATGCTAACGCAATCTGTTGTGAATTTGCTGGTCACTACAGTGTCTTTGTTTTATAAAGACTTGTACATTTGTAATAGTGTGCCTGTAAATACTGTTTTCTTATGTCCTACTCAATCTATGTATTTTGGTATCTGCCATGGATTATGATAATTGCGTGATGCTCACGTATTAAAACATTGTCTAACAAATCACTTTTCTGTGCTCTTTTCATGGGGGTTGGTTTGTACATAATGCAGCAAGTGTTGCTACACGGACAGTGTCTTGTCACCTAGTAGAGGTTGGTGGCCAAATGTGAGCAGTAGGATACCATTTGTACTGTAGACAACTTCACAGTATTTATGATACATTATCATATGCAGGTGTATTGTGACCCTTCAAGTACTATAAAATTAACCAAACAATTCCAGTCATTTAAACATACATTGCTATCAAAGAGATGCTATGTATTTCTCAAAGCAAGTCCAACATGGTTAAATAAGCCCAACTACTGATCATCAGTAAATTTAGGCTTACAGCTTTTAGATGCTCTGGCTCCATCTCAACATACATCACTTTTATAGCTCAGCAGGGAGGGCCAAACTATTTGTCACGATACGGAAAAGTATTCCGGAATGATGTCAGGCATCAAATACATTTTTACTCCGCTACAATCCATTTGCTTTGTGTCTACAGGCATGTCTGCTTCTGTTAAAGCTTATCCTTCAATGTGTAGGTAAACTAATAGCTGTGCTTTTAACTTACATTATATGTGGCCAGGAGTCAATTGTAGTGTTACCTAAACTATTATCTTACCAACTTGAACCATCTAAACTACACCACTTCTTGAACACTTAATTTTACACTTCAATGTCAATGAGGTAATATTTGGTGGGACCGAGTGGCGCTGTGCTCTAAGGCACTGCATCGCAGTGCTGGAGACGTCACTACAGACCCGCGGTTCGATCCCGGACTGTATCACAACCGGCCGTGTTCGAGAGCCCCATAGGGCGGCGCACAATTGTCCCAGCGTCGTCAAGGTTAGGGGAGGGTTTGGCCGGGGTAGGCTGTCACTGTAAATAAGAATTTGTTCTTAACTGACTTGCCTAGTTAAATAAAGGTTAAATAAAATAAAAGTGACTAGCTCAAATTCTTTCCACAGGGAAGCCCAGATGTCAACTCAATAAACCTACAGGAGAACTGTTTTCATAAACTCACTACAGTACCGTACACTTGGGGGCGTGACCATAGACTCAGTCTAAAATGAATGTGCAACATGGTGGGTAATTAAAGGATAAAACCCTTATATCCCTGTAACATCTCAATGAATACAACATGGTACTATTGAGGAACAGGGTGCAGGTGTGTTATGGATACTACATGGATATCCAAACATATTTCAAATAAGAATCTATTTGTCACACAGTTTCCAGCAGGTATAAAAGGTGCAGCGAAGTGCCTATATGCTAGCTCCCTCAACAATCCAATACATTTATCAATAATAATATTATTGTCATATTTCCAACACCAAATTGATCCAATGCAACGTGGGCTTAAGAGATGTAACCTCCTGTGTCCACATTCTTTCACACGGACACTGGGTATTAATAGCCAGCGCTCCCTGGAGATCCAGCAGAAGGATCTGGGCTAGGCAGGCTAACACAGGGCGGTCCCAGGACAAGGGCTCTTACCAGTCAGCTGGCCATGCATGCAGCAGAACACAAACAGAGAGAGAAAGGGAGGCGGAGAGCAGTGTACTGGGATGTGCAGGGGTTTTGTTCCAGCCCATTGCTACTGTACCACACCAGACTCAACAAATCCCCAAGCCCTTGATCAGTTGAATTAGGTGTCTTAGTGCTGGGCTGGAACAAAAGCTTGCACACCCTGTGGATCCACAGGGAAAGACTTAAAGAACACCGGAATAAAGATTATTTCATAAATGTGTAGTTTATTTGCCACTGGCACACATTGGCTTGATTACATTGGCTTAATAAGATGGTAGAAATTTGAAAAGGGTTAGGTACAGTATTGTAATTTGCATCACCTTCAGGAAAAGTAGTGCAAGTGTTTGCATGTGTGAAAGAGAGACGGAGCGAGTAGGCATGTAGGATCTCTACAGGTGTGGGAATGATTTTCTTTTCTGTTTATGTTTCATGACTAATCTGCATGTGTTGTGATTACTAAGTACTCATCCTCTCTCCACTCCCTGTATTGGGACAGAGAGAGGAATGGCTGCATACATGTGAGTACATGCCTGGCTCCTTCCAAGCTAAACGCATGCAGCTGTCCGACCCATCACACTCTTAAACTCATTGGCCCCACTTCCAGAATTCCAGATCCCTGGAAAAAGACAGAGGGAGTGAAAGGGAGAGAGGAGAGAAGTGAGTTACGAAACACTTTCCTGCTGAGCAAGTGTGTGTGTGTGTGTGTGTGTGAGAGAGAGAGAGATTGTAATGTACAGGCTGAGCTTGAGGAATTTAAGGGAAATGTTGGTTTGATTAAAAGCATTTATTGAGATACTGAGCTAATGCCACAGTAGTCCCAGTGCCAACGAGCAGGATCTGCAACCAAACTTTTAGTGTGAGTGAGAGGGCTGGTGAAAAAGAACGCCACAAACTTTACCCTGGTCCTTCTACATTCTTACAATGAGAATAGCCTACATATTATTTAGGAACATATTTGATACTGTAATAGCTACCTCCTTTTACAAAGGCTTTGTAACAGAAATACACACATATAAAATCAAAGTTTACTGGTCGTAAAGACAGATTTGTAGGCATTATAGCAGGTGCAGCGAAATGCTCATGTTACTAGCTCCAACAGTGAAATAGAATGTCTCGCAAATACAACACAAACACACAAATATAAAACATTTGATCCTGACTGCAAAGTAACCAAATATCTGCAGGCTACAACATACAGTAGAGTAGGAATAGCATGTGAAGATCGATGGGATTTGACCCCTGACATGTTGGGTTAGAGGTCACAGTCCCTCTGTGTCTTCTTCTCTCGAGTTCATTTGAAACCTCTCCAGAGCAGCAGCCAAACAGCCAATCACCTGCCCTGAAACATGTCCAGGCAAGTTCTGCTACAATAAACCCTTTGTCATCAGGAAATGAGGAAAGCCAACAAAGTCCAGAGTCTAGATTCTCTCAGCAAGATGAGAATCTCTTATTAAAAAAGCCTAAATACAAATACTGCCTGCATGTCTATTTCAACCTTAATGGTTATTTGCAAATAACTATATTTCCTTGTTTACTAAGCTCGCTTCATTCACTGTGTTTGACAAATTAAAAGCTCACCTGATACTCAAATCAAGTCACATTTTATTTCTCACATGCACCGAATACAACAGGTATTACAGTGAAATGCTTACTTACAAGCCCTTAACCAAAATGCTTTAAGAAGTTTTAAGAAAAAGAAGTGTCAAGTAAAAAATAGAAAATAACAAATAAAAGTAACAAATAATTAAACAGCAGCAGTAAAATATCAATAGCGAGGCTATATACAGAGGGTACCGGTACAGAGTAACTGTGTGGGGTCACCAGTTAGTCGAGGTAATTGAGGTAATATGTACATGTAGGTAGAGTTAAAGGGACTATGTATAGATAATAAACAGAAAGTAGCAGCAGCGTAAAAGAGGGATCTGGGTAGCTCTTTGATTAGCTGTTCAGGAATCTTATGGCTTGGGGTTAGAAGCTGTTAAGAAACCTGTTGGCTTAGTCTTGGCACTCTGGTATCGCTTGTACCAGAGTGCCAAGAGACTTATCTTCCTCTAACACTGCCTGGCAAAGAAGTCCTGGATGGAAGGAAGCTTGGCCCGAGGGATATACTGGGCCGTAAGCACTACCCTCTGTAGTGCCTTGCGGTCGGAGGCCGAGCAGTTGCCATACCAGGCGGTGATGCAACTGGTCAGGATGCTCTCGATGGTGCAGCTGTAGAACCTTTTGAGGATCTGAGGACCCATGCTGAATCTTTTCAGTCTCCTGAGGGGGAATAGGTTTTGTCGTGCCCTCTTCACGACTGTCTTAGTGTGTTTGGACCATGATAGTTTGTTGGTGATGTGGACACCAAGGAACTTGAAGCTCTCAACCTGCTCCACTACAGCCCTGGCGATGAGAATGGGGGCGTGCTCGGTCATCCTTTTCCTGTAGTCCACAATCATCTCCTTTGTCTTGATTACGTTGATGGAGAGGTTGTTGTCCTGGCACCACATGGCCAGGTCTCTGACCTCCTCCCTATAGGCTGTCTCATCGTTATCGGTGATCAGACCACTTTTGTGTCATCGGCGAACTTGATGATGATGTTGGAGTCGTGCCTGGCCATGCAGCCATGAGTGAACAGGGAGTACAGGAGGGACTGAGCACGCACCCCTGAGGGGCTCCCGTGTTGAGGATCAGCGTGGCGGATATGTCGTTACCTTCCCTTACCACCTGGGAGCGGCCCACCAGGAAATCCAGGATCTAGTTGCAGAGGGAGGTCCTTAGCTTAGTGATGAGCTCTGAGGGCACTATGGTGTTGAACGCTGAGCTGTAGTCAATGATAACATTCTCACATAGGTGTTCATTTTGTCTAGGTGGGAAAGGGCAGTGTTGAGTGCAATAGAGATTGCATCATCTGTGGATCTGTTGGGGCAGTATGCAAATTGGAGTGGGTCTAGGGTTTCTGGGATGATGGTGTTGATGTGAGCCATGACCAGCCTTTCAAAAGCACTTCATCTGTCACGTTTCTTCAAAATCGAACCCAGAAGCAGACCAGGACAAGGAGAGTAGGAAGAAGGTGAGTATTTATTTACAAGTGAAAGTGAATGGTTAAATGTATCCAGGTGGCGTAGCGGGCAGCGGTGGTGAGTTGATGGGAGTAAATAGGTGGATCCAATGGGGAAGCGGAATCCTCCGACGACCAGGCGGGAATGGGGTAAATGATCCGGGTGAGTAACTGAAGACAGAACAAACGGAGGTAAGTTTAAGGCAAGCAATACGTAAAAAACAACAAAACAAATTCTATCCAACTTGAGGCTGATACTCTGGCACAACATACTGTTCATGGCTAACGATCCGGCAGGGAATGGATGTCAGGTCCGGGCTTATGAAGAGGAGAGATGATGATCAGGACCAGGTGTGCAGATAGCTGATGGGATACAGGTGCGGGTAATCAGAAACCCCAACTGGCTACATTGCCCGGCAACCAGACAGGGTGCGTTCCAGGACGCCGGAAAAAACATTCCAGGACAGAACATAGGCAAAAAACAGACTCAGGAAACGGGATTCATGACATCATCGCTACAGACGTGGTCATTTAGGCAGGTTACCTTAGTTTTCCTGGGCACAGGGACTATGGTGGTCTGCTTTAAATGTGTTGGTATTACAGACTCAGGTTGAAAATGTCAGTGAAGACACTTGCCAGTTGGTCATCGCGTACTCAGAGCACACGTCCTGGTAATCGGTCTGGCCCTGCGGCCTTGTGGATGTTGGCCTGTTTAAATGTCTTACTCACATCGGCTACGGAGAGCGTGATCACACAGTCATCCGGAACAGCTGATGCTCTCATGCATGTTTCAGTGTTACTTGCCTCAAAGCGAGCATAGAAGTAATTTAGCTAGTCTGGTAGGCTCGTGTCACTGGGCAGCTTGTGGCTGTGCTTCCCTTTGTAGTCTGTAATAGTTTGCAAGCCCTGCAACATCCGACGAGCGTCAGAGCCGGTGTAGTAAGATTCAATCTTAGTCCTGCATTGAAGCTTTGCTTGCTTGATGGTTCTTCGATATTGCCTGTAATCCATGGCTTCTGGTTGGGGTATGTACCTACGGTTACTGTGAGGTCGACGTCATCGAAGCACTTATTGATGAAGCCAGTGACTGATGTGGTGTACTCCTCAATGCCATCGGAAGAATCCCGGAACATATTCCAGTCTGTGCTAGCTAAACAGTCCTGTAGCTTAGCATCTGCTTCATCTGACCTCTTTCTTATTGACCGAATCACTGGTGCATCCTGCTTTAGTTTTTGCTTGTACGCAGGAATCAGGAGGACAGAATTATGGTCAGATTTGCCAAATGGAGGGCGAGAGAGAGCTTTGTATGAGTCTCTGTGTGTGGAGTAAAGGTGGTCTAGAGTTTATTTTCCCTTTGGTTGCACATTTAACATGCTGATAGAAATTAGGTAAAACGGATTTAAATTTCCCTGCATTAAACTCCCCGGCCACTAGGAGCGCAATCTCTGGATGAGCATTTTCCTGTTTGCTTATGGCCATATACAGCTCGTTGAGTATGGTCTTAGTGCCAGCAACGGTTTGTGGTGGTAAATAGACAGCTACGAATATAGAATGAAAACTGTCTTGGTAAATAGTGTGGTCTACAGCTTATCATGAGATACTCTACCTCAGGCGAGCAAAACCTTGAGACTTCCTTAGATTTTGTGCACCAGCTGTTGTTTACAAATATACATAGACCACCACCCCTTGTCTTACCAGAGGCTGCTGGTCTATCCTGCCGAAAAAGCGTAAAACACTCCAGTTGTATGTTATTCATGCCGTTGTTCAGCCAGGACTCGATGAAACATAAGATATTACAGTTTTTAATTTCCCATTGGTAGGATATACGTGATTGTTTGTCTATTTTATTTTCCATTGATTGCACGTTGGCTAAAGGACCAATAGTAAAGGGAGATTACTCGCTCGGAGTCTAATCCTTTCAAGGCACCCCGATCTTCGTCCCCGATATCTCTGTCTCTTTCTCCTGCGAATGATGGGGATGAGGGCCTTGTCAGGCATCTGAAGTAAATCCTTCCCATCCGACTAGTTGAAGAAAAAGTATTCCTCCAGTACGGGGTGAGTAATCGCTGTTCTGATGTCCAGAAGCTCTTTTCGGTCATAACACACGGTGGCAGAAACATTATGCACAAAATAAGTTACAAATAATGCGAAAAAAACACACACAATAGCACAATTGGTTAGGAGATCGTAAAACGGCAGCCATCTCCTCCGGCTCCATTATCTTCATGCATCTTGTTCCAACACAAACCCTTGAGATTGACACACACACACACACATAGAAGAAGAAATTCCTCCTCTTTTCAAAGCTCAATGGTATCATTGTCCAATTGAAACTGTGCTGTGTGTGCTGGAATGGGCAAAAACCTATCAAAGCTTTCCAAAACACAACCAATACAGCATTCTGAGAATACTCTCCCACAAGCTGCAGAGTTCTAGAAATACCAGCAATAAACCAGTTCCTCCAAATACAACCACAATCTTATCTCTGTTTACAGTTGATCTGTATTATCAGCCTATGGTATGTTAATGATCTCACATTTAGTACCAACATAATCTCTGATATTTTTACTAGGTATTAAAAGTCAAATAGTAAAAGTCAGACTTAAGCTGTCAGGTATACGATAAAGCTATGCATCCACTCCCTTTGGGCCATCACAAAGACAACTCTGCCATTCCTCCTTTTGTTATAAAAGAAGAGAAAGAGCCTCCTCAATTTGGCCCCTCCATTCACGGCTATGTGACCCCCATTAGAGGCCAGACAAACCGAGGTCTTTGTTTATCTTGGGAACTGGTGGAGGAGAGGGTATGGGAGGGGGTGTCAGGGTGGGGTAAAAATGGGATCGGTGACGGGGGAGGGGTATCCTGGGAAAAATGCCAGTGTGGGATCAGTGTCAGGGTTGGGCTTCCTGAATTGGCGGCAGTCAGAGGGAGAGGGGAAAGAAAAGAGGGGTGGTGGGAGGGGGTGTTGTTTGGCTGGCAGGCTGCAGGATGTCCTCATGAATAGATACGACCAAATATATGTGTGTGTTGTTGGTATATAAATACATACAGTATATATACACACAGACATTGATGTCACAAACACCCATACAGTGTGATGAAAGCCAAGGCGAAGAGTTCCTTTTGAACGAAAGCACACAAACACACTCCAAACCTGTCTAACCCCCATGAAAAGCCCATGAAACGCACTCATTCATGGCAAGCCCTAAGTACAGTGTCTTGGCTGCATGTTCTGTTCTCTGTCTACCACGGTCTCAGGGGAGGAGGTTAGCATCTCAGGTTTCCTGTTAAAGAGGAACTCCTCAAGTCCGTGTCTGGCCCCGCTTTCTCCACAAGCAGCGACATGTTCAGAGACAGACAAAAATAAGGAGAAAAAGAGAAAGAGAAGAGGGAGAGAGCATGGTGAAGGACATGACAGAGGGAGACAAACGAGAGACCCTACATTTTATTTTTTGGGGGATGGGAGTGTGGATATTTGGGTTGTCAGGATAAGCAGATCTGTCCTCATGGAGGTGTAGAAACAACTGGCAGGTCAGACAGACCCGGCCCTCGGCATTCCCAGACTGGGTTCACAGAGTTTGCCCCTCAAATAGAAACAACAACTGTTTGTCTTTGTTTGGACACACATTTGCTCCCGAACTGACTTAACATACATAAACATACATTTAGCTAATGAAAGTGCAGCATCACTTAAAGTTTATGAACCTTGATAAGATACAGTATACATCAGCAACATAAACACTCAAACAGACAGACATATATCACAAGCCTGCAATATCTGGGTGGTTGAAAGGTTAGTTAAAAAAAAACTTGAAGTTTTATTGTCACATACACAGGATACGCTCTCACCACTAAGCTACCTGCTGCCACAGTAGTAGAACGTTTGCCTTCTGGCCATTTTGAACCCGGCTTTGGATGCCAGATGCTAGTGGTGAAAGTGGAGGACCGTCTAAGACCACAGAACTGGAGTGATATTCTGTTTCTATGACTGGGACAATCCCTCTCCATGAATCTCCACCTTTCTGGATCGATTTCTACTCATTATTTACTTATTCATTTACTTAATATTTAGTTTTGGTCCCTGGATAGTTGTTACTTATTCGAGTCATTATTTATTTGGTAAATAAAATATTCCCAAACATAAAAGAACACATTAGAGATGACTAAAAGCCTTGTCAGTTTCACATTGGAAGAACAGTGATTGTTGATATAAGAATGTATATGAGTATTTATGTATTGCTTATGAACTTATTTTTGTACTGCTTGTGGACTGCTTATGTATTGCTTATGTAATGTTTATGTACTGCTTATGAAGATGTATCAAGCAATAATGACGGCATTAATGACAGCATTATCCAAACTATCCATTATCGTAACAAGCCTGCTTTGTACAGTAGCCTTATCATCTCTAGTTATAGCATCAGTCTTGTACTGGATTGCTTCACATTGTTGGTGTACATTCTCTGTGACTCAACACAGATCCCCTGTCGAGATTACATAGTTGACCTTTGGAGCGAGAGGCAGAGGTCAGAGAGGGTGTGTCATTCCCATGCGCTATTCCCGCATCTAAAGTCTAAGCTACCGATAGGGGTCAAAGGTTACATAAGGTTTTTACTATCTGTCTCGCGTCTTGCTCTCATGATGAGGAACAATAGCAACCGGTTTCCTGCGAGAGCATCCAAGTCGCTGTGTTAAAACAGAGGGGGGATCATTCAAGGTTGGCCCGGCTGTTTGTAGCTTGGTGAATGAAGTGTTGTAGAGCTGTAGTGTTGCTAAGGAGACATAACAAGCCGCAAGCGGGAGGGAGAACAGAGTGGCCTAGTAACGAATGGCAGCAGCTGTCCTGTCAACAAACAGAGGTGGTCACTTTTCAAATGCTGTACATACCTCTCTACCGCTCACACATTCAGAAGTGTTTTTCCGTCTGCAAAAATAATTTGTGTCATTTATTATATGAGAGGAGGTTGACGCATGCATGCACACTCGTGCATATGCAAGCGCGCACACATCATTTGTGTCATTTATATAAGAGGAGTATGCCACACATTGTCAATGCAGTAAAAAGAATGTCTTACTAAATAATGCTAAAATATACACATTGACACTATATCAAACATTCCGTCTTCAGTCATTGTTCAGCCTGCTCTAGAAGCCCACATTGTTCTTCGGTTTAGCTCCTCTCTCTTTGCCAAAACACAAAAACAAAGCAGTGAGATGGCACTTAGCAACAGTGATGTAATGCTAGCCCTGCCCTGGTTCTGGTCCTGTGCCTACATGCCATATGGAGTGAATATTATTGGAATACGACTGGGCTGGCCTCGTTTAAATCATTAAACAACAACACCTTCTAAGATACAGTACAGCTCTGTCTGTACCTCCAAATCCCTAACAACTCACTCTGGTGAACTACGGCTGTTGTTGTCCCTATTCATGGCGGTATTTGTCAAAACAGATTACATTAGAGAGAGAGAGTGTGTGTGTGCGTGTGTGTGTGTGTGTGTGTGTCTGAGAGAGAGTGGTAGATAACCATGACATTCAGTATGATGTATGCTTTTTTTGATTGAACCTTTATTTAAGCAGGGAGTCATGCTGAGACCAAGGTCTCTTTCACAGATGAGTCCTGCATTAACACCTCAATTAACAACACGACACAAACACTATATATACAAAAGTATGTGGACGCCCCTTCAAATTGGTGGGATTGTCTATTTCAGCCACACCCGTTGCTGACAGGTGTGTAAAATTGAGCACACAGCCACGCAATCAACATAGACAAACAATGGCAGTAAAATGTCCTTACTGAAGAGCTCAGTGACTTTCAACGTAGCACCGTCATAAGATGCCACCTTTCAAAAAAGTCAGTTCGTCAAATTTCTGCCCTGCTAGAGCTGCCGTGGTCAACTGTAAGTGCTGTTATTGTGAAGTAGAAACATCAAGGAGCAACAACGGCTCAGCCGGGAAGTGGTAGGCCACACAAGCTCACAGAACGGGACTACCAAGTGCTGAAGTGCGTAGCGAGTAAAAATCGTCTGTCCTCGGTTGCAACATTCACTACCGAAATCCAAACTACCCCTGGAAGCAACGTCAGCACAATAATTGTTTGTCTGGAGCTTCATGAAATGGGTTTCCATGGTCGAGCAGCCACACAAAAGCCTAAGATCACCATATGCAATGCCAAGCGTCAGCTGGAGTTGTGTGAAGCTCACCGTCATATGACTCTGGAACAGTTTAAACGCGTTTTCTGGAGTGATGAATCATGCTTCACCATCTGGCAGTCCAACGGACAAATCTGGGTTTGGCGGATGTCAGGGGAACGCTACCTGCCCCAATGCATAGTGCCAAATGTAAAGTTTGGTGGATGACGTATAATGGTCTGGGGCTGTTTTTCATGGTTCGGGCTAGTTCCAGCAAAGGGAAATCTTAACTCTACAGCATACAATTACATTCTAGAGGATTCTGTGCTTCCAACGTTGTGGCAACAGTTTGGGGAAGGCTCTTTTTCTTCTCCTGTTTCAGCATGACAATGCCCACATGCACAAAGCGAGGTCCATACAGAAATGGTTTGTGGAGATCTGTGTGGAAGAACTTGGCTGGCTTGCACAGAGCCCTGACCTGAACTCCATCGAACACCTTTGTGATGAATTGGAACGTTGACTGCGAGCCAGGCCTAATCGCCCAACATCAGTGCCTGACCTCACTAATGCTCTTGTGGCTGAAGGGAAGCAAGTCCCCACAGCAATGTTCCAATATCTAGTGGAAGCCTTCCCAGGAGAATGGAGGTTGTTTTAGCAGCAGAGGGGGGACCAACTCCATATTAATGCCCATGATTTTGGAATGAGATGTTCGACGAGCAGGTGTCCACATACTTTTTGCAGTGTAGCTATATACACATCAATTACACAATTATACACAATGTTAATAATCTATTGTGAAGGTTACAGCAACTATGGAGCAACTTTTCCACTCCTAGCTGGCTTCTACACACACACACACACACACACACACACATACACACACACACACATACACACACACACACACACACACACACACACACACACACACACACACACACACACACACACACACACACACACACACACACACACACACACACACACACACACTTATCTCAGAGGGAACCACCCTTTTAACTGTCTCGTCCAAACTGTCAATAAACACCAAACTGTTTTACATTACATTACATTACATTACATTACATTTCTGTCTGTCTGTCTGTCTGTCTGTCTGTCTGTCTGTCTGTCTGTCTGTCTGTCTGTCTAAGCTTTTTGCTCTCTCTTTCACTCCTTTGCTAGATGGTGTATTTACCATAAACTGCCCTACGTTCACTGAGTGTACAAAACATTAATAACACCTGCACTTTCCATGATATAGAGTGACCAGGTGAATTCAGGTGAAAGCTATGATCCCTTATTGATGAAGGGGAGAAGACAGCCAACTTGACACAACTGTGCATTGGAGTCAAAAAGGGCCAGCATCCCTGTGGAACGCTTTCAACACCTTGTAGAGTCCATGCCCCGATGAATTGAGGCTGTTCTGTCGGAAAAGGGGAAGCAACTCAATATAAGGAAGGTGTTCCTAATGTTTTGTGCACTCAGTGCCTTCAGAAAGTATTCACACCCTTACACTTTTCCCACATTTTCATATGTTACATCCTGAATTTATAATGGATTAAATATAGATTTTATGTCACTGTTCAATACACAATACCCCATAATGTCAAAGTGGAATTATGTTAGTAGGCATTTACTTACATTTTTTAAAACATTTTTTTCTTTCACTTTGACATTAGAGTATTTTGTGTAGATCGTTGACAAAAAATGACAATTAAATCAATGTAATCCCACTTTGTAACACCACAAAATGTGGAAAAAGTCAGGTGGTGTGAATACTTTCTGAAGTCACTGTACTGTACTTGTTTGTGTGCATCTGTGTGTGTGTATATCTGTGTGTGTTTTTGAACCACTTGTGTCTAAGTGCTTAGCTCATAGATCTTGTTCTGTTTCCCACAGAGCTTGGCAGGGCCCCCGGGTCAATGCCTGCCTGCCTGCCGAGAGATTGAAAAACAGCTTCTATCTCAAGGCCATCAGACTGTTAAACAGCCATCACTAACACAGAGAGGCTGCTGCCTAAATACAGACTTGAAATCATTGGCCACTTTAATACATGGATCACTAGGGACTTTAATAATGTCACTTTAATAATGTTTACATATCTTGCATTACTCCTGTCATATGTACAGTAAACAATGTATTCTATACCATCTATTGCAGCTTGCCTATGGCGTTCTGTCATTGCTCATCCATATATTTATATGTATATATTCTTATTCCATTCCTTTACTTAGATTTGTGTGTATTAGGTACTTGTGTGTATTTGTGTGTATTTCTCTCTACCTGTCTCTCTCTATCTCTCTACCTGTCTCTCTCTTTCTCTCTACCTGTCTCTATCTCTCTATCTCTCTACCTGTCTCTCTCTTTCTCTCTTTCTCTCTACCTGTCTCTCTCTTTCTCTCTACCTGTCTCTATCTCTTTACCTGTCTCTCTCTATCTCTTTACCTGTCTCTCTCTTTCTCTCTACCTGTCTCTCTTTCTCTCTACCTATCTCTCTCTTTCTCTCTACCTGTCTCTATCTCTTTACCTATCTCTCTCTTTCTCTCTACCTGTCTCTATCTCTTTACCTGTCTCTCTCTTTCTCTCTACCTGTCTCTATCTCTTTACCTGTCTCTCTCTATCTCTTTACCTGTCTTTCTCTTTCTCTCTACCTGTCTCTCTCTTTCTCTCTACCTGTCTCTATCTCTTTACCCGTCTCTCTCTTTCTCTCTACCTGTCTCTCTATCTCTTTACCTGTCTCTCTCTATCTCTCTACCTGTCTCTCTTTCGCTCTACCTGTCTCTCTCTTTCTCTCTACCTGTCTCTCTCTTTCTCTCTACCCGTCTCTCTCTCTACCTGTCTCTCTCTATCTCTCTACCTTTCTCTCTACTTGTCTCTCTCTTTCTCTCTACCTATCTCTCTCTTTCTCTCTACCTGTCTCTCTCTTTCTCTCTGCCCGTCTCTCTCTCTACCTGTCTCTCTCTTTCTCTCTACCTGTCTCTCTCTTTACCCGTCTCTCTCTCTACCTGTCTCTCTCTCTCTCTCTACCTCTGTCTCTCTCTCTATATGGACTTGTTAGATCACATGTTAGATATTGCTGCACTGTCAGAGCTAGAAGCACAAGCATTTCTCTACACTCTCTACAATCTGATAACCATGTGTATGTGACCAATACTGTATTATTGACTGTATGTTTGTTTATTCCATGTGTAACTCTGTGTTGTTATATGTGTCGAACTGCTTTGCTTTATCTTGGCCAGGTCGCAGTTGTAAATGAGAACTTGTTCTCAACTAGCCTACCTGGTTAAATAAAGGTGAAATAATAAAAAATAAAAATAAAATACAATTTCATTTGATTTGAGCTTGAGAGGCTCTCTACCTGTCTCTCTCTCTACCCGTCTCTCTCTCTACCTGTCTCTCTCTCTACCCATCTCTCTCTCTACCTGTCTCTCTCAGAGGCGAATGGGAGATATTCCCCAAATACATGTGTGCTTGTAGCATCATACCCAAGAAGACTCAAGGCTGTAATCACTGCCAAAGGTGCTTTAACAAAGTACTGAGTAAAGGGAGAGAGTGGGACAGACAGATAGAAAGGAAGAGAGAGGGGGATGGGGTCGGGACAAGGAAGGAGGAGAAATCCATGCAGGAGCTAAATCAGAAAGCTGTTCATGGTGACAGGATCTCAGACAGACCACTAAGTGAGCCCAGATAGGAAGGCTTTACATCAGAGATGCAACTCTCTGACTGATCCAGAACAGATCAATCAACTGACTAATTTGATTCCATGACCCAGTGGACTAGTGTTGTGGTCTGATGGTAGCTAGTCATAATGAGTATAACATCACAGACACTCTGAGCTACCCCACCAATACCAAGCTACGACCTAGTATAGCATCACACAGTGACATTGCTTTCCTGAGACTTCACTTCCTAGCTACATATGCTTAGGTTTTGTGGGTTCATGGCAAAGGAGGAGAGTGTACTGTTGTGCTACACTAGCATTATTACCATGATATAGAATCACTAGTGAAAGTCTACACACCCCTTGCACAGTCTTCACATTTTGCTGCCTTAAAAATGTATCTCTAAAGGGAATACATTTTATATTTGTCCTAACGATCAACACAACCTACTCCAGTTTTCAAAGTGAAAGAAAATTATAGAACATTTTCCAAATGAATAAAAAGGAGATGTGTTGACTGCTTGCCTTCACAGCCCAGAGTTAATGCAGGGTGGAAGCAACGTTGGCAGCCATTACAGCTGTGAATCATTTAGGATATATTCTACTAACTCTTAGGCCAACATCAATCAATAGTTTTTGTAAAAATTGCTCAAGCTCAGTACATTTGGTTGGGAGTCAATCATGGACTGCAATATTCTAACCTTGTATCAGATTTTAAAGCACATTTAAGTCAGGACTGAGGCTGGACCACTCAGGAATACTCAACACCTCTTGAAAAGCAATTCTGGGGTTCCTTTGGTATTAAACATTTTGTAATTGTCCCTCTGAAAAATAAAACTCTATCCCAAGGTTTTCAGAAGACTGAGGCAGGTTTTCATCCTACTTTATAAATGGGCTTTGCTCCTTTCCTATTTATTTTGCTCCTAACAAACTCCCCTGCCAAGACAAGCAGCATACCACCCTGCATACCACTGCTGGCTTGCTTCTGAAGCTAAGCAGGGTTGGTCCTGGTCAGTTCCTGGATGGGAGACCAGATGCTACTGGAAGTGGTGTTGGAGGGCCAGTCGGAAGCACTCTTTCCTCTGGTTTAAAAAAATATCCCAATGCCCCAGGGCAGTGATTGGGGACACTGCCCTGTGTAGGGTGCCGTCTTTTGGATGGGACGTTAAATGGGTGTCCTGACTCTCTGAGGTCATTAAAGATCCCATGGCACTTATCGTAAGAGTAGGGGTGTTAACCCCGGTGTCCTGGCTAAATTTCCAATCTGGCCCTCAAACCATCACGGTCCCCTAACAATCACCAGTTTACAATTGGCTCATTCATCCCCTGTAACTACTCCCCAGGCCGTTGCTGCAAATGAGAACGTGTTCTCAGTCAACTTACCTGGTAAAATAATGGATAAATAAATAAATAAAATACCCATAACATGATGCTGCCACCACAATACTTGAAAATACACTAGTCACGACAGGGACTGGGGAGTTTGTTAGGATCAAAATAAATATGAAAGGAGAAAATCCCAGGTAAAAAGTAGGTGTTGATTGCTCCTGAAAGGTCCAGTGTCAGTCCTGACTTAAATGTGCTTGAAAATCAAAGACAAGGGTTGAATATTGCTGTCCATCAATGACCCCCAACCAAATTTACTGAGCTTGAGCATTTTGACAAAAACAACGGATCTATGTTGCTCAAAGAGTTGTGCAAAGTTGGTAGAAACTTATTCAAAATGTTTCGAGCTGTAATGGCTTCCAAAGGTGCTTCCACCAAGTATTGACTCTGGGGTGTGAAGACATACTCAAATCAATACATGTTCATTTTTTAAAATGTAGTACTCATTTGGAAAATGTTCTATAATCTTTCTTTCATTTTGGAAATGTGGAGTAGGTTGCCTACCTCGCAAGAAATACAAATTCTAATTAATAAATGTTTAGATAAAATGTTAAGGCATCCAAACGTGAAGACTGCAAAGGAAGTGTAGACGTTCACTAGGCACTGTACACTAGAACCTATATTGGTTTAATACATAACATAAAAATGTGTCCACGTGAATAAATGATTTGTTTTTTTGACACCAGTCATTAAATATGAGCTGTGAAAAAATGAACACTGTATACTGTAATAGATGACATTCTGGATAGATAGATAGGAAGACCAGAGCAAATGGTATATATTGTGAGAAGAGGATATTCTCAATGAACAATAAGAGGTGGATCTTAGCATGAGGGAGAACAAAGGGGGTGGTGTGTGTGTGTGTGTTTGTGTGTGTAGGGTGACAGATGTCATCTCAGCATGACTTCAGTGAATCTGGGCAGACAGAGGGAAAGGGGATGGGATGAGGGGAAGGGGGGTGGGCCGTGGCTTGATTTGACATCAACGCCTGGATGTATGTGTGTATTGTGTTGTTTATGCATCGTGCCAATGGGTCTGAGCATGCGTGAGTGAATGCAGACGTGAACGTGCTGGAGGAGTGTTTATCTATGTTGTTTTGATGGCTTTGTGTTTGTGTACAGTATGTGTGTGCGTATATGTGTGTGACTATAGCACCTCCAGCAGTGTACATGCATGGCCACTCCTCCTTGGGTGTGGATGTCATCTTGAATTTGTCCTGCTCAATCAGTCTGTGTTTTTGTGCACACACGTGTTTGTGTAAGCATCAGCAAGTGAGAGACAAACAATTCTCTGGAGAATTGTGGAAGAGTGTTTATCGGTGTTATTTTGATGTGTGTGTGTGTGTGTGTGCGCACGTGTAGAGGTAGTTTATTGTGTGTGTGTGTGGTGTGTGTGTGTGTGTGTGTGTGTGTGTGTGTGTGTGTGTGTGTGTGTGTGTGTGTGCGTGCGTGTGTGTGTGTGTGTAGAGGTAGTCTCAGTTTATTAACATACTGAACAAAAATATAAACATAACAATTTCAAAGATTTTACTGAGTTGCAGTTCATATAAGGCAGTGGTCACCAACCAGTCGATCCCGATCACCAAACATTTCTGTAAAAGAACCTTCCAGCACTAGAGCTGCTGAATCAAGTGCACCTACCGTCAACAGCGCTAGGGCCGCTGAATCAAGTGCACCTACTGTCAACAGCGCTAAGGCCGCTGAATCAAGTGCACCCACCGTCAACAGTGCTAGGGCCGCTGAACCAAGTGCACTTACCGTCAACAGCGCTAAGGCCGCTGAATCAAGTGCACCTACTGTCAACAGTGCTAGGGCCGCTGAATCAAGTGCACCTACCGTCAACAGCGCTAGGGCCGCTGAATCAAGTGCACCTACTGTCAACAGCGCTAAGGCCGCTGAATCAAGTGCACCCACCGTCAACAGTGCTAGGGCCGCTGAACCAAGTGCACTTACCGTCAACAGCGCTAAGGCCGCTGAATCAAGTGCACCTACCGCCAACAGTGCTAGGGCCGCTGAATCAAGTGCACCTACCTCAACAGCGCTAGGGCCGCTGAGTCAAATGCACCTACCGTCAACAGCGCTATGGCCGTTGAATCAAGTGCACCTACCGTCAACAGCGCTAGGGCCACTGAATCAAGTGCACCTACCATCAACAGTGCTAGGGCCGCTGAATCAAGTGGACCTACCGTCAACAGCGCTAGGGCCGTTGAATCAAGTGCACCTAACGTCAACACCGCTAGGGCCGCTGAATCAAGTGCACCTACCGTCAACAGCACAAAACAAATCTAAAAAAAAATAGGAACACAAGGCTTCGTCATTGGGTTTTTTACAGAAATGTTTGGTGATCGACTAGGAATGGCTTGGAGATCGACCGGTTGGTGACCACTGCCTTTAGAGGCTGCTTTAATAATGGAACACTGTTCAATTTAATCATGTTTACATACTGTTTTAACCACTTCATATGTAAATCGATTATTGATATCAATCAATAATGACAAATCTTCTGGCATTGACAACTTAGATGGAAAGTTACTAAGGATGGTAGCTGACTCTATAGCCACTCCTATTGGTCAATTCTTTCATCTGAGCCTAGAGGAAAGTTTTTGTCCTTAGGCCTGAACTTAAGAGCGGCCTTTACTAGTTCTAAGAGCAGACCTGCCAGCTCTTAGTATACTGTTGGATTTTTTTGGTTGACCAAATACAATGCTATTTCTCTGTAAACAAATTAACAACAGGCTTTCAGCATGCAAGGCTGTACTCAACATGTACAGTGCCTTTGGAAAGAATTCAGACCCCTTGACTTTTTCCTCATTCTGTTACGTTATTCTAAAATTGATTAAATAATTTGGTTTTCCTCATCAATCTACACACAATGACAAAGCAAAAACTGGTTTATAGAATTTGTTTTCACATTTATTCAAATAAAAAACAAAAGTACCTTATTTACATAAGTTTTCAGACCCTTAGCTGTCACTCAAAATTGACCTCAGGTGCATCCTGTTTCCATTGATCATCCTTGAGATGTTTCTACAACTTGATTGGAGTCCACCGGTGGTAAATTCAATTGATTGGACATGATTTGGAAAAGCCCACACCTGTCTATATAAGGTCCCACAGATGACAGTGCATGCCAGAGCAAAAACCAAGCTGTGAGGTCAAAGGAATTGTTCGTAGAGCTCCGAGGCAGGATTGTGTCGAGGCACAGATCTGGGGAAGGGAACCAAAAAAATTCTGCAGCATTGAAGGGCCCCACCAAGACACTTCCTAGAGCTGGTTGCCCAGCCAAACTGAGCAATCAGGGGAGAAGGTCCTTGGTCACGGAGGTGACCAAGAACCCGATGGTCACTCCGACAGAGTTCCAGAGTTCCTCTGTGGAGATGGGAGAACCTTCCAGAAGAACAACAATCTTCACCAATCAGGCCTTTATGGTAGAGTGGCCAGACGAAAGCAACTCCTCAGTAAAAGGCATATGACAGCCCGCTTGGAGTTTGCACCTAAAGGACTCTCAGACCATGAGAAACAAGATTTTGATGAAACCAAGACTGAACTCTTTGGCCTGAATGATGTGTCACTTCTGGAGGAAAACTGGCAGCATCCTTACAGTGAAGCATGGTGGTTGCAGGATCATGCTGTGGGAAGGTTTTTTAGGGGCAGGGACTGGGAGACTAGTCAGGATCGAGGGAAAGATGAACGGAGCAAAGTACAGAGAGATCCTTGATGAAAACCTGCTCCAGACCACTCAAGACCTCAGACTGGGGCGAAGGTTCCCCCTTCCAACAGGAGTGGCTTTGGGACAAGTCTCTGAATGTCCTTGAGTGGCCCAGCCAGAGCCTGGACTCGAACCCAATCGATCATCTCTGGAGAGACCTGAAAATAGTTGTGCAGCGACGCTCTCCATCCAACCTGACAGAGCCTGAAAAGATCTGCAGAGAAGGATGGGAGAAACTCCCCAAATACAGGTGTGCCAAGGTTGTAGCGTCATACTCAAAAAGACTCAATGCTGCCAAAGGTGCTTCAACAAAGTACTGAGTAAAGGGTCTGAAAATGAGATATTTCAGTTTTTTATTTTTGAGAAGTTTGCACAAAAAGATATATACTGTTTTTGCTTTGTCATTATAAGGTATTGTGTGTAGATTGATGAGGGGGAAAAGCTATTTAATCCTTTGTTTCTAGGCTCAAGCAAGTCTCTTCTTCTTATTGCTGTCCTTTAGTAGTGGTTTCTTTGCAGCAATTCAACCATGAAGGCCTGATTCACAGTCTCCTTTGAACAGTTGATGTTGAGATGTGTCTGTTACTTTATTTATTTGGGCTGCAATTTCTGAGGCTGGTAACCCTAAAGAACTTATCCTCTGCAGCAGAGGTAATTCTGGGTCTTCCATTCCTGTGACGGTCCACATGAGAGCCAGTTTCATCATAGTGCTTGATGTTTTTTGCGACTGCACTTGAAGAAACGTTCAAAGTTCTTGAAAGTTTCCGTATTGACTGACCTTCACGTCTTAAAGTAATGATGGACTGTTGTTTCTCTTTGCTTATTTGAGCTGTTCTTGCCTTAATATGGACTTGGTCTTTTACCAAATAGGGCTATCTTCTGTATAACACTTCCGGCGCTGACAGAGATGGCCGCTTCGCTTCGCATTCCTAGGAAACTATGCAGTATTTTGTTTTTTTTATGTGTTATTTCTCACATTGTTACCCCAGGTAATCTTAGGTTTTATTACATAGGAACTATTGGATATAAGAGCAACGTCAACTCACCAATGTTACGACCAGGAATACGACTTTCCCGAAGCGGATCCTCTGTTTTTCCCACCACCCAGGACAATAGATCGGATCCCAGCCGGCGACCCAAAACAACGACGCCGTAGAAGGGTCAGACAGAGCAGTCTTCTGGTCAGGCTCCGTAGACGGGCACATCGCGCACTGCTCCCGAGCATACTACTCGCCAATGTCCAGTCTCTTGACAACAAGGTAGACGAAATCCGTGCAAGGGTAGCCTTCCAGAGAGGCATCAGAGACTGTAACGTTCTTTGTTTCACGGAAACATGGCTCACTCGAGACACGCTATCGGAGTCGGTACAGCCAGCTGGTTTCTTTACGCATTGCGCCAACAGAAACTAGCATCTTTCTGGTAAGAAGAAAGGCGGGGGGATTTTAACAAGGCTAATCTGAAAACAAGGCTCCCTAAATTCTATCCGCATATCAATTGCGCAACCAGGGTTGGCAAAACCCTAGATCATTGTTATTCTAACTTCCGCGACGCATATAAGGCCCTCCCCCGCCCTCCTTTCGGAAAAGCTGACCACAACTCCATTTTGATGCTTCCAGCCTATAGACAGAAACTAAAACAGGGAGCTCCCGCGCTCAGGTGTGTTCAACGCTGGTCCGACTATTCCACGCTTCAAGATTGCTTCGATCACAAGGACTGGGATATGTTCCGCATTGCGACGAACAACAACATTGATGAATACGCTGATTCGGTGAGTGTGTTTATTAGCAAGTGCATCGGCGATGTCGTACCCACAGCGTCTATTAAAACATTTCCAAACCAGAAACCGTGGATTGATGGCAGCATTCGCGCAAAACTGAAAGCGCGAACCACTGCTTTTAATCAGGGCAAGGTGACCGGAAACATGACCGAATACAAACAGTGTAGCTATTCCCTCCACAAGGCAATCAAACAAGCTAAGCGTGAGTATAGAGACAAAGTAGAGTCGCAATTCAACGGCTCAGACACGAGATGTATGTGGCAGGGTCTCCAGTCAATCACGGACTATAAAAGGAAAACCAGCCCCTATCGCGGACCAGGATGTCTTGCTCCCAGACATACTAAACAACTTCTTTGCTCGCTTTGAGGACAATACAGTGCCACTGACACGGCCCGCTACCAAAACCTGCAGGCTCTCCTTCACTACAGCCAACGTGAGCAAAACATTTAAACGTGTCAACCTTCGCAAGGATGTATGCCCAGATGACATCCCCAGCCGCGTCCTCAGACCAGCTGTCTGGTGTGTTTACGGACATATTCAATCAAACCTTATCCCAGTCTGCTGTCCCCACATGCTTCAAGAGGGCCACCATTGTTCCTGTTCCCAAGAAAGCTAAGGTAACTGAGCTAAACGACTACCACCCCGTAGCACTCACTTCCATCATCATGAAGTGCTTTGAGAGACTATCACCTCCACCCTACCTGACACCTTAAACCCACTCCAATTTGCTTACCGCCACAATAGGTCCACAGACCACGCAATCGCAATCACACTGCACACTGCCCTAACCCATCTGGACAAGAGGAATACCTATGTGAGAATGCTGTTCATCGACTACAGCTCACATTTAACACCATAGTACCCTCCAAACTCGTCATCAAGCTCGAGACCCTGGGTCTCGACCCCGCCCTGTGCAACTGGGTCCTGGACTTCCTGACGGGCCGCCCCCAGGTGGTGAGTGTATGTAACAACATCTCCTCCTGATCCTCAACACTGGGGCCCTACAAGGGTGCGTTCTCAGCCCTCTCATGTACTCCCTGTTCACCCACGACTGCGTGATATGCAAGCCTCCAACCTAATCATCAAGTTTGCAGACGACACAACAGTGGTAGGCTTGATTACCAACAACGACGAGACGGCCTACAGGGAGGAGGTGAGGGCCCTCGGAGTGTGGTGTCAGGAAAATAACCTCACACTCAACGTCGACAAAACAAAGGAGATGATCGTGGACTTCAGGAAACAGCAGAGGGAGCACCCCCCTATCCACATCGAGGGGACAGTAGTGGAGAGGGTAGAATGTTTTAAGTTCCTCGGCGTACACATCACGGACAAACTGAAATGGTCCACTTTTATATGTTTACATACCCTACATTACTCATCTCATATGTATATACTGTACTCTATACCATCCACTGGATCTTGCCTATGCCGTTCGGCCATCACTCATTCATAGATTTTTTTATGTACATATTCTTATTAATTCCTTTACACTTGTGTGTATAAGGTAATTGTTGTGAAATTTTTAGGTTAGATTACTTGTTGGATGTTACTGCATTGTTGGAACTAGAAGCACAAGCATTTCGCTAGACTCGCATTAACCATATGTATGTGACAAATACAATTTGATTTGATTTGACCCACCCCACCTTGTCACAACACAACTGATTGGCGCATTAAGAAGGAAAGAAATTCCACAAATTAACTTTTACGATGGCACACCTGTTAATTGAAATGCATTCCAAGTGACTACCTCATGAAGCTGGTTGAGAGAATGCCAAGCGTGTGCAAAGCTGTCATCAAGGCAAAGGGTGGCTATTTGAAGAATCTCAAATATAAAATATATTTTGTTTTGTTTAACACTTTTTTGGTTGCTACATGATTCCATATGTGTTATTTCATAGTTTTGATGCCATCACTATTATTCTACAATGTCGAAAATAGTACAAATAAAGCAACTGAATGAGTAGGTATTCAAAACATTTGACTGGTAGTGTAGTAAAATGAAGGCTTTGGCTAGATGAGGTGGTTTGTCAAACTATGCTCAAGAGACGTGCAACCTCGTCTGACACTTGAAGACTTGGGTTTTACCCAGAGTTAAAAACAGGTTTTAGCTCACACAGACCACTGGGATTTAATATACAGTACACCGCACGATACAAGGTACACCACACGTTGGCTTAACCAACAATCCTTGGCAGGTGCATTAGTCAAGCATCTCTTCAATGTTAGAGCATCCAATCAGTGTGTTATACAGTAGGTTTAATATTTGTAACTGTTATGAGAGGTGCAATGAGAGGCAAATATTTTCTCCCATTCCCATGCTGTGACCGCCTGGTGTGTGTGTGTGCGCACGTGTGTGTGTGTGTGTGTGTGTGTGAGGTGTGTGTGTGAGGTGTGAGGTGTGTGTGTGAGGTGTGTGTGTGTGAGGTGTGAGGTGTGTGTGTGAGGTGTGAGGTGTGTGTGTGAGGTGTGTGTAATCCCCTGTTTCCTGAGGACACTGCTCCTCATTCATCATCCACGACACATCAGCCCCCTTCTCCCTTGCAGGCATCTCTCTATGTTCCCCTCACTCAGCTGTAGGTCAGACATGAACAGCTAGGACACGCTGTCCTATATTGGCAAATGTTGAAATGATATAATGGGGACAACAAGGGGGGAGATCATAGAGAGAGAGAAAGAGAGAGCAATAGAGAGAGAGAAAGAGAGAGTAGAAAGAGAGAGCGTAGAGAGAGAAAGAGAGAGCGTATAGAGACACAGAAAGAGAGAGCATATATAGAGAGATAAAGAGAGAGCAAAGAGAGCAATAGAGAGAGAGATAATGTTATGAGACTCCTCACTGACTGTTACTCTTGTAGATGTGGGTTGTTAAATTGGTAATGGCAGTAATGGAGAAATGCTATTTATAAAGCGCTTTTAATCCCTTGTGGGTGGATGTTTCTGAGCTGGCTTGGGTTGCTCGGTTATGTAACAGCTAAAATACCAGCGCTGACACAATACGGATCTGACCACAGCACAACAACAATGGTTGGGTAGCAGATGCTTCTATCCAAAATAGCTATTAGCTTATCTTTAAATATGTATCTAATGCACTGTACTTGGCTCATATAGAAATTGAACGTGTAACGTTATGGGTTGTTAACTTCAACCAGCACCTTGCTCCAACCAATCCAAGTGAACCATCTAAACCAATCTAAAGACAGTGGTAGTAATAGTATTTACTTCCATGTATGTACTGTACATTGATCCCTAATATAAACAGATACTCCTGTCTGGTCCATTGAAATAACAAATGGAGAGAACTGCACATGCAGCGCTGGCTCTGACCCCATGTCAGCATTGGTGTTATGATAAACACAGCGAGGAAGCTTTTGACACAATATGACGAAGTCAGGGAGACAGTTGCAGCATTAGCAGGGGATTCTAATGCAACTGTATTTGGCCACCAGAGCATCGCAGCTGCGTGGGCTCACTTCCTGCTGTGGATGGTGTATAGCCAATCAGTGGGCTGGAATTCCGCCGAAAGGTTATTTCTAGTATCCTGTAAAAATGTTGTCATAACACTCGTAAGAATGATATAATCTCTGCCATGGCAAAACCATTCATAACACATGACCTGGAGATGTAATATTAAGGATTGTTTTTTCAGAAGTGAACTACAGTCCCCATCATTTTGTCAGTGTTGTGTAAGTGGCCCATGTGGGAAACAAACCTGACTCTGATGTTTTATGCTACAATTAACTTAGTCAATGAAACCATATTGTTATCATAGGTATGACATCATTCTTTAAGCAGTCATCAGGGCTGGATTTTTAAAGTGCACTTTGTTGAACAATACCAAAGGTATCACTTAGCTAGAGGCACAAAACACAAAACAGAGTCATTAAACAAGGAAATGCCAGAATGTTTGTACCGTGTTGGGCTGCTACCATGTTGTGTTGCTACCATGTTGTTGTCATCTTGTGTTGCTACCATGCTGAGTTGTCATGTGTTGCTGCCTTGCTATGTTGTTGTCTTAGGTCTCTCTTTATGTAGTGTTGTGTTTGTCTCTCCTGTCGTGATGTGTGTTTTGTCCTATATTTATATATTTTCATTTTTAATCCCAGCCCCCATCCCCACAGGATGCCTTTAGCCTTCTGGTAGGCCATCATTGGAAGTAAGAATGCGTTCTTAACTGACTTGCCTAGTTAAATAAAGGTTAAATAAAAAATAGAATGTTGACAAAATCCATTGACGTGTGTGTGTGTGTGTGTGTGTGTGTGTGTGTGTGTGTGTGTGTGTGTGTGTGTGTGTGTGTGTGTGTGTGTGTGTGTTTTGGTCAAAACATTGGTATCAAACAGGCTTAGCTGGCTGGGCTGGTATGAGGCATAATGAACAATAATTGACTAACTGTCATGTCACACAAAAACTAAGGTGACATGACTCAGGAGGAGGTGACAAAGAAAGACCGGTTGAGCTAGAATAAACGTGTCCCCACCCGGTTGCAGATCCAGATATCTCCTGTGTCATCTACAGGATGCTTTCTCTTGTGAGTTTGTTTTGGCAGAACTCGCTATTCCAGTGGCCATGTCACCACCACCACACCCATCCCTCCTTTCCTCTCTGTATCTCACACCACAGGACTGTGTTTAATATGTGGGCGGTTGACTTTAAACACAGTGGTGGAGCATTGTTTTGGTACAACACATGACTCGTTTGTTAACGATTTTGTTTTGAGTAGTAAATCACTTAAACAGTTGAAGTACTGTGTGTTGTTATTGAATCATGCGTAAAAGAGTAATATTAGAATTCTACATAGTCAATTGCTCTACGCATTCAAGAGAATGTCACTAGAAAGTGATGGTCAGTGAAGAGGTGATGTCATACAGATGGGTCTTTTGAATCTCTGATACCAGAGCTGCTGGCCCTGTCTCTAACGAGCCATTTGGTACGGTCTGGAATGGGCCAAAGGTGACAAACACAGGGGGAAGGGGGGGCACCACATGGGTCTAGGGGGAGGAGTAGATAGCCACACAGGGGTCACTGCAAACAAATGGTGTGTGTGTGTGTGTGTGTGTGTGTGTGTGTGTGTGTGTGTGTGTGTGATGGTAGTGGGGGGTTGTGCCTATTAACATGTCTGTGAGTATGGGTGAAGTGTCATCAGCCATGTCCTAAACACTGTATCCATCAGTGTCTTTGTGTGTTCTTCAGACAGTGTATTATCATCCTAATTACCTCAATGTTGTCAGCAGAGCTCAGAGGTACACAGGGGAATGATGTGTCAACTTTAAGTAGTAAAAGGAACTAGTTTCCCCAAGGACAGATAACCAATACACAACTTTCAAACACAAGGCCAGAGAAACTACTACTGGTAAACAAGCTCAATGCTTATTCACGGTTCGGTTTTTCAACATGTATTTTGCGATTGTGAAAGGGGTTTTCTGTGTCTATTGTAAAGAGAAACGCTTGTAAACAACCTCCACAACATTGCATTCTACTCCTTACAAATCTCCTGCAAAGGTCCCTTTAAACAACAAACTACTAGACAATTACATTTACTCATCACCAGTGATGGAAAATGACCCCATTGTCATACTTGAGTAAAAGTAAAGATACCTGAAAAGAAAATGACACAAGTAAAATTGAAAATCACCCAGTACTACTTGAGTAAAAGTCTAAAAGTATTTGGTTTTAAATGTACTTAAGTATCAAATATAAATGGAATCGCTAAAATATACTTACATTTCAAAAGTAAAAGTATAAATAATTTCAAATTCCTTATATTAAGCAAACCAGACAGAACAATTTTCTTGTTTTTTAAATTTACGGACAGCCAGGGGCACACAACAACACGCCTACATAATTGATGAACTAAGCATGTGTGTTTAGTGAGTCTGCCAGATCAGAGGCAGTAGGGATGACCAGGAAATGTATCTTGATAAGTGAGTGAATTAGACAATTGTCCTGTCCTGCTAAGCATTCAAAATGTAACTAGTACTTTTGGGTGTCAGGGAAAATGTAAGGAGTAAAAAGTACATTATTTTCTTTAGCAATGTAGTGAAGTAAAAGGTGTCAAAAATATAAATAGTTAAGTCAAGTACAGTTACCCCAAAAAAACTATTTAAGTAGTACTTTAAAGTATTTTTACTTAAGCACTTTACACCACTGCTCATCACCATAAAACCACAAAGCCACTGCTCAGGTGAATCGTAAGCAGACAGATATACGCAACACACTTAGACCCAACTAAATCATGAAAACAAAAAGATAATGATTTACAATAGGTCAAGTAATTAACAAAACAAAACTGAGCAAACTATAATGATATTTGTCCCAAAACAGAGAGTACACAATGGCAGAATACCTGACCACTGTGACTGACCCAAAATTAAGGAAAGCTTTGACTATGTACAAACTGTGAGCATAGCCTTACTATTGAGAAATGTCGCCATAGGCAGACCTGGCTCACAAGAGAAGACAGGCTATGTGCACATTGCCCACAAAATTAGGTGGAAACTGAGTTGCAGTTCCTAACCTCCTGCCAAATGTAGAGACACATGTTTCCCTCAGATTACACACACCCACAAAGAATTATAAAACAAATCAAATTTTGATAAATTCTAATACAGTGCCTTGCAAAAGTATTCATCCTCTTTGGTGTTTTTCCTTCGCTATGAAGCCGCTAAATACGATCTGGTGCAAACAATTACCTTCAGAAGTCACATAATTAGTTAAATAAAGTCCACCTGTGTGCAATGTAAGTGTCACATGATCTGTCACATGATCTCAGTACACAGTTGAAGTCGGAACTATATTTTTAGCAAGTCGGTTAGGACATCTACTTTGTGCACGACAAGTAATTTTTCCAACAATTGTTTACAGACAGATTATTTCACTTATAATTCACTGTATCACAATTCCAGTGGATCAAAAGTTTACATACACTAAGTTGACTGTGCCTTTAAACAGCTTAGAAAATTCCAGAATATGATGTCATGGCTTTAGAAGCTTCTGATAGGCTAATTGACATAATTTGAGTCAATTGGAGGTGTAGCTGTGGACGTGTTTCAAGGCCTACCTTCAAACTCCGTGCCTCTTTGCTAGACATCATTGGAAAATCTAAATAAATCAGCCAAGACCTCAGAAAATAATTGTAGACCTCCACAAGTCTGGTTCATCCTTGGGAGCAATTTCCAAATGCCTGAAGGTATAACGTTCATCTGTCCAAACAATAGTACGCAAGTATAAACACCATTGGACCACGCAGCCGTCATACCGCTCAGGAAGGAGATGCGTTCTGTCTCCTAGCGATGAACGTGCTTTGGTGCGAAAAGTGCAAATCAATCCCAGAACAACAGCAAAGGCCCTTGTGAAGATGCTGGAGGAAACAGGTACAAAAGTATCTATATCCACAGTAAAACAAGTCCTATATCGACATAACCTGAAAGGCCGCTCAGCAAGGAAGAAGCCACTGCTCCAAAATCGTCATGAAAAAGCCAGACTACGGTTTGCAACTGCACATGGGGACAAAGATCATACTTTTTGGAGAAATGTCCTCTGGTCTGATGAAACAAAAATAGAACTGTTGGGCTATAATGACCATCATTATGTTTGGAGGAAAAGGTGGGAGGCTTGCAAGTCGAAGAACACAATCCCAACCGTGAAGCACGGGGGTGGCAGCATCATGTTGTGGGGGTGCTTTGCTGCAGGAGGGACTGGTGCACTTCACAAAATAGATGGCATCATGAGGCAGGGAAATTATGTGGATATATTGAAGCAACATCTCAAGACATCAGTTAAAGCTTGGTCGCAAATGGGTCTTCCAAATGGACAACGACCCCATGCATACTTCCAAAGTGGTGGAAAATGGCTTAAGGACAAGAAAGTCAAGGTATTGGAGTGGCCATCACAAAGCCCTGACCTCAATCACATAGAACATTTGTGGGCAGAACTGAAAAAGCGTGTGTGAGCAAGGAGGCCTACAAACCTGACTCAGTTACACCAGCTCTGTCAGGAGGAATGGGCCAAAATTCACAGCTTGTGGAAGGCTACCCTAAACGTTTGACCCAAGTTAAACAATTTAAAGGCAATGCTACCAAATACTAATTGAGTGTATGTAAACTTCTGACCCACTGGGAATGTGATGAAAGAAATAAAAGCTCAAATAAATCATTCTCTCTACTATTATTCTGACATTTCAGATTCTTAAAATAAAGTGGTGATCCTAACTGACCTAAAACAGGGAATTTTTACTGGGATTAAATATCAGGAATTATGAAAAACTGAGTTTAAATGTATTTGGCTAAAGTGTATGTAAACTTCCGATTTCAACTGACTTCTGTTCTGAAAGGCCCCAGAGTCTGCAACACCACTAAGCAAGGGGCACCACCAAGCAAGCGGCACCATGAAGACCAAGGAGCTCTCCAAACAGGTCAGGGACAAAGTAGGAGAAGTACAGATCAGGATTGGGTTATAAAAACATATCAAATATCACAACTTTGAACATCCCACGGACCACCATTAAATCCATTATCTAAAAATGGGAAAGAATATGGCACCACAACAAACCTGCCAATAGAGGGCCGCCCACCAAAACTCACGGACCAGGCAAGGGAGGGTATTAATCAGAGAGGCAACAAAAAGACCAAAGATAACCCTGAAGGAGCTACAAAGCTCCACAGCAGAGATTGGAGTATCTGTCCATAGGACCACTTTAAGCCATACACGCCACAGAGCTGGGCTTTACATAAGAGTGGCCAGAAAAATTACATTATTTAAAGAAAAAATAAGCAAACACGTTTGGTGTTCGCCAAAAGGCATGTGGGAGACTCCCTAAACATATGGAAGAAGGTACACTTGTCAGATGAGACTAAAATTGAGCTTTTTGGCCATCCAGGAGAAAGCTATGTCTGGTGCAAACCCCACACCTCTCATCACCCCAAGAACACCAACCCCACAGTGAAGCATGGTGGTGGCAGCATCATGCTGTGGGGATGTTTTTCATCGGCAAGGACTGGGAAACTGGTCCAAATTGAAGGAATAATGGATGGAGCTAAATACAGGGAAATTCTTGAAGGAAACCTGTTTCAGTCTTCCAGGGATTTGTGACTGGGACGGAGGTTCACCTTCCAGTAGGACAATGACCCTAAGCATACTGCTAAAGCAACACTCGAGTGGTTTAAGGGGAAACATTTACATGTCTTGGAATGGCCTAGTCAAAGCCCAGACCTCAATCCAATTGAGAATCTGTGGTATGACTTAAAGATTACTGTACACCAGCAGAATCCATCCAACTTGAAGGAACTGTTGCAGTTTTGCCTTGAAGAATGGGCAAAAGTCCCAGTGGCTAGATGTGCCAAGCTTATAGAGACAAACCCATAGAGACTTGCAGCTGTAGTTGCAAAAGGTGTCTATACAAAGTATTGACTTTGGGGGGGTGAACAGTTATGCACGCTCAAGTTTTCCGTTTTTTTGTCTTATTTCCTGTTTGTTTCACAATAAAAAAATATTTGGTATCTTCAAAGTGGTAGGCATGTTGTGTAAATCAAATGATACACCACCCCCCTAAAATACATTTTAATTCCAGGTTGTAAGGCAACAAAATAGGAAAAATGCCAAGGGGGGTGAATACTTTCGTAAGCCACTGTATCTATTGGGTGAAATACCACAGTGTGCCATCCCAGCAGCAGTAAGATTTGTGACTGGTTGCCAAAAGAAAAGGGCAACCGGTGAAGAACAAACACCATTGTAAATACAACCCTTATTTACGTTTATTTATTTTACCTTTTTTTACTTTAACTATTTGCACATCGTTACAACACTGAATATAGACATAATATGACATTTGAAATGTTTGTATTATTTTGGAACTTGTGTGAGTGTAATATTTACTGTTAACTTTTTATAGTTTATTTCACTTTTGTTTATCCATTTCACTTGTTTTGGCAATGTAAAAAATGATGCAGAAAAATTAATCCATGCTTTTGTCACTTCTAGGTTAGACTACTGCAATGCTCTACTTTCCGGCTACCCGGATAAAGCACTAAATAAACTTCAGTTAGTGCTAAATACGGCTGCTAGAATCCTGACTAGAACCAAAAAGTTTGATCATATTACTCCAGTGCTAGCCTCTCTACACTGGCTTCCTGTCAAAGCAAGGGCTGATTTCAAGGTTTTACTGCTAACCTACAAAGCATTACATGGGCTTGCTCCTACCTATCTCTCTGATTTGGTCCTGCCGTACATACCTACACGTACGCTACGGTCACAAGACGCAGGCCTCCTAATTGTCCCTAGAATTTCTAAGCAAACAGCTGGAGGCAGGGCTTTCTCCTATAGAGCTCCATTTTTATGGAACGGTCTGCCTACCCATGTCAGAGACGCAAACTCGGTCTCAACCTTTAAGTCTCTACTGAAGACTCATCTCTTCAGTGGGTCATGTGATTGAGTGTGGTCTGGCCCAGGAGTGGCAGGGTGAACGGAAAGGCTCTGGAGCAACGAACCGCCCTTGCTGTCTCTGCCTGGCCGGTTCCCCTCTTTCCACTGGGATTCTCTGCCTCTAACCCTATTACAGGGGCTGAGTCACTGGCTTACTGGGGCTCTTTCATACCGTCCCTGGGATGGGTGCGTCACTTGACGCCCCCCCCGGGTTGTGCCGTGGCGGAGGTCTTTGTGGGCTATACTCAGCCTTGTCTCAGGATGGTAAGTTGGTGGTTGTGCGGGCTGTGCTTTGGCAAAGTGGGTGGGGTTATATCCTTCCTGTTTGGCCCTGTCCGGGGGTGTCCTCGGATGGGGCCACAGTGTCTCCTGACCCCTCCTGTCTCAGCCTCCAGTATTTATGCTGCAGTAGTTTATGTGTCGGGGGGCTAGGGTTAGTTTGTTATATCTGGAGTACTTCTCCTGTCCTATTCGGTGTCCTGTGTGAATCTAAGTGTGCGTTCTCTAATTCTCTCCTTCTCTCTTTCTCTCTCTCGGAGGACCTGAGCCCTAGGACCATGCCCCAGGACTACCTGACATGATGACTCCTTGCTGTCCCCAGTCCACCTGGCCGTGCTGCTGCTCCAGTTTCAACTGTTCTGCCTTATTATTATTCGACCATGCTGGTCATTTATGAACATTTGAACATCTTGGCCATGTTCTGTTATAATCTCCACCCGGCACAGCTAGAAGAGGACTGGCCATCCCACATATGCTCTCTCTAATTCTCTCTTTCTTTCTCTCTCTCGGAGGACCTGAGCCCTAGGACCATGCCCCAGGAATACCTGACATGATGACTCCTTGCTGTCCCCAGTCCACCTGACTGTGCTGCTGCTCCAGTTTCAACTGTTCTGCCTTATTATTATTTGACCATACTGGTCATTTATGAACATTTGAACATCTTGACCATGTTCTGTTATAATCTCCACCCGGCACAGCAAGAAGAGGACTGGCCACCCCACATAGCCTGGTTCCTCTCTAGGTTTCTTCCTAGGTTTTGGCCTTTCTAGGGAGTTTTTCCTAGCCATCGTGCTTCTACACCTGCATTGCTTGCTGTTTGGGGTTTTAGGCTGGGTTTCTGTACAGCACTTTGAGATATCAGCTGATGTACGAAGGGCTATATAAATAAATTTGATTTGATTTGATTTTTATTTGATTTAATTAAACATATGTTGCACAGGCCAATAAAGCCCCTTGAATTGAATTATATAAATGATTGTGGACTAGCACTCTTTGTCAAGGGAATCTTGTCTTAAAGAGCTCTGGTGGGGGTTGGGGTGGAGGTGAACTATGGTGGGGGTTGGGGTGGAGGTGAACTCTGGTTGTGGGGGACTCTGGTGGGGGTTGGGGTGGAGGTGAACTCAGGTGGGGGTTGGGGTGGAGGTTAACTCTGGTGAGGGTTGGGTGGAGGGGAACTCTGGTTGGGCTCGGTTCGTGGTGGAATGGAACTCTTGTGGGGGTTGATGGTCGGGGTGGCGGGTAGCTCTGGTGGGGGTTGGGGTGGAGGTGAACTCTGGTGGGGGTTGGGGTGGAGGTGAACTCTGGTGAGGGTTGGGTGGAGGGGAACTCTGGTTGGGCTCGGTTCGTGGTGGAATGGAACTCTTGTGGGGGTTGATGGTCGGGGTGACGGGTAGCTCTGGTGGGGGTTGGGGTTGAGGGGAACTCTGATGGGTTCAGAGTGGAGGGAAAAATGCTGGTGGGGGTCGGGTGGAGTGGTCGAGTTGGGAGGAGGAGTGGAGGATGGGTGAGATCAACACATTCCTTAGGGAATAGCTTTGGCAACCCCACAACCCACTGAAGTCTCCAGCGCTTTTCTTATGTGTGACTGACACACATGCAAGAACACAGACATATACACACACACACAAGAACACAGATACACAACATATATGTTCAAAGACACACATGCACACACATACTGCTAGCCCCTCCTACAGTAAACACACACAAATACGCACACACACATCACCTCCCCAAATGTATGGTCCCTACTCCCCCCTTGTCCTTTCAAGACCTCGAATGGACCCCAACCCCCACACACCCCTCTCTATTACACATACACACCTCTGTTACACACACCCCCTCTCTATTACACCTCCCCTCTCTATTACTCACACACCCCTCTGTTACACCCCCCCCCTCTCTGTCACACACACACACACACACACACACACACACACACACCCTCTCTGCTACACCCCCTCTCTGTTACACACACACACATGCAAAAACAACACACGCACACACACCAGCCCCCCAAGGAATACGGGCCAACCTCCTGCCAGCAGGCAGTCTCTATTGTTAAAATGCAGCCACATTAGCAGGGAATGTTAAGCACAGCTCATAAAGGCGTCTGCATGCTTCAAATCAAATCAAACTTCATTTGTCACATGCGCCGAATACAACATGTAGACCTTACCGTGAAATGCTTACTTACAAGCCCTTAACCAACAGTGTCATTCAAGAAAGAGCTGGGCAGCTCGCGGCTGGGTTTCCCTTTGTAGTCCGTAATAGTTTTCAAGCCCTGCCACATCCGACGAGCATCCGAGCCGGTATAGTAGGATTCAATCTTAATCCTGTATTGACGCTTTGCTTGTTTGATGGTTCGTCTGAGGGCATAGCGGGATTTCTTATAAGCGTCCGGATTAGTGTCCCTCTCCCTGAAAGCGGCAGCTCTAGCCTTTAGCTCAATGTTTCCCAGCCGAAACAGTTCTGAAGTGTTTGTGCATATATCATAACGACATTTAGTGACTTTTAAATTATTAAAAGTATAATTTATATAATGTATACTGGCTACGGCATCTCAAAATAGACAAACAGTACTATTGCCGCCTTTTTCAAGCAAAGGTCTTTTAAGGGAGTATGTGAGCACACTCGTTCGGTTCAACTAACCGAGTTTGGTTAGCCGCCAGCTGAACTGAAGCATGCTGACACCTTAAGCCCACTCACACATGTACACACACACACAAACCATTTAAAAAAAAATGCATTTAACCTTTATTTAACTAGGGAAGTCAGTTAGGAACAAATTCTTATTTACAATGACAGCCTACCCCGGCCAAACCCTTAACCTGGACGACGCTGGGCCATTTGTGCACAACTCTATGGGACTCCCAATCACGGACGGTTGTGATACAGCCTGGAATCAAACCAGGGTCTGTAGTGACGCCTCTAAGACTGAGATGCAGTGCCTTAGACCGCTGCGCCACTCGGGAGCCCTTAAAACTGAGCCCATGCATTTCCATGACAGCTAATATTAGCCTTTCTGTTGATAGAATCATTCCTTAACACGTTTTCATCTTTAATGAATATTAGGCTAAAAGGATCGACACAAAATCACTTGGCTAATGCCTTTAAAAGCCCCAAATGACCTAGTAAGTGCTGTAGGTTTGAAATGAACAAACATGAAGTCACGCAATGTGTCTACACGTGGAAAAGTGTGTGGGTGTGTGAGTGAATATTGCCCCGCACAGCTGTTCCTCTACATACTAATGGAGGGAATGATCTGTGACACAGCTCTCATTAGCATGTCTGACTGCCAGGTACAAAACACAACACAGCTAGTCATTACACATCAACTGTGAATGTGTGTGTGTGTGTGTGTGTGTGTGTGTGTGTTTGGGAGGGATGTGTCAGATATGCATGACTCTGTCAGTGAGTTAGTAGCGTGCATGTTTCAATGTGTACATGTTTTTCTGTGATTCTGTGTGTGTGTGTGTTTCAGAGCATTTGCAGTGTGTGTGTGTGCGTACATTTGTATGTGTGTGTGAGCATGGCAACATCTCCCATCTCTGCGTGTCTGTCACAGTGTGGCACACAGAGGATGGCACATCCCCCAGAAGGTTAACTAACTCCACGCCTGTCAAAATACACTCCTACCATATCCATCTCCCCACAGAGCCCACAGTCAGACACACACACCCCTCCCCCACATAGACACACTCTCCTGAGGGCGGTGCGATTGGGAGCCAGAGGCGTCAGAGTTCAACGCCTGGGACACACACACGGACACACACGGACACACGGACACACACGGACACAAAAACACCCCCCATCCTCCTTGCCTCAAGCAACTGTAGATGTAAACACACGGGCTAGACTCTGTGTCTGTGAATGTCCCCATGCTATAATATCCCTGATAACACACACATACACAAGGTAACAGTGGAGTGGACGGCTGCATCCCCGCACCAGATTCAGTGTGGGCTGCTAGGTATTTATAGAACAGCAAAGGAGAGGAGCCGACATCACTTCCCTGAGACAGAAACACACAGAGAGATAGATAGAGAAATAGAGAGACAGAGTAGGCGTTGATGAATCATACTCCTAGAACAGGAGGGAAAGATAGAGAACACTCATTTACGGATGCCTCCCCTCTCTTTTCATCCCTCTCTCCTCTCATTCACCCACCCCCAACCATCCACACATAACGAGGGATGACGAAAGCCTGTAGGTCATGGCCTGCTACGTCTATAATTCTAAAAAAGGAAGGGGAGTGGGGCGGCGAGATGCTAACATAACATAATTTAATGATTCTGCAGAGGGAGACTTACAGTCTACGTGAACTCAATGACAGCACCAACACAGTTATGGTAATCCAAGCACAAAACCTGTGTGATGTCTAGAATACCATCATAGCAACACCTTATGCAACCCTAAACCCAACATTACTGGGGTCTGACATATTAAACCATTATGCAACTGTAATACAACCATAGTATCCAGAGGTTAAGTAGCATTGTATTTCCTGCTAACCCCATTGACTTATGGGAGAAACAATATGATGCTAAGCATCATTCAGCATGTAAACACTGCAGGAAAACCTCACACATCCGCCCACTTACACCACTAAACCAATAAAGAGGATGTGTGTCCTGAACGCAGTACACTGACCCCATTTAGCCGTGTTTGTTTGTTTAGGAAACACATGAGCTCATTGCTGCATCTTCTAAGGACTGAGGCTAAAAACTCTCAGCGGTATATTAGTACTTACTAGCCCCTTAGAGAGAGACAAGGCTCTGTACACATCTCCAGTCCCACCACATAAAGAAATGACAAACGGTTCTCTATGGACAGTAAAGCTCCTTTAAAACAACAACAATACCACAAAATAGTCGCATAAAAAGGAAATAGGATCATTGTGAACCACTGATGTCTTGTAAAAAATAAACGGAGCACCATGCTTCACTGTGGAGAAAGTGGCAGTTTGGAGAACAGACAGGCATAACAACAGATCCACTTCATGTGTAAAATATCATGAGAGATTGAGTATGACAGAAATATGACAAGTGATTTCAGATTTAATTGTGGGCCTAAAATTCCTCAAATGTGTACAGTATTTGAATAAAGGGCGAATGGACAAAATGCGCTTTAACTTTTGACAACCAAATGCATGTGTCCATTTGGTCGGCTTGCTTACAAAGAGTAAGAACCTACTGCTAGATGTCCCTGTGTCTGTGTTTGTCCCTGTGTCTGTCCCTGCAGGAAGTGAGGGGTGGGACTAATAGACCTGGTTTAAGTGTAAAGAAGGTCCTCTGAATGAAACCAACTTTCCACCTTGAGGGAGCTCAGCTTACTATCCAGTGAGTCAGAGGACAAAACTAGGAGACTGCATGGCCATATATGGTACACAGACTAAATAAAACCTGCAAAAGAGAAGCAAAAGACCAAAACATTATACATATCGCCATCTAGTGGACATCTCAACTGAACTAGAGCAAAATCAAATCAAATCTTATCAAATCCTGTTTTTTGCACATAGAAATATTTTAAAATAGACTTTTATGGAAAGTTGATCAGTGTAATCGGACCAAATCCTGGTCTGGTCCTGAGTAGAGCAGGAGAGGCGCATGCCACTGCCTGGTGAGCAGTGCTTGACTTGGGCAGGAGCACACCGGAGCTGAATACCGGCACTTAAAATATTCTACTGCATCGCAGTGCTTGAGGCGTCACTAAAGACCAGGGTTCAATCCCAGGCTGTGTCACAACCGTCCGTGACCGGGAGACCCATGAGGCGGCGCACAATTGGCCCAGTGTTGTCCGGGTCAGAGGAGGGTTTGTCCCATCGCGCTCTAGTGACAACTTGTGGCGGGCCAAGCGCCTGCTAGCTGACTTCGGTCCCCAGCTGGATGGTGTTTCCTCCGACACATTGGTACGGCTGGCTTCCGGGTTACGCAAGCAGTGTCAAGAAGCCGTGCGGCTTGGCAGGGTCGTGTTTCGTTGAACACATGGCTCTAGTTGCAGCGATGGGACAAGACTGTAACTACCAATTGCACATCATGAAATTGGGGAGAAAAGCAGGTAACAGTAAAAATAATAATAATAATCACCAACTGCTTCAGCTCCTGTTCCTCTTATAGAATAATTAGCTCAAAAGTATTGTGGCCCTCCTGCACCAATATAAACAATACCAGCACCCAAAATGAGTACCGCAACATATTTCAGTCCTAATCAAACACTGCTGGTGGCTAAATTAGGTCACACTGGCAAGAAAGGGAAGGAGTTCAGCACATAATTGTACTTGCATAATGATTCTCAAGCCATGTGTACAGCTGTTTCCGAAAGGGTGGGACTCAACAGCAGCACCCAATTCAAACCCTCCGTAACACCAACAACAAACACCGGAATGTTAGAATAGGCAAGCCATTTGTTTACCTGGCAGGCTAAACCATTGTGACCTAGTACAAGTCGTCCTGTCACCGCCCACCCCCCTCCCCCCCGGGTGTACGTTTTGGTGTTTACCCTAGCACAACACAGCTTATTCAAATAATACAAGCTTGTTGAGTTGGTTATTTGAATCAGCTGTGCAGTGCTAGGGCAAAAAAATAAACAGACCCCAGGACTGAGTTTGGGAAACCTTGACCTAGTAGGCATAATAATAGGCGTACCCTGCTATAATCACAGACAAGCCTTACTGTAGATAAAGCTGTAAATGGAATTTGAAACTCCCAGGTGCTATTTGGGTCAAATTAACAAGAACATCTCCTGGAATCCATTTATGCCCCAATTTAAAAAACAGATTGCATTATAATCAGGGATTTAACAATCCCACGCAAGCATTTATACACAACAGGTCGTTTATTACAGTTCGCAAACATGTTGAGATGTGGAAAATAAACTTTTGACGTTTGGAAAATATGCATTTGAACTTTTAATGTAGACAGTGATTTGGCAGCGGCACTATGCTGCCAATTTAGTTTGATTGCTCAATAGAATAACAAAAAAGATGAATTGTCAATGTTTTAATACATTTGCGTGTGAGCCCTTGGGAGAGGATTGACTAATCAGATTTTTCCACAATTCGACCATCTTGGGTTTTAGGCTATGACCCGCACACACCTTGTTACCATTAGTCTATTATTACACCCCCGTGTGGCCAAACACTGTGTGAACTAATCTTGTATGTTGAGCTCTTCAGGTATACCATACTAAATAGAAAGTAGCAAGTACCCTACTATGTATCAACATCAAGTGAACAATGTTCAGATTTTTATCTGCTACAATATTTACTGACGTGTTTAGTGTCCAAGAATAGTGGTCACCATTTTTACCATAAACAGATACCTGCCATTCCAGTTGTCAGAAAATCTGTTTTGTTCATTGGGACAGTGCACGACACCTCGGCTCTTTCAAGAAGTGTGTCACACCTGTCAAACCCACTGGCCACGCATGGGTCTGCAAAGCTTGGGCGGGCGAGGTGAGACAAAAATAATAATAATTGTAGGACAGAGGGCACATCCCTCTAAACTGTGAGCCCCACTTTCCAGTACCCCAACGTGTGCCCTCATGAGAACAATGGTATGCAAGTAACCCCATACATAAATCTCCAGTAACTTGCTTTGGTTAAATTTAACTACGCAGGACATGCCCAGGCAGGGATTTCAAATTCAAATCACGCATAAAAAAAACTAATTAGGCTAATTATGGAGACATACAGAGACCAAGTTGGAATGGTATTTAGTCATGTTTATGAAACGGCAACTTCCAAATGCAATGAACCAAACTAAAAGCCAAGTTAAACTTTTATTAAAAAACTGGAACAAACCAAAACTTCCACCAAATACAGTTTAATGGCAAAAGTAAATCAAACAATCATGGAAAACAAGTTGACGTTGAAAGGCAGTTTCAAAAAAAGAAAAGATCACTTGAAAACAGAAAAGCATACAACTGGTTAAAGCTTGAATAACTCAGGAAAAAAGCCCTGTATTTATCAAAATTACAGCTCACAGAATATTATCTTCCGACCAACTGAATCATTTAAATCTTCCCTTTAGTTTGTATCACAATTCAGATGTTATGGTTTAATGTCTGAGGGCATCTATAAATAGAGGAATGGGGAAAACACATTTCAGTCCTTCTTCCCCTTAGATCTCCAATTACACAGCAATCTTTTTTGTAATCAAATGCATTGCCAGCACATGAACACTTCCACATCTAGAAGGGCATGCTTTATCTAATAGTCTGTGTAGATTTAGAACAGGACTTGTGCATGTTCAAAATTACATTGTTTCTTAGAACAGGAGTGTAGAAAGACTGGAGGGTCTATTGGGAATCAAGGCCTAGCTTTACGCCCTGATCATGATAAAATGACCATTAAAAAAAAGAGAAATGGCAAGCATGTATTAAGCAGAGCATTAAACATGGCAGGAATTTGCATTGTCACCCTCAACCATGTATGTGGCACACTTGAAGTAGACCAACATAACCCACAGATCATTAAAACATTCAAGAATTGGTCAACAAACTTCCTGTACACTACTGAACACCCCCCCAGCAAAAAACAAACAAACTATGGAACAGGTTATTTTTTGTCACAGCAAGAAGTCTACTTTTCTACTGGCTAAGATAAAGATCTACGTGACAGCATAGAAATTAAATTACAAGAACCAAGGAGATAGATTATCTCCTTCCAAGAACAAATGTGTAGCCTTCCCAATAAATTGTTTAACCCGCCCAGTAAGAATGGAAAACAAGCACCCCTTCACCCTTTCCAGTTTACTTGTGACCCCCCTTGCTGGTTTTGAATGAAACCTGCAGGACCTTGTCTCCAATGCGGTAACCGTTGAGGCTGGCGATGGCCATGGCGGCCTCCTCATAGTTGGTCATGGTGACGAAGCCGAAGCCTTTACACTTGTTGGTGTTGAAGTCTCGGATGACCTTGACGTTGGTGACGGCTCCAAACGGCCCGAACATCTGCCACAGGATGCCCTCGTCAGCGTCCTGGCCCAGGTTGTAGATGAAGATACACCAGCCAGCCGTGGAGTTCCCCTGAGCGCTAACCGTAGACATGCCGCTCATGTGGTCCACACTCATTGGAGAGAACCTGCCAGTGGCACAGAATGAGGGTTCTTCAAATGCAACTCCATAGATTCCCGTTTAAAATAACGTAAAAACATAAGTTGCAGGCCTGTTGTCCAAGGAAATATCTGACCAGTACTAAAAGAGACTATAAAAATAACTAATAATTCAGGGGTGTAAGTCTTTGGGATTCTAGTCTTGACTCCCCAGGATCACAAAATACCCTTGTTTAACAACAGGGCACTAGTGCGGAGGGATTAGTGCTTTTCTAGGTTGGTTCGATTTAACATTTTTGGAAACGTTAATTGAATTATAAAATCAAAACGTCAGCTTTTTAATGGAAATTCCCCAAATAGTGAACATTGAATTATCAAAACATTTAAAATATTCCATTGTCTGTCAGGTCTACATTGGGTAGCCCAGACTTCAATAGAAAAGGAAATTATGCCGGGAAAAAGACGCAATATTTCAGTTGTGGACATCACTTAGTTTTCATTTGATTACTATTATTGATCTTTCCTTAAAGTCACCATCTCAGCTCACGCAGTATCAGCCAAACATTCTCTGTGCTCCCCATACAGCCCATTTAGTTAGGCTAGCCGCAGAGCTATCTGACAAAATAAGTTGACTAATTTGTCAAAGATGGCAAGGCTTAATTTCACGAACTGTCCCTCTCGTCGT
Source organism: Oncorhynchus clarkii lewisi (assembly GCF_045791955.1). NCBI lineage: Eukaryota > Metazoa > Chordata > Actinopteri > Salmoniformes > Salmonidae > Oncorhynchus > Oncorhynchus clarkii. The sequence goes on along the minus strand of NC_092147.1, from coordinate 14,118,530 downwards.
TGTGTACATTCCTTTCTATCGCAGTCCATGCGGTCCGTGTACATCTAATGTAGCAGGCGGAAAAGTGCAGCCATCTCCGCGTGTGCCGAAAAAAACAGGTGCAATGGATTATGGTCAATCTAGTTAATTACCACATTTCTGCACTGAACTAGGTTGAATACTTGCTCAATGAAAACTAAAACTCCCGTCAGCCCAGTGTCCAACAGTTACTGATTTCTCTAGAGAAACAGAGTTGGGCTCACAAACAACACAGACATTTCAAGTAATTGAACTAACGTCAGTCAGTTAAATAACCAAAATAAGAAAATAAAAAGTTGGAAGTGCTCAGCACTACCGGTCACTGACATGGATTGTGTGTGTAGAGCAGTCAACCATACCTGAATCTCTGGGCCTGGTGGTGTACTGGACCTCCAAAGCGCCGGCCCTGGTTGTGGTAGAGCTGGTTGATGAGCTGAGAGTTCTTGGCCTGGTTGGGGCTGGCAGCAAATTTCACTGTGATGGGCTCTGAGGCACCAGGGGGTTTCTGCCCGTTCAGGTCTTTGATGGCGTCCTCCGCCTCGGCCCGTTTGTCAAAGCGGATAAAGGCCACACCCCTGGACAGGCCTGAGAAGCAAGGGGATGAAATGGAGAAGTCATTAATGGAATAGGCTGAAGATGCTATTAGACACTGATTTGAAGTCTGTTGAAAATGTACACACAAATAGTTAGAATTTGTAGAGGGGTAAAGTCTAGCCGAGTGGTATCCTTGGTGCTCATTTAACTGATTATACACAAATATTTCTCATTCAGGCTGTGCCTGCCTACCTACCAGAGGCCTGATCGACCAATACACGCGAGTTGATGATGCGGCCATAGCGTGTGAACATATCCTCCACGTCTTTCTGTGTCATGGTCTTGGGCAGCCCACTAATGTAAAGATTGGCATCCTTAATACCGTCAGAGCTCGGCCTGGCAAAGGACACCTGATGAGGAGACGGCAGGTCAGTTTCCATTGAGTGCAATTTAAAGGAAAAACTATTTAAAAAAACAACAACTTTGGAATCAATTTGACAATATTACACACATTTGAAAAATAAAATCAGATTCAAAATGCCCAAATATCTCGCATTGAAATTTTCAAGCAAAATAAAAGTACAAAAAACATCCCTATTCTGGTAATTCAGTCACATTGCTGAGCCGCTATTTAAGTAATAAAAGAAAACCCTAATATTAAGTAAAAGGTCTGTTTTAAAAAGTTAAAAAGCTATAAAAGGAAAATAGATGTAATTGCGAAATTATGCAGGGCTTTGATTCGGCACAACGTCACACTCAAGCAATAACCAGTAGTGTTAAATAAAAAAACAAACGTAGTCTGAACAAGATGAATATAGGCTTCAGTATAAATATGTGCCGAAAATAAAACCATGTCAGGTTAACCGCACACGCAAATTGCTTAAATCAAAATCGCCAAAAATGATAAATTATAGAACAAAAAGGTTAATTACATGATTAAGTAAACATGTTACCCAAATACCTTCATATCCTTTGCAAATAGACACTTTGCAGGAGGGCTCGCCCTCAACTGCCCAGGGACTACTTGAGGAACATATCACATCAGTTGAAACATGAAAACAAAAACACCTTATTGCACGTTACCTTGATAGTTTTAGACTGTAGTCTCAGCCCATTGAGGGTATTGATAGCCCTTTCTGCATCACTAGCGTTAACATAGTTAACAAATCCGTACCCTAAACTGTGGCCTAGAGAAAAAAAAGGAAAAACAACAAAATAAAATAACAAAAGTTTGTCCATTTCTACAGATTGGATACCAGTCTTCCACGGGAGATATCGGTACACGGCATGCATTTTGGCAAAAACATTTGCAAAAGAAAACATTTTCTGCTAAATATGTCTCAAGAAAAAAAAGAAAAGCTGATCCACATTGAAAAGTCTAAATGAAAATATCTTTCTTCTTAAAATAACAATGATATTAAAACGTTGGCATTCTATCAAACAAAAATAACACTAAATTGAAGGAAAACAATTTTTCTGTTTCCAATAAATATAAAAAATGTGAAACTAAAAAGACAAGAGAAAACTACATAAAATTCCATAATATAGGGTCCACAAAAGAAATGCATTTTAAGATTGTAATCACCAGATCTAATAACACGGAGCAGCCATAACACCCAATGAAATAAGAAAACATCTGCAAAGACCATGAATAGAATTCCCAACGACCACCATTTTAAAAAAGAGACACTAAAGTAAAGTTTAAAGAACAGATTCAACAAGATGTATAGCACAGAAAAACAGGAGTTGAACAACATCCCAAAGAAAAAAAGTCAATCGCTGATCCCAACACTAATCAGCGAGTCTGCAACACACAAAAATAGTCTTAGCATCTAAATACATTTTCATAAGATTGAGGGGGTACACAGGAGTTATTATACAAAGTAAAAGACAATTGCGGTAACCAGCAAATACCGCATTGATTTTACAGATTAGTAATCGAGACAGAAAATATTGGTGAAGTCAAACAAAAATATTTGATGTCACAGACTTTTGTAGTGGAAAACAAAAGAGCACATGTGCAGACAAACAATGAGAATACCAGGGCATTATTTCTCCTCAAAGTAAGTGAACCGAGGTCAAAAGAAAAGGGGTTGGACTCACTCTGGTTTTTGTGATAGGGATTACCTGCCACTTTATCGCGGATGAGTTTGGCAGACTCCACCTCGCCGATGCTGCTGAAGAGACTCCGCAACTCGTCCTGACTCATGTTCTGGGGCAGGTAATTGACAATAAGGTTGGTTTTGGCATCTTTGGGCTCATCTTCCATGTGTTCGTCGTAACCGTTATCATAAGCGTCTTGCTATAATTTCAGGAGAATGGGTGTAAGTAAGCCGTTATTAAGACATCTAGAACTTTATGAAAGATGACAGTTAACTGGTTCTGTTCTTAGAGAATGCTGCCCATGTCCCAAAAGAACAGACAAACAAAACAGAATGCTTCTCAAAATAAAGCCAAAGTTAATCTGTGGATTTACCTTCATGTTAATCGAACCCTTACTGACATGCTGTTGTGATTCCCTATTGTCACCCTGACAACTCTGTACCTCACACACCTGCAAGAGTAAACACTGGGTAATTCACAATCCTCTGCTGCAGACAACAGAGCACTTGACACAATTTAAAAGACCCCCCCCCCCCCCCCCTCCAGTTCTTTCATGTCCATTTCACAATAATACAAACCATCTGTGCAACAGCACAATATATAGCCAACTACGAAATAACTTCAAAACAGTTAATAGAGCGACTCACTTTGAGGTATCTGATGTGTCCCCTTCTGACTGCCATGTTGATGCTTCACAGATGTAGATTCTGAAAATATGGGGGGGGGGGCATGTTCATGATTTGGTTTCCTTTGTTGTGTCCTACTGAACACCACGCAAAGGGCTTGATGACTAGGTTTAACGGAATTTATTGAACCAGTGTCATTCATTTGGAATGTGTTCGGTCAAGGACGGGTCTCTTGCCCTCCTGGCTTGATGATACTCAAACTGCCCCCCTCCCCTGGGTTATCGAGTTAGCTCGATAAATGATCAAATTGCAAAGAGGACCAAAACAATATGAACTATTGTAGCTAATCAACTAACGGTAATGTTCGGTAGCTAAGTGCAGCAATATAGTAACGTCGTTAACTATCTAGCTGGCTATTACAAGCTAATGTTAGCTTACTAGCTAGCAAGCACTAGCAGCGTGGGCGTGACAACTTTGGACAACGCAAGGACTAAATGAACTCGCTAGCCAAATGGCTAGCAAGCTAACGTGAGCTACGAAGCTATCTTTGGTAATAACATTACGTTACATACTTACGCAGTTAGCTAGCTAACATTTTCTAGTAGAATAACGTCTTGAATTGGTCAAGTTATACCACAAATAATTAGGTATTTTGTAGCACAGATATTCTAAACAGTCTTTGGTAGTAGCGTTCGCTAGTTAGTTAACGTTACTACTACTAGGCCGGCTATCTGGACCGCATGGCACATAGCTAGCCAACGTTACTATCTAACTAACGTTAATCTGCGAACGAATGTAAAGATTGAACACTAAACACATTGGGGAAACGTACCTGCTTTATTGATACTCCTTTGATTAATAATAGGCCAAAAGGGACCTAGGAAAAAAATCAAAACAAATTAACGGTATCCTGGCTAGCCAGCAATTTTTCTCTTCGTCCAACAAAAGCAAACACTGGTGCTGCTACTAGCATGCGCGGACAACCGACGTCACAGCTTCTCAACACACTAAACTCCGCCCCCTCCCCAAAGGCGGCAAAGTGTTTTGTTGCAGTTGATTGGGTTTGATGGTTGTCCTTCAAGCTCATTTTATCAACTCCACTAAAAGGTCTGCAAAATACCGAGGTTAAGTTGGTTTTATATTCACACATTCGGACATTCAACAGACATTCGCCAAAAGCCATTTAAAAATGTAAACATCAATAACTCATTCACCGTTTGTCACATAATCATCAAACAAGATATGATTTATTATATAAATGTCTAGCATACTTTAACAGCCTTTGTTTTGAGTAGAAATTCCATTTGACTTGATAGAAATACATACAATCCATAAAATGCCATTGAAAGCAGTATACATAAATAACCAGTTCACCGTTTGTCACAGAAACATCAAACTAGGTATGAATTTTTCTATAAATGACTAGCATACTTTTTTTTACCTTTGTTTTGAGGAAAAATTCCAGTTTTGATTTGATAGAGGGCATGTAGTCCATCTATAGGGCGTGTGGTCAAAGTTCTAACGAGTCTGTTATACCCTATTAGAAGGTGCCTGGCAGAAAATTCTGCATCTTCATTCATATTAAATTAGATTACAGGAAGAAACTACGGGATGAAGGGGTCAGGCCTGACTAACAAAGAAGACAGGTGGATGGATCAAGAGAACCAAGAGGATCAACATGGGCATTCCAGTGGAGATAAGGAAAACTAAGAGTGACCCATAACATACACTACCATTCAAAAGTTTGGGGTCACTTAAAAAAAAAAAAAAACATCATATAGATCAGAAATACAGTGTAGACATTGTTAATGTTGTAAATGACTATTTGTAGCTGGAAACGGCTGATTTTTTAATGGAATATCTACATAGGTGTACAGAGGCACATTATCAGCAACCATCACTCCTGTGTTCCAATGGCACGTTGTGTTAGCTAATCCAAGTTTATCCTTTTAAAAGGCTAATTGATCATTAGAAAACCCACATTGCGTTCTCTGATAGTAATAATAGTTCATATGGTGCTCTTTGATGTCCCAGGTTTGTGGCATTTATTAAGAAATAATTTAATCTTTACTTCAAGTCAGATGTTTATTATGTATGAAAGGCATATGTATGCATTGCTTATTATTTAAATTCTTTAAAACAATGTAATTGTTGGAGTTCAGGTGATTGGCGTGATTGGTGGATGACTAGGTGCATTCTTGTAAATATGCTTACTCATGTTTATAGATAGCCTACATTCTGCAATGAGTTAATATGTCAAAAAGTTAGTTCTGAATTGCTTTAATACAGCAGTGCATTCTGACACCGTTAATTGAAATAGATTTCACATTGTTCATATAGTTGGCAGACATTATAAGGGATTAAATATAGACCTCCACCGGTTGAAAGAGAAGAGGATCTGGTAAAATAAGGATATGTTCCACTCGGGCCCCCCACAATTTGCACTCGGGCCCCCCACAATTTGCCCAGCGCAGTCCGGGTTAGGGTTTGGCCGGGGTAGGCCGTCAATTGTAAATAAGAATTTGTTCTTAACTGACTTGCCTAGTTAAATAAAATAAATAAATAATAATATCATCAAGGTAGGTAGATAGTTTTCTGCAAAGATGCTAGCTAGCTATCTATCATACTATTCATGGCACATTGTAAAGATCTGACTGATACTAGGATAGTATTCTGAACAAGACACAAGACCAAATGCATAAAGAAGCCAACAAATATTAGTTAAATCAAATATGAAACATTATTTGTAAAATGTTCAATATATCTTTCGTTTTGGATCCTTCTGTCCTTCTGTTCCTTGGTACAGTGGAACAATTCTTGTTGGGCCGCTGCAGCATGATTCCGGATAGCGGACATCCTGTAAACAGTGAACGAGCATGTAGATGTCTATGGGACCGTTTCAGACTGGATCTGACATTTTTAAATATCTTTCTTATTAAAAACTGAATTTTCATATTATAACAACCCCACAACCTCCATCCTCATAATCTGCATAACTCCCTGATTTGGCTCTAACCTTCACAAACCAGGTGTGCAAACAGTGGTGCCAGTGAGTGGCTCGATTGTGGTTAGTCGGCTGTGCAGCCTCAACCCAGTATGCACGCACAACGCCTTCGGGTATGAAATTGAAAATGTAAATTTGAGTTGGGAATATGTATTATAGAGACTTTTTGCACATTCAAATCAAATCAAAATCAAATCAAATCAAATTTATTTATATAGCCCTTCGTACATCAGCTGATATCTCAAAGTGCTGTACAGAAACCCAGCCTAAAACCCCAAACAGCAAGCAATGCAGGTGTAGAAGCACGGTGGCTAGGAAAAACTCCCTAGAAAGTCCAAAACCTAGGAAGAAACCTAGAGAGGAACCAGGCTATGTGGGGTGGCCAGTCCTCTTCTGGCTGTGCCGGGTGGAGATTATAACAGAACATGGTCAAGATGTTCAAATGTTCATAAATGACCAGCATGGTCGAATAATAATAAGGCAGAACAGTTGAAACTGGAGCAGCAGCACAGTCAGGTGGACTGGGGACAGCAAGGAGTCATCATGTCAGGTATTCCTGGGGCATGGTCCTAGGGCTCAGGTCCTCCGAGAGAGAGAAAGAAAGAGAGAATTAGAGAGAGCATATGTGGGATGGCCAGTCCTCTTCTGGCTGTGCCGGGTGGAGATTATAACAGAACATGGCCAAGATGTTCAAATGTTCATAAATGACCAGCATGGTCGAATAATAATAAGGCAGAACAGTTGAAAGAAACTGGAGCAGCAGCACGGCCAGGTGGACTGGTGACAGCAAGGAGTCATCATGTCAGTTAGTCCTGGGGCATGGTCCTAGGGCTCAGGTCCTCCGAGAGAGAGAAAGAGAGAATTAGAGAACGCACACTTAAATTCACACAGGACACCGAATAGGACAGGAGAAGTACTCCAGATATAACAAACTGACCCTAGCCCCCCGACACATAAACTACTGCAGCATAAATACTGAATCATACTAAATAATAAATACTAAATCAAATCAAATCAAATCAAATTTTATTTGTCACATACACATGGTTAGCAGATGTTAATGCGAGTGTAGCGAAATTCTTGTGCTTCTAGTTCCGACAATGCAGTAATAACAAGTAATCTAACTAACAATTCCAAAACTACTGTCTTGTACACAGTGTAAGGGGATAAAGAATATGTACATAAGGATATATGAATGAGTGATGGTACAGAGCAGCATAGGCAAGATACAGTAGATGGTATCGAGTACAGTATGTACAAATGAGATGAGTATGTAAACAAAGTGGCATAGTTTAAAGTGGCTAGTGATACATGTATTACATAAGGATACAGTCGATGATATAGAGTACAGTATATACGTATGCATATGAGATGAATAATGTAGGGTAAGTAAGATTATATAAGGTAGCATTGTTTAAAGTGGCTAGTGATATATTTACATCATTTCCCATCAATTCCCATTATTAAAGTGGCTGGAGTTGAGTCAGTGTCAGTGTGTTGGCAGCAGCCACTCAGTGTTAGTGGTGGCTGTTTAACAGTCTGATGGCCTTGAGATAGAAGCTGTTTTTCAGTCTCTCGGTCCCAGCTTTGATGCACCTGTACTGACCTCGCCTTCTGGATGATAGCGGGGTGAACAGGCAGTGGCTCGGGTGGTTGATGTCCTTGATGATCTTTATGGCCTTCCTGTGACATCGGGTGGTGTAGGTGTCCTGGAGGGCAGGTAGTTTGCCCCCGGTGATGCGTTGTGCAGACCTCACTACCCTCTGGAGAGCCTTACGGTTGAGGGCGGTGCAGTTGCCATACCAGGCGGTGATACAGCCCGCCAGGATGCTCTCGATTGTGCATCTGTAGAAGTTTGTGAGTGCTTTTGGTGACAACCTCAGCCTCCTGAGGTTGAAGAGGCGCTGCTGCGCCTTCTTCACGATGCTGTCTGTGTGAGTGGACCAATTCAGTTTGTCTGTGATGTGTATGCCGAGGAACTTAAAACTTGCTACCCTCTCCACTACTGTTCCATCGATGTGGATAGGGGGGTGTTCCCTCTGCTGTTTCCTGAAGTCCACAATCATCTCCTTAGTTTTGTTGACGTTGAGTGTGAGGTTATTTTCCTGACACCACACTCCGAGGGCCCTCACCTCCTCCCTGTAGGCCGTCTCGTCGTTGTTGGTAATCAAGCCTACCACTGTTGTGTCGTCCGCAAACTTGATGATTGAGTTGGAGGCGTGCGTGGCCACGCAGTCGTGGGTGAACAGGGAGTACAGGAGAGGGCTCAGAACGCACCCTTGTGGGGCCCCAGTGTTGAGGATCAGCGGGGAGGAGATGTTGTTGCCTACCCTCACCACCTGGGGGCGGCCCGTCAGGAAGTCCAGTACCCAGTTGCACAGGGCGGGGTCGAGACCCAGGGTCTCGAGCTTGATGACGAGCTTGGAGGGTACTATGGTGTTGAATGCCGAGCTGTAGTCGATGAACAGCATTCTCACATAGGTATTCCTCTTGTCCAGATGGGTTAGGGCAGTGTGCAGTGTGGTTGAGATTGCATCGTCTGTGGACCTATTTGGGCGGTAAGCAAATTGGAGTGGGTCTAGGGTGTCAGGTAGGGTGGAGGTGATATGGTCCTTGACTAGTCTCTCAAAGCACTTCATGATGACGGATGTGAGTGCTACGGGGCGGTAGTCGTTTAGCTCAGTTACCTTAGCTTTCTTGGGAACAGGAACAATGGTGGCCCTCTTGAAGCATGTGGGAACAGCAGACTGGTATAGGGATTGATTGAATATGTCAGTAAACACACCGGCCAGCTGGTCTGCGCATGCTCTGAGGGCGCGGCTGGGGATGCCGTCTGGGCCTGCAGCCTTGCCAGGGTTAACACGTTTAAATGTCTTACTCACCTCGGCTGCAGTGAAGGAGAGACCGCATGTTTTCGTTGCAGGCCGTGTCAGTGGCACTGTATTGTCCTCAAAGCGGGCAAAAAAGTTATTTAGTCTGCCTGGGAGCAAGACATCCTGGTCCGTAACTGGGCTGGATTTCTTCCTGTAGTCCGTGATTGACTGTAGACCCTGCCACATGCCTCTTGTGTCTGAGCCGTTGAATTGAGATTCTACTTTGTCTCTGTACTGGCGCTTAGCTTGTTTGATAGCCTTGCGGAGGGAATAGCTGCACTGTTTGTATTCGGTCATGTTACCAGACACCTTGCCCTGATTAAAAGCAGTGGTTCGCGCTTTCAGTTTCACACAAATGCTGCCATCAATCCACGGTTTCTGGTTAGGGAATGTTTTAATCGTTGCTATGGGAACGACATCTTCAACGCACGTTCTAATGAACTCGCACACCGAATCAGCGTATTCGTCAATGTTGTTATCTGACGCAATACGAAACATCTCCCAGTCCACGTGATGGAAGCAGTCTTGGAGTGTGGAGTCAGCTTGGTCGGACCAGCGTTGGACAGACCTCAGCGTGGGAGCCTCTTGTTTTAGTTTCTGTCTGTAGGCAGGGATCAACAAAATGGAGTCGTGGTCAGCTTTTCCGAAAGGGGGGCGGGGCAGGGCCTTATATGCGTCGCGGAAGTTAGAGTAACAATGATCCAAGGTCTTTCCACCCCTGGTTGCGCAATCGATATGCTGATAAAATTTAGGGAGTCTTGTTTTCAGATTAGCCTTGTTAAAGTCCCCAGCTACAATGAATGCAGCCTCCGGATAAATCGTTTCCAGTTTGCAGAGAGTTAAATAAAGTTTGTTCAGAGCCATCGATGTGTCTGCTTTAGGGGGGATATATACGGCTGTGATTATAATCGAAGAGAATTCTCTTGGTAGATAATGCGGTCTACATTTGATTGTGATAACATGCAGGAGTCTGCAGGGATTTGTAGTCTTGCATGATGTCTACTTTGATGCTAATTAGCATTTTAGAATCTGAGAGTAAATAGAGCTGAATATATTTAATAAAGTAATCTTGCCCGCTAGGGAAAGCCTACATGAAACACAGACATTGTTTGAAGTGGTTCTAAAATGAATGGTGACCACTGTGGGGCTCTATTTGTATTTGTCTTTATTATGGATCCCCATTAGCAGCAGCTACTCTTCCTGGGGTCCAGTAAAATTAAGGCAGTTTATACAATTTTAAAAACATACAATATATTAACAGATTTCACAACACCCTGTGTGCCCTCAGGCTGTTGTAACTTTAATGTGTTACAGAGTTAATGTTTAAGTTTATTCTTTGAGCTGTATCTAAAGATATTTCTTTAGATTTATTTGCATATGTAATTGTATTGGGTTGTGTTGAATTACGCTTTTTGACTGCAAGTCCCAGAATGCCTTGCGAGAGGAATGAGTGATAACGCGCCAATTATGTGCAGGTGCGGGTGATTGTGGCTGACTTTCCAACAGCATCTTACCTGCATTGCTCTGTACCAAAACAATTGTTGTTAAATGTAACGTAAACAAGTATTCTTACTAAAATAAGCTTTCGTATCAAACCCGACGTCCCGAGTCATTACTAAGAAGTTAGCAAATCTAACATTTGGTGCCGAAACCCGGGATATGAGCTGCGACGAAGAAGTGGCTGAAATGGCTGAGGAGGAACGTCGGCATGAAGCAGAAAGAATGAGACGAAAGCGGGGTACCATTCGAGGCGCAACAACGCGGATTTTGAATCAGATTGACGTGGAAATATCCCAGTCAAATCCGGATACCGATCACTTGAGTACATTGTTGGAATTGCTATCCGCTAAGGAGGACAGTTTGTTTGAGCTCGATCGTGGAATTGAACAGTTAACGCCATTGGACGGATTGGAGGCAGAGATTGCATGCACGGAGGATTACAAAGAACGCATTATCATGCTGAAGAGCCGTGCACAAAGAGTGATAACGAAGAAACAGGACGTCAATCCACTACCAGCCCGGGTGAGTGACGCTAACTCAAACATATCACAGAGACAATCAGTAAGGCTACCGAAGTTGATTATTGAGAAATTCTATGGAGATGTCAGTATGTGGCAGGAGTTTTGGAGCCAATATGAGACTGCTATTCACAACAATGATTCACTGTGTAAAAAAGAGAAGTTTACCTATCTGAAAACATATCTCACTGGACCAGCTGCAAAGGCAGTAGCAGGACTGATGTTAACAGACAGTAACTATGATAATGCAATCACTCTACTCAAGAGCAGATTTGGAAGGAAAGATCTTGTGATTAGTGCTCATATGTCAAAGCTGCTGAATCTCACACCTGTGAAGAAATCCTCTGATCTAAATGCATTGAGGCAGCTATATGATGAATGTGAAATTCAGATTAGGAGCCTGGAATCACTGGGTGTAATGTCAGAAACCTATGGAAGCCTACTATTCCCAATCTTACTGCAGATGATTCCAGAGGACATAGCTCTTGACTATAGTCGTCAGAGGGGAGTAGATGATGAATGGAAAGTGTCTGAGATTATCAGTTTCCTACAGAAAGAGGTTCAGAGCAGGGAGAGAGCGCTACAAATGACAAGATCATACAACCAACAGAAAGAGAGCAAACCATGGAACAAGTCATGCTTCTCCAATGAAATGAAAACAAAAAGACCCAACATGCCCTCTGCTGCAGCACTGCATACAACCAGCCAGAAGGAACAACAAACGTGTCTATTTTGTGACAGTGCAGATCACAAATCAGAAAACTGCACTGACTACAATATTGCTACACGCAAAGAGAAACTAAAGAACATGGGAAGATGCTTTGTATGTTTAGGACAGAGACACATAGCAAAATTCTGTAAAGTCAAAGATGTGTCATGTGCAACATGTGGAAGCAGACATCACATTGCGGTTTGTACCAGTAAGAGGAGGGAGGTGCAACCCCCTACTGTTTCTGTAGATGCTGTTGTTTCCTCAGTTATTCCCCATTCAGTGAAGATGAAACCAGATGGACAGAACACTGTGTTGCTACAAACGGCAAAGGCATGGGTAGAAGGCCCATCGGGCAGGAAGATAGCTCGTTGCTTACTAGATGGAGGCAGTCAGAGAAGCTTCATACATGAAAACCTTGTGAAGGGCTTGAAGCTACCAGTAATCAGACAAGAGGCACTCACTCTTCACACGTTTGGCTCCTCTGCCCCAGCAACATCCCAACGCAACACAGTGAAAGTCATCTTGGAGAATGTCTGAGACAAACAGCAGAGAATAGAGATAGAGGCAATTGAAACCCCACAAGTGTGCACAGCTGTGATGAAGGTTCCTGGTGAACGGATTCAGTATGAGCTCAGTAAAAGGGGACTGCAGCTCGCAGACTTTCCAGGAGATGACAATGATCCTGAACTCTCTGTCCTGATAGGAGCAGACTACTACTGGCAGATAGTATCAGGCAGAGTGGAGCGACTGACGGAGACGCTAGTTGCTTTAGAGAGCACCTTTGGATGGTCGGTGCAGGGACCCGTGTCCATGTCAAGTGTCGCCGAGGCAACTTGCATGTTCATCCCACTTGATGAAGACACACTAGTCTCCAAGCAATTGCATGCATTCTGGGAGCTTGAGTCTCTGGGTATTCTAAGAGAGAAAACACAGAACCCAGAGGAAACCGAGGCTCTACAAAGGTTTGAGGAAACAACCACCTTCAAAGATGGGCGATACCATGTGGAGTTGCCATGGAAACGAGAAATGCCAGAACTCCAAGACAACTATAGAATCGCCAAGAAACGGTTTGAATGTCTGAAGAAAAGGCTGAAGAAGGATGTGACGTTGTACAGCAGATACAATGAAGTAGTAGAAGACTACTTACAACAAGATATGGCAGAGGACGTGCCCAAGGACAACGCATCAAGTGCAGACAATGTAAAATACTACTTACCTCACCATGCAGTACTCCGAGAAGATAAGGTGACAACAAAACTGAGAGTGGTGTTTGATGCCTCGTCCCATGAAGATGGCTGTCCATCTCTCAATGACTGTCTACTCACAGGACCGAACCTGAATCCGGATCTGCTCAGCGTTCTGATAAAGTTCAGACTACATGAGATCGCATTCATGGCAGACATCAAGAAAGCTTTCCTGCAGATATCCCTAGCAGAGAGAGACAGAGACGCCGTGAGATTTCTATGGCTCACTGGCCCACCAAGAGGAGAAAATGAAGAGGAGCTGCGTGTGCTGAGGATGAAAAGAGTGGTATTTGGAGCTTCCCCAAGTCCATTTTTGCTGGCAGCTACAATCAGGAAGCACCTGAAACAATATGAAACAGAACAACCAGAAGTTGTAGAGATACTGAGAGAGTCACTCTACGTAGATGACTTCATTGCAAGTTCACGCAATGTTGAAGAGGCTTACCTTGTGACAACAACTGCAAAGCGAATGCTGTCGAATGCAGGCATGGACCTCTGCAAGTGGATGACAAATTCTCCTGAATTGAAAACAAAATGGGAGGAGAGTACGACAACTGACCACCCATTGACGCTAGAAACACAAGGATTAGCGCTGAAGGTTTTAGGTTTAGTATGGAGGCCGGAAACGGATGACTTTGTGTTTGACCTCAGGCCGTTACTGAGCATTCTAAAGCAAAAGGAAAACACGAAGAGAAGTGTTCTGCAGTCGTCTGCACGTATCTTCGACCCTCTTGGTTTCTTAACTCCCTTCACCATCAGGATCAAGTGCATGTTCCAGGAAATGTGGGAGAGGGGACTCAGCTGGGACGAAGAATTACCACCTGATCTGACACGAGAATGGCAACAGTGGTGTTCAGAACTACCCCAGTTACACCAGCTCACCATACCAAGGTGGTACAGAACAGACATGCGGCCACAGAATAACCACACCCTGAAACTACACGTGTTCTGTGATGCAAGTGAAAGGGCTTACAGTGCAGTAGCTTACTTGCAAGGTGAGTCACAAGACAGGGAAACAACAAGTCTAGTCGCATCCAAGTCCAGGGTAGCCCCACTTAAGAAAATGACGCTGCCACGCCTGGAGCTCATGGGAGCTGTGATTGGAGCGAGACTAGCAAACAACTTGATGACCACACTGAAAATGGAAGAAAAACAGATTAACATGTGGACAGACTCGATGATCGTGCTGCATTGGATTTGCAGCTCAGCTCAGAAATGGAAACAGTTTGTTGCGAACAGAGTGACGGAGATCCAGTCCTTGACCAATCCAGAGTCATGGTCACATATTGAAGGGAAAACGAATCCAGCTGACCTCCCTACAAGAGGACAAACTGTTAGAAACTTGACACAGAGCGAGCTATGGTGGAATGGACCCAGAATTCTGACATCACCCAATCAGTCCGAAGAGACTGATGATAACAAGGTTCCGGATGAGGTGAATATAGAACTCAAGTCCAGTTGCCAGGCTACTGTACAACTCGCAGCAAACAGCACAGACAGCACTGAACCTGTGTTGGAGCTTGAAAGGTACAGCAAACTGAAAAGAGTGTTCAGAGTCACCGCCTGGATAAAGAGATTCATAGCCAATGCTCGTACAACCATAAAGATGCAAGGTGAACTGACTGCTGACGAACTGTTCGATGCAGAAAAGTACTGGATTAAGGTAACACAACAACAGAGTTTCGGACAGGAGATCAAACTACTGAAGGCAGGAAAAAGCCTAAACAATGACTGTAAAATCAGAGAACTGAAACCTTTCCTGGACGAACACGAACTGCTCAGTGTAGGAGGAAGACTGCAACAGTCCAACTTCACATTCAGAGAGCAGCACCCATGGGTTCTGCCCAATAAATCCAGATACTCAGAAATGCTGATACAGTACCAACATGAGAAGGTGATGCATTCTGGAGCAAGTGACACTCAGCACCCAACGTTACACAAGCGGGAAATGACACGCAGATGGAAGTACAGGCAGAGACTTGTGACCAGTTTCTGGAACAGTTGGCGAAGAGACTACTTGCTGGATCTAAAGTCAGCACACCGCTGTGACACACCACAGCCCACCCCACTGAAAGCGGGTGACGTTGTACTCATTGGAGAAGATAACCTACCCAGACAAACCTGGAAACTAGGAAAGATTGAGGAACTGTTTCCAGGCCGAGATGGCTTAGTTAGATCATGTTCAGTTCGTACTGCTTCAGGGACTTTGTTGAGGAGACCTATTCAGTTGATATACTGCCTAGAGATCTTGATGAACACAATTGTTCATCGGGGGGGGGGAGGATGTTGTAACTTTAATGTGTTACAGAGTTAATGTTTAAGTTTATTCTTTGAGCTGTATCTAAAGATATTTCTTTAGATTTATTTGCATATGTAATTGTATTGGGTTGTGTTGAATTACGCTTTTTGACTGCAAGTCCCAGAATGCCTTGCGAGAGGAATGAGTGATAACGCGCCAATTATGTGCAGGTGCGGGTGATTGTGGCTGACTTTCCAACAGCATCTTACCTGCATTGCTCTGTACCAAAACAATTGTTGTTAAATGTAACGTAAACAAGTATTCTTACTAAAATAAGCTTTCGTATCAAACCCGACGTCCCGAGTCATTACTAAGAAGTTAGCAAATCTAACACAGGCCCCTACTCCACCACTACCACATATCTACAGTACTAAATCCATGTGTATGTATAGTGCGTATGTTATTATGTGTGTGTGTGTGTGTGTGTGTGCCAATGTTTTGTGTTGCTTCACAGTCCCCGCTGTTCCATAAGGTGTTTTTTTTTATCTGTTTTTTAAAATCTAATTATACTGCTTGCATCAGTTACTTGATGTGGAATAGAGTTCCATGTAGTCATGGCTCTAGGTAGTACTGTGTGCCTCCCATAGTGTCACGAATATTACCGAAGGTGGCTCCCCTTCTTGTTCGGGTGGCGCTCGGCGGTCATCGTCGCCGGTCTACTAGCTGCCACCGATCCTTTGTTCTGTGTTCGTTTGGTTTTGTCTAATTGGTTTCACCTGTTCCTTGTTTGGTTGTTAGGGTGGGGTTTTTTAAGTTTGTTTAGCCCGCTTCTGTTTGTGCGGGCTTGTTCATCTGTATGTGTTAGAGTGGTTAGTGTTTTGCTGGGTTTCTCGCTGTCCTTCTCGCTGTCCTTCTCGCTGTCCTTCTCGCTGTCCTTCTCGCTGTCCTTGTATTTCACGATAGGGTACTATTTTGTTTTGTAGTTATACCTGTGTTGGGTATACTATTTTGTTCCTGTGATTTTTTTTTTGTTGGGACATTAAAGCGTGTTTTTTCCCGCATCCTTTGCTCTCTGCGCCTGACTCCACACCCATTCACTCATTGAGCGTTACACATAGTCTGTTCTGGACTTGGGGACTGTGAAGAGACGTCTTGTGGGGTATGCATGGGTGTCCTAGCTGTGTGCCAGTAGTTTAGAAAGACAGCTCGGTGCATTCAACATGTCAATACCTCTCATAAATAAATAAAAGCAGTGATGAAGTTAATCTCTCTTCCACTTTCAGTCAGGAGAGATTTACATGCATATTACTAATATTAGCTCTCTGAATGTATCCAAGGGCCAGTGGTGCTGCCCTGTTCTGAGCCAATTGCAATTTTCCTAAGTCCTTTTATGTGGCACCTGACCACACGACTGAACAGTAGTCAAGGTACGACAAAACTAGGGCCTGTAGGACCTGCCTTGTTGATAGTGTTAAGAAGACAGCATCGCTTTATTATAGACTTCTCCCCATCTTACCCACTACTGCATCAATATGTTTTGACCATGACAATTTACAATCTAGGGTTACTCCAAGCAGTTTAGTCTTCTCAATTTGCTCAATTTCCACATTTATTACAAGATTTAGTTGATTTAGTGAGTGTTTTTGTTCCACATACAATGCTTTTAGTTTTAGAAATATTTAGGGCTAACTTATTCCTTGCCACCCACTCTGAAACTAACTGCAGCTCTTTGTTGTGTGGAGTCATTTCAGTCGCTGTAGCTGACATGTATAGTGTTGAGTCATTCGCATACATAGACACTCTGGCTTTACTCAAAGTCAGTGGCATGTCATTAGTAAACATTGATAAAAGTAAGGGGCCTAAACAGCTACCCTGGGGAATTCCTGATTCTAACTGGATTATATTTGAGAGGCTTCCATTAAAGAACACCCTCTGTGTTCTGTTAGACAAGTAACTCTTTATTCACATTATAGAAAGGGGTGTGAAGCCATAAGACATGTTTTTCCAGCGGCAGACTATGATCGATAATAGGGCTGGAAGATATGACGATATATATATCGTCTGACGATAGAAAAACGTCTATCTATATCTATCTATATATATCTATATCTATATTATGCTCTATCATTTATTTAATTGTGTCGCAAATCACACTCTTTACGGCAATATTTTTTGTCAATTGGACGACGCTTTGCGTTCTTCCACACGGGGAATTTGCAACACAAACAAACATGGAGAGTGAACGTGACACAGAGCACGGAGACACGGAGCTCGTGCTTTGAATGTTTTAAAGGCAATATGCCTAAAACTTCACATCTCATAAGAATAATTTTAGGCATATGCACCTGGTGCTCTTATGTTTTAAATCTTTATTTAACTATTTTTTTGCAGCAGGCTTCTTGACTTTAGGCTCCTTAGCTGCAGCAGGCTTCTTGACTTTAGGCTCCTTAGCTGCAGCAGGCTTCTTGACTTTAGGCTCCTTAGCTGCAGCAGGCTTCTTGACTTTAGGCTCCTTAGCTGCAGCAGGCTTCTTGACTTTAGGCTCCTTAGCTGCAGCAGGCTTCTTGACTTTAGGCTCCTTAGCTGCAGCAGGCTTCTTGACATTAGGCTCCTTAGCTGCAGCAGGCTTCTTGACTTTAGGCTCCTTAGCTGCAGTAGGATTCTTGACTTTAGGCCCCTTAGCTGCAGCAGGCTTCTTGACTTTAGGCTCCTTAGCTGCAGCAGGCTTCTTGACTTTAGGCTCCTTAGCTGCAGTAGGATTCTTGACTTTAGGCCCCTTAGCTGCAGCAGGCTTCTTGACTTTAGGCTCCTTAGCTGCAGCAGGCTTCTTGACTTTAGGCTCCTTAGCTGCAGCAGGCTTCTTGACTTTAGGCTCCTTAGCTGCAGCAGGCTTCTTGACTTTAGGCTCCTTAGCTGCAGCAGGCTTCTTGACTTTAGGCTCCTTAGCTGCAGCAGGCTTCTTGACTTTAGGCTCCTTAGCTGCAGCAGGCTTCTTGACTTTAGGCTCCTTAGCTGCAGCAGGCTTCTTGACTGTAGGCTCCTTAGCTGCAGCAGGCTTCTTGACTTTAGGCTCCTTAGCTGCAGTAGGATTCTTGACTTTAGGCTCCTTAGCTGCAGCAGGCTTCTTGGGTACAGGTGCCTTGGGTGCGGTCTTCATGTTTTTCTCAAGGTGGTCCTCAATTTTGGGCCTCTTGGCGTTATTTACAGTGCTTCCAACAGTCCCAATTCCAATGCTTTCAGCCTTCCTCTTCAGGTTTGGGTGGGCTTGGTGAATAGGCATAGCTGGAGGCATAACAGGTGAAACAGTTACATCACAACATAAGTAATGAGATCACATTATAAATGTGTTTGGTTATGAACAGTGGAATGCGTAATTTGACAATTCTCCATGTAAAATCTTAGAATTACAAATGGCACCCACTTACTGTAGTTATAATTAATCACTGTAGTTTTTATTTCATTTGCCATTCTTTCAGCACCCATGACACGAGACGATGCTGGAGGAGAACCTTGACATGGAGGCATCCTTGAGGAGGATCCTTTTGATGGAAATATCAAAGAGAAAATACTAATGTAATAATGGTGCCTGCAACCATTTCACTGCAACATCCTGTTCCGTTTACTTTGTTTGTTGAACATAGAACATCATTGTCTGTAGTACGATCACATTTGTTGTGTGCAATTAATAAGATCTTGGCATTACACACACACACACATTCTGAAATTGCATTTGTTGTCCCCCCCAGTTTTATCATTGGAATGTGATACAAAGTGAGGCAGCAGTGTGCTTTAGGACCATGCGGATGCCTCTGAGCGGTCGGGTAGGCTGTTTGGAGTGCTTCTCCAACGACGGGGGTAAAAAAAAACACACACACACACACACACACACAAAAGGTATGTCCCCCCCACTTCTAAAAACAAAGTTGCACCCCGAACAAAATAGCAAATTATTGTGCATTTTGTAAATATTATGATATACCAACAGAATTTACTGAGCATTATACAGTGTTTGATAAAGTAGATCATGTTTTTTTATCACATTTTTTGTATAAACAGGCATAGCAGTGCTATATCAATGTAAACAGGGCTATTCTATTTGAAATTGAGCTGGTCTGGGAGAAGTTAAATGGGTAAGTAGTACTGACCTAGTGCCCTTTGGCTTGTGAGGATATGTGCCGGTGTGTTCAATATCTGGCTGGAGGGGTCTAGATTATGCCATGTGGTTAACATCATCTTGCAAGCAGCATCACCTTTACTAATCACCATATCAATAAGAGAACGTGCCTTGTCGGCCCTCTCAGGGTTTTTTTGTATCACCTCTTCTGCCTCCAACTTGTTGATAAATCTTCTGCCTTCATGTGGATGCTGAAGTCTGTCTAGTAGAGCCTTGATATTAGCCTCTGTCACCAGGCTGACAAACTGCTCCCGGACATCATTCAATTGATTGACTATCCAGACAGAAGAGCACAATGAAAATAAGAAGATACAAGTTTCAGTCTGTTGCTTCAATTCCATCAAGATATGAATTGCATTCCTGCCAATACAAGGAGTGTGGTGAACCCTTATCTGTAATAAACCTGATCTGAAGACATCTGACGTGTTCTTGCCGGACAGACCTGTGGCAGCTGTACCGTATCCACTGGCACCTATAGCTCTCTACTAGTACCAGTTCAACATGGTCCTCCCTGATCAGCCTTTAGTATTTTTCAGTAGGCATTAAATAATGACATTTTTTACAACTATTGACTGACAGCGAGTCGATGTAGTCAGAGGTGCAGTTTGCCCACACTCGTCGTTGCGCAACTCCATCATAGGTTGTGGAGTTGAGTTTTTGGCTAGTGATTACTCTTGACTGGTAGAAATGAAAGTGAAATTGAAATTCTGTCCTCAAAGTTAAGACATTCTCTCATATCAAAAATGTTTAGCAAAACATCTTTATAAGGCACATTTATACAGTACTTACCAGCCATTTGGTTTCAGAAGATTGAGATATTGTTTTGACTGTAGGTAAACTGGGTGTGTGTCGGTTGGGGTTTCGAAAAGGAAGTTGAAGTTGTGGGTGTGTCTTCTTCTATGATATAATGGCGGTCCGCAAACCAACATTAAAGGTTCATTCCGCCAGCTACTGTGCTGGAGTGTAAATTAATTAATATAAATTATATCTTGTTTCAGCTAACTTGTCTACAATTTCATTCCCTTCTACACCCGAATGTGCTGGGACCCAGCAGAATCTCACTCAATTCTCCATAATAACATTAATACCTCCAATAGTAGGTCACTCTTATTAGATTTACCAGATGATAAACTACTCAATAGAGACAGAGAATCTGAGCATACTATAATTCTAACAGGTTGTACGTCCACCTGTCACACCCTGATCTGTTTCACCTGTCCTTGTGCTCATCTCCACCCCCCTCTAGGTGTCGCCCATCTTCCCCATTATCCCCTGGGTACTTATACCTGTGTTCTCTGTTGCCAGTTCATCTTGTTTGACAAGTCAACCAGCAGTTTTCTCAGATCCTGCTTTTCCCCAGTCTCTCTCTTTTTTCCCCCCCTTGCCTGTCCTGACTCTGAGCCCGCCTGCCTGACCACTTTGCCTGAGCCTGCCTACCACCCTGTACCTTAGTCTCTACTCTGGATTGCCGACCTCTGCCTGACCTGAGCCTGCCTGCCGTCCTGGACCTTTGCCCCACTACTCTGGATTATCGACCCCTGCCTGCCTTGACCTGTCATTTGCTTGCCCCTGTTGCTGTAATACACATTGTTACTTCAACAAAGTCTGCATTTTGGTCTTACCTGAAACGCGATAGCCCCCACTGGAGGGCAACTATTGTCGGCAACAGTTCAACTGAGTATACTGACAGTTCATCTATTAGTCTTCTACATATGTGCACATCAAATTTGGGAACTTAAAACGCCTGCTGCTGTGCGCCCACTATCTGGGTCCTTAGATCCATCTGTGAAAAGCGGTAAAAAAGCATCAACCAGTTTTTCTATATCACTGACTACTGACCATTCTTTCCTTTCCTCTACCCAGGTTAGATCAACAATGAGATCTGGGAGTAGCCATGGAGGAACATACCCTATGACCACAGACTGGCCAACCTCCAACTCCCTCAAACCACTTTCATCAGCAAGCTTTCCAACTGTCCAACCAAAACCACTGCCTTGTCTACTAGTATATTCCCAACAGTCATCTAGAACAGTATTTATTTGTCATTTAACCTTTATTTAACTAGGTAAGTCAGTTAAGGACAAATTCTTATTTTACAATGACAGCCTACCCCGGCCAAACCCTCCCCTAACCTGGACGTCGCTGGACCAATTGTGCGCCGCCGTATGGTAGCAGTGGGATGCTCAACCTCACAGCCTTTCAACCTACCATTTTCTTTACGCTGTATATCCAAAGGCATCTCACCAGGATTGTCAACTCCATAGGCATCAGATAAAATGGATCCTATTTATCTCGAAAAGAGCGAATAAATAAGGAGGACAAAACCCAGTTATATAATCTGCCACCAATACCAAGTCTTTCCATCTTAATCAGTAAGCCTTCTCTCCACATAGTGTCATAGGCCTTTTCAATGTCAAAGACAGTAGCCATTACTAGGCTGTCATTGTAAATAAGAATTTGTTCTTAACTGACTTGCCTACTTAAATAAATAAAAAATAAACCTCTATGTTCCAGAAAATATGACATATGACAAAATATGATCTATTGTCTATCATCTTTTCCATCAGTTTACACAAGTTAGAGGTCAGTTCTATTGGTCTGTAACTATCAGCACACGAAGGGTCCTTACCAGGCTTTACAAAAGGTAATATTACTGCACATTTCCAACCAGAAGGTATAACCATCTCACTCCAAATCTTATTAAATAATCCCAGGAGAACATGCATGAGGTAGATGCTTAAACATTACATAGCACAATTGATCATGACCTGGGGCTGTATATCCACAGCCAATTAAGGCTGAATGCATCTCATGTATGGTAAAAACAGCATCCAAAGAAGTCTAGTGTTCCTTTTTCTTATACACATTAACATGAGCATTTAAAATCTCACACCTGCATTGCTTACATACTTCATCCAAAATAACCCCACTATGTACCCTAGCAAATGTCTTTGCCAACAAGTCAGCTTTTTCTATATCAGTTACAGACAATTTTTTAACACACAACCAAAACTGGAATTTGAGTGGACTTGCTTCTTCCAGTCATCTTCTTCAGCATAGACCATGCACCCCCCAGCTCAGTACCCCTGCCTATTGTAGAGCAGATTTGTCTCCATGCATTTCTCTTAATGACCATATGTAGGGATTTTGTGGTGGTCACATGTCATGAAGGCAGCCAAATTCCACTTGACCGCTTAGTCAAGGTAATTAGGCTTCTCCAAGCTCTGATGCTGCTGATGGTCATTAGTAGCCTACCAAACTTGCTAACTGACTGGTACTCAGAACTCTATTGTCTCTCTAATCACTCTGACATCAATGAAAATCTAATCCAAAATCTAATCAAACACTTCATGAGAGCCCATGAGCTCATGTTGGCAACATTTCTATAGGCTATGCAATTGTGCAAGAAAACAGAGTGATGGCCTCTATTAAAAAGAGGAGGATCCCATCAGCTTTCTATAGGCTAGGCCTACTATATATATTTCTCAACTCTCCTAATATTAAGCACATTGCAAAGATTTTTAGGGTGCATTACGACCACACAAAGGGGATGCCGGCGTGAAATTTGAGGCATTATTAAGTGTTGTCAGATTGTGAATGAAAGACTGATGAAGTGTTTACAGCCTGCGCAAAAAACAAAGAAGAGGTCATGCCGTTCGTGCGACTTTTTCCAAATCATCATTAGTTGCATCATGCAGCCTTACAATGTATTAAACATCAAAACATATAGCTCAACATTTGTAGAACAACTAAAGTTACTCATATAGGAGTACCTATTTCTTTGTTAACCGCTCAACACAGAATAGCCACATGTGCGCACTACCTCAAATCGTTTGGAGAAAATATCCTTTTGATTTTATTCAGCTTTGTTCAATTGTATTCTTCATACTATAAAATAATGCCATGGAATTCTAAGCAAATCTTGTCTGCTAAATTAACTAGTGTATCTGTATTTGGCATAGCCAGATCAGGACAACAGAGTATGCTATTCTGTTCTTCTGAAATACACTACATTTTCTTCAAATCATGCTTCTTTAGACCCGTCTAAAATAAATAATGGATTTTTTCTGAAGGTGTAGACTATATTACATGGATTTATTAGACTTTTTAAAATGTAGATGTTCCAAAGGTCTGCATCAGTGGCTTGTAGGCTATGTGTGGAAGCCAGGAGATGCTAAACGTGTTTATGTTAAGTAACGGTCAATTACTGTGAGACCGACAGTTGTTTGCTTGACAACACCAGCTGTCAAAATGTCATGACCCCCACAGCCCTATTTCCAGCACAGTGAATTATGGGGGAAAGCAACACAGGCTGATAGATTCATTGGATGGAGAAAGCTCCTACGGGCGTAGGAATATAACTCCTGAGAATCTAGTTAATTTCCAAGGTTTCCAAAGAGCTTTAGTACATTTCTTTGGAAACTATATTCTCAGGAGTCATATTCCTACGCAGCACTCTGTAAGCCCTATTTCATTCTTGAATAGCCACAGTGTACTCTTCAGTCCACCAAGGAACCATCTTCCTTTTCTCACCCACTTCACTCACTGGTACATATACATTTGCAGCACTCAAAATCAGAGGCAGCACATACATCAACCAGCCTCTCTAAAGACAACTGTCGAACAAACTTTAAGCAATGATCACCAAACTTTTCCCAGTCTGCAATATGAAAGCCCTATCTTCTGAATGGTGCCCTATCTAGAATAGTAACATCAAAGATCATGGTATACCAAATCAGGAAATGACCACTTCCAACAGTAGAATCATTCATTACATTCCATTCACACATAGATACAATATAGTTAGAGGTCCAGGCAGGATGTAACCCCTGTAACAACATTAACTGTTGGACCACATCCATCGTTAAAACATACTAATGCTCGTTTCCATCACATCTTCCACAGTAGTACCATTAGCATCTTTAAGTGTGCTTCCCCATGTGTGTATTAAAGTCACTGCACCATATCTTTCTAGAGCACAATTCCCCTGGTATTTCATCAAACATCGCTACAGATAGTTGACGACAAGGGTTGTAAAAATGGTGTAACTTAATATTACTACCGGCACTGTAGATTCCCACCATCACACGTTCATATTCAGATAGGACAGTTATATTACGATATACAAGACCTTCTCTTATGAATGTAGCACAACCACCACCCTGTCCAATTGATCTATCAGATCTGATTGAACAATAACAAGGAATAATAAAATCAAGATGTAGTCTAAGCCATGTTTCTTGAACACATATCACATCAGGTTTGATCTCTAAATCTATTACACATTTCTTAAACTCCTGACAGTTAGCAATAAGGCTTTTGGCATTCCACTGAAGTATAACAAATACCACAACTCTAATTATCATCACACTGAGACATTCCATCATTGGTATTATTAGGAGTTGTCACGGCTCCTCCTCCTGCAGGCAGAGGAGGGTCGTTAGTGATTGGAGTCATTGGAGTCACCTGGGATCAGAGTATTTAAACTGTCACTAATCACCTCAAATCAAAATCAAATCAAATGTATTTATATAGCCCTTCGTACATCAGCTGATATCTCAAAGTGCTGTACAGAAACCCAGCCTAAAACCCCAAACAGCAAGCAATGCAGGTGTAGAAGCACGGTGGCTAGGAAAAACTCTCTAGAAAGGCCAAAACCTAGGAAGAAACCTAGAGAGGAACCAGGCTATGTGGGGTGGCCAGTCCTATTCTGGCTGTGCCGGGTGGAGATTATAACAGAACATGGCCAAGATGTTCAAATGTTCATAAATGACCAGCATGGTCCAATAATAATAAGGCAGAACAGTTGAAACTGGAGCAGCAGCACGGCCAGGTGGACTGGGGACAGCAAGTCATCATGTCAGGTAGTCCTGAGGCATGGTCCTAGGGCTCAGGTCCTCCGAGAGAGAGAAAGAAAGAAAGAATTAGAGAGAGCACACTTAAATTCACACAGGACACCGAATAGGACAGGAGAAGTACTCCAGATATAACAAACTGACCCTAGCCCCCCGACACATAAACTATTGCAGCATAAATACTGGAGGCTGAGACAGGAGGGGTTAGGAGACACTGTGGCTCCATCCAAGGACACCCCCGGACAGGGCCAAACAGGAAGGATATAACCCCACCCACTTTGCCAAAGCACAGCCCCCACACCACTAGAGGGATATCTTCAACCACCAACTTACCATCCTGAGACAAGGCCGAGTATAGCCCACAAAGATCTCCGCCAACCCACTCAAGTGACGCACCGATCCCAGGGACGGTATGAAAGAGCCCCAGTAAGCCAGTGACTCAGCCCCTGTAATAGGGTTAGAGGCAGAGAATCCCAGTGGAAAGAGGGGAACTGGCCAGGCAGAGACAGCAAGGGCGGTTCGTTGCTCCAGAGCCTTTCCGTTCACCTTCCCACTCCTGGGCCAGACCACACTCAATCATATGACCCACTGAGGAGATGAGTCTTCAGTAAAGACTTAAAGGTTGAGACCGAGTTTGCGTCTCTTACATGGGTAGGCAGACCATTCCATAAAAATGGAGCTCTATAGGAGAAAGCCCTGCCTCCAGCTGTTTGCTTAGAAATTCTAGGGACAATTAGGAGGCCTGCGTCTTGTGACCGTAGCGTACGTGTAGGTATGTACGGCAGGACCAAAT
Organism: Oncorhynchus clarkii lewisi; assembly: GCF_045791955.1. Lineage (NCBI taxonomy): Eukaryota > Metazoa > Chordata > Actinopteri > Salmoniformes > Salmonidae > Oncorhynchus > Oncorhynchus clarkii. The sequence continues at coordinate 14,092,337 of NC_092147.1, read as the reverse complement.
CAGAGAGATAGGTAGGAGCAAGCCCATGTAATGCTTTGTAGGTTAGCAGTAAAACCTTGAAATTAGCCCTTGCCTTGACAGGAAGCCAGTGTAGGGAGGCTAGCACTAGAGTAATATGATAATTTTTTTTGGTTCTAGTCAGGATTCTAGCTGCTGTATTTAGCACTAACTGAAGTTTATTTAGTGCTTTATCCGGGTAGCCGGAAAGTAGAGCGTTGCAGTAGTCTAACCTAGAAGTGACAAAAGCATGGATTCATTTTTCTGCATCATTTTTGGACAGAAAGTTTCTGATTTTTGGAATGTTACGTAGATGGAAAAAAAGCTGTCCTTGAAATGGTCTTGATATGTTCTTCAAAAGAGAGATCAGGGTCCAGAGTAACGCCGAGGTCCTTCACAGTTTTATTTGAGACGACTGTACAACCATTAAGATTAATTGTCAGATTCAACAGAAGATCTCTTAGTTTCTTGGGACCTAGAACAAGCATCTCTGTTTTGTCCGAGTTTAAAAGTAGAAAGTTTGCAGCCATCCACTTCCTTATGTCTGAAACACATGCTTCTAGCGAGGGCAATTTTGGGGCTTCACCATATTTCATTGAAATGTACAGCTGTGTGTCACCCGCATAGCATTGAAAGTTAACATTATGTTTTCGAATGTCATCCCCAAGAGGTAAAATATATAGTGAAAACAATAGTGGTCCTAAAACGGAACCTTGAGGAACACCGCAATTTACAGTTGATTTGTCAGAGGACAAACCATTCACAGAGACAAACTGATATCTTTCCGACAGATAAGATCTAAACCAGGCCAGAACTTGTCCGTGCAGACCAATTGGATTTCAGATTGTTCTTATTTTCCTCAATTAAGTTAGAAAAATAGGATGAACGAGCAGCAGTAAGGGCTCTTCGGTACTGCACGGTACTGTCTTTCCAAGCTAGTCGGAAGACTTCCAGTTTGGTGTGGCGCCATTTCCGTTCCAATTTTCTGGAAGCTTGCTTCAGAGCTCGGGTATTTTCTGTGTACCAGGGAGCTAGTTTCTTATGAGAAATGTTTTTAGTTTTTAGGGGTGCAACTGCATCTAGGGTATTGCACAAGGTTAAATTGAGTTCCTCAGTTAGGTGGTTAACTGATTTTTGTCCTCTGGCGTCCTTGGGTAGACCGAGGGAATCTGGAAGGACATCAAGGAATCTTTGTGTTGTCTGTGAATTTATAGCACGACTTTTGATGTTCCTGGGTTGGGGTCTGAGCTGATTATTTGTTGCAATTGTAAACGTAATAAAATGGTGGTCCGATAGTCCAGGATTATGAGGAAAAACATTAAGATCCACAACATTTATTCCATGGGACAAAACTAGGTCCAGTGTATGACTGTGACAGTGAGTGGGTCCAGAGACATGTTGGACAAAACCCACTGAGTTGATGATGGCTCCGAAAGCCCTTTGGAGTGGGTCTGTGGACTTTTCCATGTGAATATTAAAGTCACCAAAGATTAGAATATTATCTGCTATGACTACACCTCTCCCTCTCTCTCTCTCTGCTCCTCCAGGTATGAATCTGTTTTGTTTGGTCTTTTGTAATTTTCCATAATTTTCACTCAGTCATTCACACACACAGATTCACGCATCCATGCACTTTACATACACCTTACATTATGATACTTCCACACCTCATTCCTTTTCTTAGTTTAAAGTTAATAGTTTTGTTTACAATAAATATATTTTTTAAATTGGCCTAGACCTGTTGTTCACGTCCCCTTATTTTTGCCACAGGCTATGAGCCGGCCTGTGACAAGTTGGGGCTCGTCTTACTTTAGTATTTTAGCTTACTTTAACATTTTGTTATAGTTGGTTAAGGTTTTGTCTAGATTGTCTTTGTCTTATTATTGTTTGTTTATTTGAAACCCAGACTGACAGCAGGTGAGTTTTCATTTTTTTTTTTTGCATTTGTAATAGTTGTATTGGTTGAGGAAAATGTCTTCCATTTTGAGTAGTTTTGTTCAAGCTCCTTCAGAGGTAGCCTTAGAGTTGCGTACTAAGGAGCAGTTAATTTAAATTGCTGAACATTATCAGATTGAGATTGTTGATGAAAAAATTAAAGAGACTGTTAAAACTATATTAAAGCAGGGTCTTAGAGAAATGGGTGTTTTTTGGGGTCAGTCTGCTAGTAGTGAGGGTGCAGGTTTTCAGTCTAGCCCTTCATTAACTTTTGGGCAGCAAAGGGAGCTGTTGCAAATGCAGTTAGAGATAGCATTTCTCAATCACTCTAATAGACCAGAAGGACTACCACAGTTTCACAGAATCTTTGTTTGTTGCCTAAATTTGATGAGTCAGATCCAGACACATACTTTGCTTTATTTGAGCGTATTGCGGAAGCTAGAGCTTGGTCAGATTTGGACATGACTATGTTGTTGCAATGTGTACTTACAGGTAAAGCACGTGAGGCTTTTACAGCACTGAGTGTAGCTGACAGTAAAGTTTTTGCTAAAGTTAAATCAGCAGTTCTACGAGCTTGTGCCAGAGGCATATCGTCAACGTTTTCGTTACAGGAAAAAGTTAGATTCACAAACCTATTCTGAGTTTGTTCGTGATTTGACTTCTGCATTTAATCGTTGGTGTACAGCTTCTGAAGTTAGTACTTTTGAGGGTCTGTCTAATTTGATTGTGTTAGAACAGTTCCTGTCTGACCAGGTTGCTACATACATTAATCTCCAAGTGATGCAGCAATCCTTGCAGATGAGTACAGGCTAACACATAAAAGCCATTTTGAGTCAAACAGTTTCATGTACCATAATAATAACATTACTCTTAGGAATAGTAGGTCACCTTTTTCTGGGGCTTCTTTCCAAAGACCTCAGCAGAAGTTTGGGTCTGGAGGACTTAAAGCACCGGTTAATGCTAATACCGGTCGCTACTGTTTAGTTGAAGGACATTGCAAGAAAGATTGTCCTCTGCTTAAATCAAAAAAGTCAGGTCAAGTTAAACCTGCTGTGATGGCAAGTCCTGTTACAGCCTCTGACCACCAGGGTGAGCTTTTTCAGCCACTTGTTGAGTTTGATTCTCAGTCATCCCACGGTGATTTTTTTCAGCCTTTATATCAGATGGTGTAGTGTCCCTGGTAGATGGCAACCAACATTTTTCAATCAAGATCTTAGGAGACACTGGAGCTTTAGATTATTTTATTCTGGAATCTGTTTTGCCGTTCTCTAAAGAGTCTGATACTGGCAGTTGTGTAATGGTATGTGTTATGGGTTGAGTTCCATTATTTTGTCCTTTACATGAAGTTACCCTAAAATGTGGTCTGGTAGAGGGTGATGTAGATGTTGGTTAGACCCCAGTTGCCAGTAGAGGGAGTCCACATGATTTTGGGGAATGACTTGGCAGGTAGTAAGGTGTGGGCAGATGGCAAACTAAACATCTGTAAGAAGCAACCTTCAGTGTCACATGCAAGGGAATCGCCGGATCAAAACTGTGTGTCTCCTGAGGTATTTCCAGTTTGTGCGGTTACCCGCGCTGACTCTCGTAAGGAGATTGAGAGTAAGCCAGAAAGTCTTGAGTTGCCAGTCAAACTCCAGACAGAACAGTTGACTAGATCTAGAGATTCATTGATGGCTGAGCAAAAGGCCGATACTAACTTGGCTGATCTGTTTGATAAAGTTGTTCCTGATTCAGTGGTGAGGAATAGTGCTCAGTGTTATTTTCTTCTTGATGGGCTGTTGGTCAGGAAATGGGTTCCACACTATGATCAGGGTCTAGGAGAACCAGTCTTTCAAATAGTTGTACCTACTACTTTGCGAAATAAAGTGTTGCAAATTTCCCATGGTGACGTGGCAGGTCACATGGGTGTTCGTAAAACTTATGATCGCATACTTCGTAATTTTTTCTGGGCTCGTTTAAAGCGGGATGTATCTCAGTTTATTAAAACTTGTGATACGTGTCAGCGCACAAGCAAGCCAAACCAGGTTGTAAACCAGCACCTTTGTATCCAATACCAGCCATAGGGCAACCTTTTGAGCATCTTATTATCGATTGTGTTGGGCCTTTACCAAGGTCCAAGTCAGGTCATAGCTACTTATTAACTGTTATGTGTCAAGCAACCAGATATCCGGCAGCTTTTTCCTTGCGTACCATAACTTCAAAATCAGTAGTTAAAGCGTTAACTCAATTTATTTCAACATTTGAGATTCCAAAAATCATCCAGTCAGATCTGGGGTCTAACTTTACCTCCCATTTATTTGCTCAGGTTCTCAAACAGCTTAAAGTTAAACACAACAAGTCTACTGCGTTCCATGCCCAGAGCTAGGGAGCTTTGGAACGTTTTCATCAAACTTTAAAATTCTTGCTTCGTGCATACTGTACAGAACTGTCTGCAGATTGGGAGGAGGGGTTACCTTGGCTGTTACTAGCTGCTCGTGAAGTAGTGCAGGAAAGCACAGGGTTTAGCCCAAATTACTTAGTGTTTGGTCATAAGGTGCATGGGCCTTTAGCAGTGTTGCAGGATGGTTGTTTGCCTGAAGAACCACCTCAGAACCTTATTGACTATGTAAATGGTTTTAGGTTGAAGTTGTATAGGGCTGGTGAACTGGCGAAAGAAACTAAAATCTTCTCAACGGAAAATGAAACTGAAATATGACGGACAGGCTGAGCTGCGTGAGTTTAGTTCCGGTGATCGTGTACTTGCTCTTCTGCCTCTTGTAAGTTCACCTTTTCAGGCAAAATATTGTGGTCCTTTCAATGTGTTGCGTGAAGTGTCAGATTTGAACTATCTTATTGAAACCCCTATAGGAAGTCCTCTAAATTATGCCATGTGAACCTGTTAAAATGTTATTACTCCCGTGATCTAAGCAAAGTAGAAGGCACTCCAGCGGTGTGGTCAGCGTTGACTGCTGCTCCAGTCACTGTATCTCGTGGCTTTAATTTGGTGGAGGGGGGAGAAGAGGAGGACGTTAGGGTTTCGGATGAGGTCTTTTAATGCCCCCTCTACATTTTTCTTTTATATAATCTATGGACATAAATAGTGGAACCCCAGAAATGACCACCCTCAGCTTAGCCGAAGCTCCAAATCAAAATCAAATCACATTTTATTTGTCACATACACATGGTAAGCAGATGTTAATGTGAGTGTAGCAAAATGCTTGTGCTTCTAGTTCCGAAAATGCAGTAATAACCAACGAGTAATCTAACCTAACAATTTCACAAGAGCTACCTTATACACACAAGTGTAAAGGGATGAAGAATATGTACATAAAGATATACAGTGGGGCAAAAAAGTATTTAGTCAGCCACCAATTGTGCAAGTTCTCCCACTTAAAAAGATGAGAGAGGCCTGTAATTTTCATCATAGGTACACTTCAACTACGACAGACAAAATGAGAGAACATCCAGAAAATCACATTGTAGGATTTTTAATGAATTTATTTGCAAATTATGGTGGAAAATAAGTATTTACTTTGGATGCAACGGGTGTGAAACGGTTAGCTAGTTAGCGGTGGTGCGCGCTAAATAGTGTTTCAATCGGTGACGTCACTTGCTCTGAGACCTTGAAGTAGTGGTTCCCCTTGCTCTGCAAGGGCCGCGGCTTTTGGAGCGATGGGTAACGATGCTTCGTGGGTGACTGTTGTTGTGTGCAGAGGGTCCCTGGTTCGCGCCCGGGTATGGGCGAGGGGACGGTCCAAAGTTATACTGTTAAACTAACGTTTCAGTTCCTTGCTCAGAACATGAGAACATATGAAAGCTGGTGGTTCCTTTTAACATGAGTCTTCAATATTCCCAGGTAAGAAGTTTTCGGTTGTAGTTATTATAGGACTATTTCCCTCTATACCATTTGTATTTCATTAATCTTTGACTATTGGATGTTCTTATAGGCACTTTAGTATTGCCAGTGTAACAGTTTAGCTTCCATCCATCTCCTCGCTCCTTCCTGGGCTCGAACCAGCAACACAACGACAACAGCCACCCTTGAAGCAGCGTTACCCATGCAGAGCAAGGGGAACAACTACTAGAAGACTCAGAGCGAGTGATGTTTGAAACGCTATTAGCGCGCGCTAACTAGCTAGCCATTTCACTTCGGATACATTAGCCTCATCTCTGGAGTTGATAGGCTCAGCGCAATGCTTGAAGCACAACGAAGAGCTGCTGGCAAAACTCACAGGTGCTGTTTGAATGAATGTTTACGCGCCTGCTTCTGCCTACCACCGCTCAGTCAGATACTTAGATACTTGTATGCTCAGTCAGACACGTTAGATAATATCTAGTAATATCATCAACCATGTGTAGTTAACTAGTGATTATGATTGTTTTTTATGAGAAGTTTAATGATAGCTAGCAACTTACCTTGTGGAGTGCAACGAGTGAGAGGCAGGTCATTATTGCGTTGGACTAGTTAACTGTAAGGTTGCAAGATTGCATCCCCCGAGCTGACAAGGTGAAAATCTGTCGTTCTGCCCCTGAACGAGGCAGTTAACCCAACATTCCTAGGCCGTCATTGAAAATAAGAATGTGTTCTTAACTGACTTGCCTAGTTAAATAAAGGTATATAAAAAAAATAGGAAAATCGGAGCCCAAAAATACAGATTTCCGATTGTTATGAAAACTTGAAATCGGCCCTAATTAATCGGCCATTCCGATTAATCAGTCAACCTCTATTTGTTATATGAAGAGAAATAATTAAGAGAAATTATAGATAAAACGTATCAGTGCTCATCGGCCATTGGACAAACATCACACAACAAGTTGGAAATCGCACATTCAACAATGAGTGGTTTGGAAGGAATCAGTGGCTAACTACAAGCATTCACTAGCCTGCTATTCAGTAGAGTGGATGTGTGGTCCCAATTCTGGGTTTAAGGGTCATTATGATTCGCCCTTGTTTTTTTTCCAGAGTTCCCAGTTGTCTTGAAAGCACCATAAATCCTGAGAATGCCAGACTTTGGTAACAAAGTATGATGGCAAAACTTGCCCACGAATGACCGTCACGCCACCTTCCTGTTCAAGTGATCACAGCACAACAAGATGAGTCCAAAAATGTATTGTATGCTGCTGCATAAATTATGAAATATGCCAGGAAGATATGTATACTGTAGCTAAGAAAGTAATACTAAATGTATGTCTGTTAGTAGCCCATTTTCCTCACCCTAATAATTTGGTATATTTTTCCTTAATTTCACCTACTGTTGACTTGGTGGTGCACATGTAGCCTACAACCTGTTTTAGAGTAATGTAATCATTGAATATTGTAAGAGTTTTCATTGTCTGCTTATAAGCCCCCTTTATTTATCCTGCGGTTCTGACTTGGTATACAGGGAGAACACTGAAAAAACGGCCCATGTTCTGAATTCTGTCGCTGTACATTTCAAAAGTGCTGAACAAATAGTTATATTGACTACGTCCATCCTACTGTAGCTCACTCATTAATGTTTAGTCGAAATTACGGATGGCCTCTTATCCGCTTGTCGTCCCCATATGCCATAGTTTGTACATCTCAATTGTCAGTAGAAACCACATTTGTTAAGCAAGTCAGCCATATCAGCGATGTTTTTTTGAATGCCAGGTGTAGCAGTGGTACGCTGTTGGGACTCTGCTGTTGGGACAGCTTTATGTAGGCCCTAAAAGTTTGTGGGCACCGTTTGTCACCGTTATAGTGCAATTAATGTGTCGTGTTGTGTAGTGGCTTTGCTGACATGCATCCCAACAATTTTTAAAATTTGTTTGCGCCACCAAGATTTACATGCTAAAATTGCCACTGATGGATTCTACTACGCTTCCTTGTTTCAAGTCGAACCGCATACCACGCTCCTCTCCCTGGTGTGTCTAAGATTTTCACACTTGGTCCCTCTCAGACAACTTTTGTGAAAAAATGTGCTGGTTTTGGATTTTGATTAGCGATTGTCAAGGAAGCACAGAAATTCCAAAATATATGTCGAGTTTTGTCATGACACGAATATGTGATCTATAGGCTAAGAGCCTCATAAACTGTTTATTCGATTGGGTGGTTTGAATAGTGAGAAGACAATAACATATTGGGTGAGAATCAGGTTTGCTTCAGATCCATCGGACTGGGAGTATTAACTTTTGTCCGTATAGTCAATGACCATCCTGCAGTTTCTGCTGGACCCCTGAAAAGACGCAGGCAAGCACGTTTGGTGTTTCTCTCGACTTGGAACAGTCTTTGTGATGCTAATGTAAAAGAGCTTGTGGATCACGTGAATGAAAGTGATGGTAACATTGCTGACAGTGCTTGCACCACAACGGAATAGTTGAGCCAGGTGCAAGTTGGTGTAGCTGTGACGCAACTTCATAAGCGCCAGAAACACTTGATCCTCAAATGAAAGCATCTCGTCCCACCACTTAGCAAAGTAGACAACACAGTCCTTGTGACTTTCCAAGTATTCAATAACGATGTTGAACATGTCTTTGTCTGAAAGTCTCGTTTCCATCCTAAGTACTTTATCAGCAGAGTTGGGGAGTAACGGATTACATGTAACACGTTAAATGTAAGGGATTACAAAAAACCTGTAACTGTAATCCGGCTACTTTACCAGCAAAAATATTGTAATCAGATTACAGATACTTTTGAAAAACTAGATTACTTTTAAATTCTAGAAAGGATGTTTATGAAAAAAATATTTGACAGTGCTCTGTTTCCTCAATGACATTCAAATCAGCAAGTTTAAATTTGTTCAACGTGAGCGAGTCTAACCATAAATACACCAAATGTATTTGATGGATCAGGGGAAAAGAGCAGGAATAGGCTTTTGTAGGCTACAGTACAAGTTATGTCTTCCAATGGTTTGACTGCTGTCTGCATCCAAAGATTATCCAACTTGAATAAATGCTTGGAGGTCAGGATGACAGCAGTGGTGTAGTCTACGGTGATACGGATATCACTTATTATTGATATCTACATAGCACATTGATGTGAATCACACTATTGCTTAGAGAGCAGCGGTTTGATTCACATCAATGTGCTATGTAGATATCAATAAGTGATATCCGTATCGCCGTAGACTACACCACTGCTGTCCTCCTTACCGCTATTTGCGCCTTACAGATTGTAGTCGTTGTGGATGGTTGTTCACAAATGTAAATGTGTATTTCAACCCAATAATGGTTGAATTCAATACGTTTAAGCTACCTATCAATCATTGTTTTTGAAACCAGTGGACAGCCATAGTGCGGATCCCAGCCTATGGAATAAAAGTGGGGCTTTTATTGCTCAATCTAATTCATGCTGATAAAAAATAAATGTTATCCATAGGCCTAATGGACACATGCGCAAACTCGCACACTTTTGATAGGCAGGGGGCAATCTGTAGTTGCTACATCCATTTTTGTATGACGGCCTAAGAACACTGGTTAACTGTATCCATAGCTCTGTCAGCTCGGGGATTCGATCTAGCAACCTTTTGGTTACTGGCCCAACGCTCTAACCTCTAGGCTACCTGCTGCCCCAAATGTAAACAAACACTGTATAGCCTCATAACATGGTTAAAACAATAATGTTGATATCATGGATGGTCAGTCCTTGTATCCATAGCTCTGTCAATTAATCTAAGAGTGGTTACATATCTCCAGGCCCATCCCTCAGCTTTTTACCAAAACAGAGGCGGAGAGGCCGTTTCATCTGTGGATTTGCCGTTTAAACAGCTGCATATTGTCAAGATATCAAACTGTCACCAACAAAAAGGTAAACAATGGGCCTATAGCAAATGCAGTATATGCATTTCATTTTCAAATGCTCAAAGCATGCCATTCCATGAGCACAGCATTTATTTTTCAACTCAAATCAATGAGCCCAATTTTTATTTTATTAAAAGAAATGTTCTCAATTTTTTTCAGTCCTTCATAACAACAAAATCATAAACAGAGTAGGGCTAGCTAATTCATCTTTAGTTTTGGGGTTATGCTCAGATAAAACAATTAGGCTAATCTATACTTTCATATTTCCAAGTCCTATTCTTGAAGATCAAAGGGTATAATAACATTTATTGGAATGACTGGAATTCTGATAAACTTTGGTTTTTAATGTAAAGATATAATTTAATCGTATGTAGTAGAATGTGATGCAGTTGGAAGAAGCCTGCATAACCAAACCATAAAGTAAAATTTAACATCCATATATGGCCAGCTATGTAAACTTTAACATTGATTTATTCTGCAATAGATATGGTTCAATTGGTAACATTCATTTTTGTGTTCTTCAAATGACTCTTAAGGGGAAAGTAATCTAAAAGTAACTGAATGTAATCAGATTACATTACGGCGTTTAGGTCATCCAAAACCGATTACAATTTTGGACAGGTAACTAGTAACTGTAACGGATTACATTTAGAAAGTAACCTACCCAACCCTGTGAGCCAATCAGCTGTTGTCTTCTTTCATTGAAAAGCAAATCTATAAAAAAAATAAAACTATAAGTATGATGTAAAACAACATTCTATTGAATGATGAGTGTTTCTATCTGACCCAATTCCTCACTTGAACCCCATGTAAAGTGATGTGCTCAACAATGCATGTCTTCTTGTTTGTCTTCCTACCAGGAGACTCTGCCTCTCCACCCTCAGCATCTCTGATGGACTGTCTCCACCTTCCACCACCGTGCGCAGAAAACTCTAAATGTGAATCTGAAGGCTGGCAGCCTGAGCTTGTGTGGCTGGACAGTAAAGGAGTCCATCTTCAATGTGAACTGTTCAAGGGTGTGTGTAGACTTTCACTAGGCCAATTGATTTTTGAAAAAATAAGCTTAGTTGAACTGTCCCATCAGAACCAAATATAGGCCTGTTTCACTGAAAACAAACACTGTATAGCCTCAAAACATGGTTAAAACTATAATTTATATATAATGGATGGCCAGTCCTTGCATCCATAGCTCCTATATGTTTATGGTCAGTGCTATCCTAGGATCCTTGGGATGTCCCTACACTAAACCATAACCAAATCTCTTACCTAACTTTAACCATTTTAAAGTCAACTTCAATGGGGTAGGGACGTCCAAAGGATTCTGAATAGCACGAACCATGTGTTTATCATGTGAGAGCTGTATCCATGAATATTGGGCAGGGGACATAAGATAGACTGGTGTGAGACACAAACAGCGGCCTTACCATATAATTAGGAATTAGAATACTATTATGACATAGCCTGACAATAGATCACAGAAAATAGTTATTTTCTGAGGGAAATTGATCCGAGGCTGTCAGAAGAAAGACTCACGTCCAAGGCTACAGCAAGGAAACGACAGAAAGACCCAGAGCGAAATACATACATTTATATACATTACATACATACATGTAAGGGATCAACACTTTACATTATCTAGAAATAATGGACAACTTGGTACTGCCTGAGTTTTGTTCCAGATAATGTACAGAGCGAAGGCGTTTCTACCACTTATACAGTGATGATTTTAGCATGTAAATCTTGGTGGGGCAAAAAAACAAAAAAAAATGTGGATTCATGCCAGCAAAGTCACTAAACAATACATTAATTGCACTCTAACGGTGACAAACTGTGCCCACAAACTGTTAGGGCCTAAAGCTGTCCCAACAGCAGTCCCAACACCCTACCACTGCTACACCTGGCTATTAGCAGAGCCTTGTCTGGCAGCGAAACAGTTCATTCAGCCTCATTTACTGCCTTTAAAAAAAACATAGCTGATATGGCTGACTTGCTTAAACAAATGTGGTTTCTACTGACAATTGAGATGTTCAGACTATGTCATAAGGGCACGACCAGCGGTTAAGAGGCAATCCGTAATTTCGATTAAGACTCGAGTGGATTTGGGCATTCCTGGGCCGTTTCTGTCCCTAAAATGGCAACTTTGATTCAGTTCAGGCTGCCGTATCTGGCCCGAATGACTCGGGCCTAGTCTGTACCGTCATTCATTTCAGACTGGGGCTGGATACGGTAGCTGGGCCAGCAGTTTTAGATCTGGCATGCCGGAATCAGTCCAGATGTTTGTGCTACCTGGTTAGGCATAGGCCGACACACTTGTGATTTAAAACAAACCACAACAAACTAATGTAAAGAAGCTCATGAACACTGTGGCTAGGTCATGCTCCCTGGTGAAGTATTTTTTATGATTTTATTTAGACAGGAGTAATTATATCATTTGGGCCAAACATCAATTTCCTTTCGTGCAATCCAGCAAACTACAATGTGCACTCACCAACTTTCCTTTCCAATTCACAAGAGGCTGAAACCAGAGATCTGTATATAATGACGAGATGTGATCATCTCTTCCCTAACAATGGGAGTCTTTGTCCCAAATGCCAGAAGGCAGGCACCAAGTTTATGTCTGTATATTATGCCCATAGCAATGCATTGGGCTTATTCTTGACAGATTTTGGCGAGAGTGATCCATCTCGCTTCGCCTCTTCCCCACTGCTGAAGCTATATCACCTGAAAAAGTATTTGAAAGAGCGACCCCCTGTAATTTTCATCATAGGTACACTATGACAGACAAAATGAGATAATTTTTTCCAGAAAATCACATTGTAGGATTTTTTATGAATTTATTTGCAAATTATGGTGGAAAATAAGTATTTGGTCAATAACAAAAGTTTATCTCAATACTTTGTTATATACCCTTTGTTGGCAATGACAGAGGTCAAATGTTTTCTGTAAGTCTTCACAAGGTTTTCACACACTGTTGCTCGTATTTTGGCCCATTCGTCCATGCAGATCTCCTCTAGAGCAGTGATGTTTTGGGGCTGTTGCTGGGCAACATGGACTTTTCAACTCCCTCCAAAGATTTGAGATCTGGAGACTGGCTAGGCCACTCCAGGACCTTAAAATGCTTCTTACGAAGCCACTCCTTCGTTGCCCGGGCGGTGTGTTTGGGATCATTGTCATGCTGAAAGACCCAGCCATGTTTCATCTTCAATGCGTTTGCTGATGGAAGGAGGATTTCACTCAAAATCTCACGATACATGGCCCCATTCATTGTTTCCTTTACACGGATCAGTCGTCCTGGTCCCTTTGCAGAAAAACTGATGTTTCCACCCCCATGCTTCACAGTAGGTATGGTGTTCTTTGAATGCAACTCAGCATTCTTTGTCCTCCAAACACGACGAGTTGAGTTTTTACTAAAAAGTTATATTTTGGTTTCATCTGACCAAATTACATTCTCCCAATCTCCTTCTGGATCATCCAAATGCTCTCTAGCAAACTTCAGACGGGCCTGGACATGTACTGGCTTAAGCAGGGAGACACGTCTGGCACTGCAGGATTTGAGTCCCTGGCGGCGTATGGTAGGCTTTGTTACTTTGGTCCCAGCTCTCTGCAGGTCATTCACTAGGTCCCCCCGTGTGGTTCTGGGATTTTTGCTCACCGTTCTTGTGATCATTTTGACCCCACGGGGTGAGATCTTGCGTGGAGCCCCAGATCGAGGGAGATTATCAGTGTTCTTGTATGTCTTCCATTTCCTAATAATTGCTCCCACAGTTGATTTCTTCAAACCAAGCTGATTACCTATTGCAGATTCAGTCTTCCCAGCCTGGTGCAGGTCTACAATTTTGTTTCTGGTGTCCTTTGACAGCTCTTTGGTCTTGGCCATAGTGGAGTTTGGAGTGTGACTGTTTGAGGTTGTGGACAGGTGTCTTTTTATACTGATAACAAGTTCAAACAGGTGCCATTAATACAGGTAACGAGTGGAGGACAGAGGAGCCTCAAAGAAGAAGTTACAGGTCTGTGAGAGCCAGAAATCTTGCTTGTTTGTAGGTGACCAAATAAATTGCAAATAAATTCATAAAAAAATCCTACAATGTGATTTTCTGGATTTTTTTTCTCATTTTGTTTGTCATAGTTGAAGTGTACCTATGATGAAAATTACAGGCCTCTCGTCTTTTTAAATGGGAGAACTTGCACAATTGGTGGCTGACTAAATACTTTTTTGCCCCACTGTATGTAGCCCATGTATCTGATACTGTCTCGCCAGAAATAGTATGCCATACTATTGAGACAGAGGGGCACTGTTTTGCTCGCTCGGATGCTTTAGCTGAGATTGATGGGTCTTTCTGTCAGCGCGTGTCTCGGTCAAATAAATGATCAATATTTGATTTGGTCGGGCAAGGAGGTAAGCAGGCCCTGCTTCAGATAGATAGTACTAGGTACTTGGTTGCGTGAACAATTACAAGACAACAAAAAAATCAGCTCCCCAGAGTGGTTTCCACAATTTCATATTCAGAAATCCTTGTCTGATATCCCTATTTTTAGTGATAAGAAAGGAACTCCGTGTAGGAATAGATTAACCTGAGGCTTCTTTAATTTACAATCAGTCTTTGCTCCCGAGTGGATCTAAGGCACTGCATCTCATTGCTAGAGGCATCACTACAGACACCCTGGTTTGAATTTAGGGTGTATCACAACCGGCCTTGATTGGGAGTCCCATAGGGCGGTGCACAATTGGCCCAGCGTGGTCCGGATTTGGCCAGTGTAGGCCATCATCGTAAATAAGAATTAGTTCTTAACCGTCTTGCATAGTTAAATAAAGGTTACATTTTTTAAGTCAAATAGTAATGTTATTCCTTTCCATATCCTGTTTCTCTCTCTCGTTGACCCAACTAGTATGCAATCAACGTTTTGATTTAGGATAAAAAGGTTTCCCTTGTCCAACGTTTGAATTACAGTTCACAATGTTTCTCACAACATTTTCAAATTGCCATTCTTAAAGCATTTTACAATGTTGTAGAAGGTTGTGGTATCGTACTAGATTGTATATGCTCCTGTCCTGAAAGTCATTCAATAAATAATAAATCAGTTTCATTTCATGTGTATGTTCAGCACTAAAGAGTCAAGACTAAAGTCTACTGCAATCTAGCCTAATAAAAAGCACTAGCTGGTAGTAGTGTAGCATTGCGTGGGCGATCTTCGGGACAAGTAAGAGTTGTGATTGTAAGCATAGAGTTGTGTTCTATTGAATTCTGTGATTGAGGTCCTCTCTCGCTCCTCATTTCTGTAACTCTCTCATGCAGGCTACAGTATGTAATTTAGGGGAACAGTATTTATGACACGAGTTAATGAAAATAACCTTCATTCAATTATGAGAGTGGCTGGAGACTGGTGTAACTTAGAAATATGAGGAATCATTGTCATGAATATAAGATTTTTTTTGTAATACCATTTATGAGTATTTCAACCATAACATAGCATACAACATTCAATGGTATAATTAAACACACGTCATGCTAGGATATCACACTTTGAATGTATGTATGCACATACAGTATACATTTAAAATACAATCAATGTTCTTCTATTAGTACCTGCTGACTAATATGCGGCTGCTTCCCTCCCATTACGAACGGAGAGTATATGGTGGCTCAGAGACTTAATCATCTTTTCCAGGCGAGGTTTGGGCATGGCATGGCGGCTGAACCAGTAATTATCCCAGGGCCTATACTGGCTCAGTGGGCAACAGTACATAGCATCAGAGGCGATCAGGTGGCTTCCAACACGCTTGGATACATAGAGCTTGTAGTCCCACAGGGGGCAGCGTTCTGGGTCGTCGGCCAGGCCGTGCATCCGTACAGGGCTCTGTTCTGGGAAATTAGTATTGTTCCACTCCAGGTATTCCAGTTTTTCCCTGTCGCCCGTCCCTGGGTGGGTCTCCGTGGCCGTGTGGAAGTCGGAGACTCGCCCGGGCCAGACTCCCTGGAGGTGGAACTTCCCAAAGGCCTTGAGGTTGTTGAGCAGGACAAGGTTGAGCAGCCCATCCGGTGTGGCCCTAGACAGGACCCCTGCCTGCCTCAGTGCAGCCTCCTCTTCTCTCCTCAAGCTCTGGATCACCAGGATATCTCTGTCCCACTCTCTCTGTTTCAAGTGCTGGCAGCAGCTATCCAGTTCCCTAATGGTGTTTGTGAACTCGGCTGACTTCCGGATACTGAAGCTGCAGCCCTGGTTCTGCAGATCACGGTCCAGCATACGGGCGTATGTCGTAAGAGTGCTGCTGCTCAGGGCCTGCAGGCGGGACTCCTCCCACACATACTGGAAGAAGGCGACCAATAACCTGTCCAGCTCGGCGATAGGCAGGCTGCCTGGACAGCGGGCCCCCGAATGGTTTTGAGAGTTTAGCCACATGACAAAGGTCATGAGATTGCCCAGGCTGGCCTCTGCTCTCTTTGGCCCTCCTGGAAGATAGAAAAATAACAGTCACACTATTAACCTTGCCCCAGACAACATTTACATTGAATAAACATTACAGTAATTTAAATGTGAGTAACTACAATGTAAACAATCATACTATTACCATCGATAATGGCGCCGAAGGATATGGCCGCCGTTTTACGATCCCGCAACCAATTGTGCATGTTTTTTTTGCATTATTTCTAACTTATTTTGTACATAATGTTTCTGCCACTGTGTCTTATGACCTAAAAGAGCTTCTTGATATCAGGGCAGCGATTACTCCCCCCGTACTGGAGGAATTCTTCTTCAACGAGTCAGACGGGAAGGATTTACTCCAGACACCCGACAAGGCCCTCATCTCTGTCCATCCCTGCAGGAGGAAAAGACGGAGGTATCATGGACGACAGTCCGGGTGCCTTTTAAGAATACGGAGGGCAATCTACCTTTAGCCAACTTACAATCAAATAGACAAACTACGAGCACGTATATACTACCAACGGAACATAAAAAAATGTAATATCTTATGTTTCACCGAGTCGTGGCTGAATGATGACAACATACAGCTGGTGGGTTTTAAGTTTTTTCTGCAGCATAGAACAGCGGCCTATTGGTAAGACGAGGCGGTGGCCTATGCATATTTGTTAACAACTGGTGAACGAAATCTAAGGAACTCTCTAGGTTTTACTCACCTGAGGTAGAGTATCTCATGATAAGCTGTAGACCACACTTTTTACCAAGAGAGTTTACATCTATATTTTTCATAGCTGTCTATATACAGTTGAAGTCGGAAGTCGGAAGTTTACATTTGGTAGCAATCACCAACTGGATCCTGTACTTCGTGACGGGCTGCCCCCAGGTGGTAAGGGTAGGGAACAACATCCGCCATGCTGATCCTCAACATGGGGGCCCCTCTGGGGTGTGTGCTCAGTCCCCTCCTGTACTCCCTGTTCACTCATGACTGCATGGCCAGGTACGTATCCAACACCACCATCAAGTTTGCCGATTACACAATGGTGGTAGGCCTGATCACCGACAACAATGAGACAGCCAGGGCCTCCCGGGTGGCGCAGTGGTTAAGGGCGCTGTACTGCAGCGCCAGCTGTGCCATCAGAGTCCCTGGGTTCGCGCCCAGGCTCTGTCGTAACCGGCCGCGACCGGGAGGTCCGTGGGGCGACGCACAATTGGCCTAGCGTCGTCCGGGTTAGGGAGGGATTGGTCGGTAGGGATCTCCTTGTCTCATCGCGCACCAGCGACTCCTGTGGCGGGCCGGGCGCAGTGCGCGCTAGCCAAGGTGGCCAGGTGCACGGTGTAGCCTCCGTCACATTGGTGCGGCTGGCTTCCGGGTTGGCTGCGCGCTGTGTTAAGAAGCAGTACGGCTGGTTGGGTTGTGTATCGGAGGATGCATGACATTCAGCCTTCGTCTCTCCCGAGCCCGTACGGGAGTTGTAGCAATGAGACAAGATAGTAGCTACTACAACAATTGGATACCACGAAATTGGGGAGAAAAAGGGGGTAAAATTCAAAAAAAATATTTTAAAAAAAACTATGAGACAGCCTATATATAGGGAGGAGGTCAGAGACCTGGCTGTGTGGTGCCAGGACAACAACCTCTCCCTCAACGTGATCAAGACAAAGGAGATGGTTGTGGACTACAGGAAAAGGAGGACCGAGCACGCCCCCATTCTCATTGACGGGGCTGTAGTGGAGCAGGTCGAGAGCTTCAAGTTCTTTGGTGAACACATCACCAACAATCTACAATGGCCCAAACAGTCATGAAGAGGGCACGACAAAACCTATTCCTCTTCAGGAGACTGAAAAGATTTGGCATGGGTCCTCAGATCCTCAAAAGGTTCTACAGCTGCACCATCGAGAGTATTGGTTGCATCACTGCCTGGTATGGCAACTGCTCGGCCTCTGACCGCAAGGCACGGGTAGTGCGTACGGCCCAGTACATCACTGGGGCCAAGCTTCCTCCCATCCCTGGACCTCTATGCTAGGCGGTGTCAGAGGAAGTCCCTAAAAATTGTCAAAGACTCCAGCCACCCTAGTCATAGACTGTTCTCTCTGCTACCACACGGCAAGCGGTACTGGAGCGCCAAGTCGAGGTCCAAAAGGCTTCATAACAGCTTCTACCCCCCCCCAAGCCATAAGACTCCTGAACAGCTAATCAAAGGGCTACCCAGACCCCTCTTTTACACTGCTGCTCCTCTCTGTTTATAATCTATGCATAGTCACGTACATATTACCTCAACTAACTGGTGCCCCCGCCCATTGACTCTGTACCGATACCCCTTGTATATAGCCTCGCTTGTTATTTTACTGCTACTGTTTATTTGTTACTTTTTTTCTTCAATGTTTTTACTCATGTTTTTCACTTAACACTTTTTTATTAACTTCTTAAAGCAGGGGTGGGCAATTCCAGTCCTGGAAGGCCTGATTGGTGTTACAGTTTTGCAACAGCTAACACACCTGAATCCACTAATCCCCTAATCATGATCTTCAGTTTAGAATGCACTTTGATTAATCAGCTGTGTTTGCTAGGGATGGAGAAAAAGTGTGACACCAATCAGGCCCTTGAGGACTGGATTAAAGCATTGTTGGTCAAGTGCTTGTAAGTAAGAATTTCACTGTTAGGTCTACCTACACCTGTTGTATTCGGCACATGTGACATAAAATTTGATTTGGTGTTATAACCACTATATTCTGTGCTGTAATGTAAAGTCCTACTCACATGAAAATATATTTACCATAACCTCTGTACAAAGCAGGTGCTATTAGTAAATCTGTCCAATAATAATCATTACCGCAGCAGATGTACTCACTTTTCTCTGCTGGTTTCTTGGGTGCTGCCTTCACCTTGCCTTTATTAGGGGGACAGTGCCCTGAGGCCGCACCTGATCTCTCAGGTGTAGGTGGGAAGACGGCAGCACAACAGGAGCCCTGCATGTGGGTTTCACCCTGGCCCTGGAATAGGGGCTTAGGTTTAGGAGGGGAGAGGGAACACTGTCCACCCTTAGGAGTCTCCCACACCTCATCTTCTGGGGCCCGCTCAATGTCTGAAAGGCAGCTTCGGAGAGGGGTGATGTCAAGAGCTGTAATGAGGTTTTCATTTGGGCCTGGGCTTTCCTCCTTTAGAACTGTCCTCTTCTCAATGCCCCTTCCCTCTTGGTTTGTCTCATTGTTATTTTGCTCTAGCTCCAACCTAACTTCCATGTTGATATTGCCTTTGGGTTGCTCCTTAACAATCATCCTAGGAAAGAATGGTTGTTTCACAGTTCTCTGCTGCTTGGACTTTAAAGTCAAGGCCTCTTCCAGCATTCTCACTGGGGCATCTCCTCCCTCTCTTGACACATGGGTCACAAGGCTACAGAGGCTCATATCAGATTCAACCCCATTTTCATCAGTAATATTCCCAATGAATGGGGTATATACCATCTCCTCTTCCGAGGACAGGCATTGTATTCTCCTCCTCTTGCTCCTATGACCTACATCCACCTCCTCCTCTGTCTTTTCCTCCTCAACTTTCACCTCTGTGGCAAGTGTCAAGGCCCAGTCGAAGGCATGTCCAACCTCACATCTCCAATTAACTTTGCACTGATGCCCAACCCCTGGGTTAAGTTTTCCCTTGTGCCAAAGCTTGTGGGGACAGTGGGAGCCATGAGAGTGAGCCCAAGTGACTAATTTCCTAAGATCCTCCAGCATAACACCTGCTTGGACATGGCAGGTGGGCTTTCAAAGTAACAAAAAATAAAAATGTAAGCTTTGAGTGTCTGGCAACCAGTGACAGTTAAATCAACTATTTGCATTAACCAGTGCTTGACTTGGGCAGGAGCTCATCAGAGCGGAGTACCTACACCTCAAATGTTACACTAAATAATCCTCCCAGGAAGTATTGTTTATTAGATCAATTGGGGGGGGGGGGGGGGGGAATATACATTTTAGCCTACTAAAATGAGGCTATCAAATCTGAAAACACAGACACAATGTGTGTTATAAACTACTCATCCGAGGACAGCTTAGTGTAGATATTAGAAAAGAAATGTAGCCTATTTGCAAAACAAAATCAGTGTAAAGCAAAATTCCTTACCTCTTCCATTGCTCCTATGCCTTTGCTGTAGAGTGCAAAATCAATAACGTCGATTATTGTCAAATATCTTATTACCTAATTTTTATATGCTCTGCGACACTAAGTTTGTGCATTTGCTTTGAAACATCAACAAGCAATCATCTAATGTTGTGACAACAGTATTTTGAATGTCATTGGAATTTTAGAACGTTCAAATACACCGCGAAAATTATGGCATGTTTTCAAAGCGTGTGAAACGTCTCAACCAGAAGAGGTGGCTCCGCTCGACAACGCTTCGCTACAAAAGATTGGCAGCTTCGTTGGCGTGGGCATGAACCTATTCAAGTAAGTAAGTCCGTACATTTTCGAAAATGTTAAACGATGTATTATTAGCCAGCTAGCTATGTAGGCTAATTAGTGTGTAGGCTAGTGAGCTGCTAGCTAGCCAACTTTACATACTTGGCTATGTGAAATATCATCAGTTAGCTTTCTTCATATTAACATGGTATCTTGATTTAGGCATATTTATAATTTTAAATTAACTCAGGCTCTAAATACATTTGTAGATATCAGCAATGGAAGAGGGTGAAATCATTTTCTGCTCCAGCTGTCATAGTTAAATAGGGCGGGTTGTGGGATGACATCATGAAAAGAGTATCCAGTTCTAGTCCTTAGAGATGAGAACTATGAAGACGGGCAGATAATAATCAGGGCTGTGTAATTGAAATAAAATTAAACCTGTTGCTTTGTGATGTTGTCTTTCCTGAGACATGGAGAGCTGCGAAAGCCTGTCTGCAGATGAAGAGGTCCCAGTGAATGTCCCAAGAGACTACTGGCACGCCCTTGTATGCCATGGGTTGTATGTGTACTTATGTTATCACATGTTGTACCCAACAATACAGTTAAAAGTCACACACAATGTAGGCTACAAACTTATTACAACTGTAACAGGCCAATCCTTCTCCCGGAGGTATGCTGGGTGTGCAGGCTTCTGTTCCAGCCCAGCACTAACATACTTGATTCAATGTATCAAACCTAATGAGTTGATAATAACGTGTATTATTGCTGGGCTGGAATAGAAGTCTGCTCACCCTTTAGATCAGGGAGTGGAGCATACCTTTGGTATGATCTTTTTTGTCCAAAATTATGCTTTAGTAACAATAGCCTACATACTAAGATGTCTAACATTTACAAACAAGTTAGATCATTTGTACATTTTGAAATGATATGTTGATTCATTCAATGTTGATTAATTGAAGTGTTTAAACTTTTTTTAATTGTTCATGTAAAAACATTATTCAAGATGAACTAGTGTCAATGTTCATTAATCACACATCACAATTCTGCAATAAAAATGTATGAAGGGGATCTGTCTCTAATTTGTCTGTGTTTCCTGTGTTGCTTTCTTAAATGAACATGACCTTTTTGTCCAGTTGTGAGCTTTCCAATCTGTTTTATTTGATTCACTCGGTCTCAAGATATCAGCTGAGGTGAACCCATTTAGCAGTTTATCATAATGGAATGCATCACCAATGCAGACAGGCCTAGAGTATGATGACATTACTAGCCTAATGGGCATATACAATTCATGTGTCCATTGTCATTGTACATCTGAAACAGAGAATAGCTAAACTCACACATAATTTGCACATTGTTGAGCTAGCTATATGTTCTCAATTTAAAATGATACCTGTATATGAGGCTAACCATAAACCAGATTTTGTACATTTTTCTGACATTAAATTGTTTAGAGTAAATCCAACCCTTGCATTCTATATACATTACTGTACATTAAAATATGTCACTGACAATTTGTAGGCTAATTAAAAACGTCTAAAAGGAAAATAATGGGGCATGGAGAGTTGTAATTCTGCCTCCTTTATTTGCTGAGAAAACTTTTAGAATACAGAGACAAAATCAGAAGTTCAGTGGCATGGAGGAGGATTGCAGACATGTTGATGGTGGGTGAAGATAGATTTGCACAACAATGTTTATGTTTTACAAGTAGGCCTATGTATTTTACAGAAAGTGAGCTATAATCGTCAATCTCGTGACACAGGTAAAATGAAAGCGCCATAAACTGAGAATCACAATGTTAAAATACCATAATCCAATTGGTAGCATACTACAGGGTAAATGCATGCTTAGTGTACCATTTACAATGGTATTGCGTGTTACTGGTGATTCCTAACCTTTGGTGTGCAAATTTCACAATTTTTATTTCGTCAACACATTCACAAATTGTGGCTTTGGTCAGTTTTTAGGTTTAGGTTGATTTATGTTCCTAGCTAGTTAGCAGCACAAGCAAACGTATAATCTCTCTTCACCCACCATCAACACCAACAGTCTCTGCAATCCTCCTCCATGCCATTGACTGTATGATTGTGTCTCTGTATTTTTACAAAGCCACATCGATGACTGGCTTTCCTCGATTTTTTTGTTGTTGTGCTTGCCCGGAACTAATCACAGGTAGAACTATGTTTCATGAACGGAATATTTTCAAGCAAACATCTGCTCCTCACCTGATTGGTTAACGGAAGCGGTGGCCGCGTGATATTTGCATAAAGTAGAGCAGAGATTTTTCAACCTCACAATCACCTGCGTATTGCTCCGCGTGCCCCTTTTGAGAATGAATGGCGCGGGGCTTCGTCTGACAAATTTGGAAGTGGTGGAAACCCTACGTCAGTTAACCACACGGTGGCGCTCAAGCGCAGATTTAACAGCACACGGCAGCACATGAAACTGGAAACGGCGAACCCGTTTCCAAGTCAATCGAACGCACTTGACCAACATAATCGTGTGTGACACTGCCGATAATAACCAGCACACTATTAGGATTGTCCTAAAAATTTGAATGGATTATTGGCCATGATTTGGATGGAGTGTAGGCTCCCGCGTGTTGCAACAGTCTAAGGCACTGCATCTCAGTGCTAGAGGTGTCACGACAGACCCTGGTTCGATCCCGGGCTGTATCACAACTGGCTGTGATTGCGAGTCCCATAGGGTGGTGCACAATGGGCACAGCCACTGGGGAGCCAGGCCCAGCCAATTGGAATTATTTTTTTCCCCACGAAAGGGCTTTATTACAGACAGAAATACTCCTCAGTCTCATCAGCTGTCCGGGTGGCTGGTGTCAGGCGATCCCGCAGGTGACTAAGCCGGATGCGGAGGTCCTGGGCTGGCATGGTTACACGTTGTCTGCGGTTGTGAGGCCGGTTGGACGTACTGCCAAATTCTCTAAAACAATGTTCGAGGCGGCTTATGGTAGAGAAATTAACATTAAATGATCTGCACACAGCTCTAGTGGATATTCCTTCAGTCAGCATGCCAATTGCACGCTCCCTCAACTTGAGACATCTGTGGCATTGTGTTGTGTAACAAAGCTGCACATTTTAGAGTGGCCTTTTATTGTCCCCAGCACAAGTTACACCTGTGTAATGATCATGCTGTTTAATCAGCTTTTCGATATGCCACACTTAATCAGGTGGATTATCTTGGCAAAGGAGAAGCGTTGACTAACAGGGATGTAAACAAATTTGTGCACAACATTTTTGAGAAATAAGCTTTTTGTGTATATGGAAAATGTCTGGAATCGTTTATTTCAGCTCATGAAATATGGAACCAACACTTTACATGTTGCGTTTATATTTTTGTTCTGTATACATTTAGAGGAATTTTATGAAGGGAAAGATTTGTTTGAGAAGTTTTCAAAATACTTTTAATATTATTCATTTCCATGTTGGCTCTATTGCCGCGTTTACGTGCTAGTTGGAAGTAGGAAACTTGGACATTTCCAATTTGCTAACTCGTAGAAAGATGATCCCGAGTTTTCCACTCGGGAAGTATGAAATACGTCTGATGGCGTCTGACAGAGTTAGCACATCCAGTTAGTTGCATTTAATAAAACAGGTTGTTTCTTTACATGGTGGGATAGCTGACACATATATCAAAATATATAGGCTATTTTAAATGTTGTTAATATTAAGAAAAATATTTGTGGAAAAAAAAGTTCTGATTGTCCAGTCTTTCAAGAATTCCTGAGGTATATCTATGGCTCTGATAGCTGAACCATATGTTTGGAGATTTGTATAAATAAGAAGCAACTTTATATTAGTATGTCTTGCATTATTACTCATGTATTTATTTAACACTGTTAGGTAGGGGTACATCTTTGGAACTATCAGAATAGAATTGTTCACATATTCCCTTTCAGAACATGCAGCCCTAGACAGACCTGTACTGTAGCTCAATGTATTTTGGCTGTGTGATGATGAATGGTGTAGGCTATGAGCCTAGAGAAACAATGGGCTTCAGTCTGGTCTGGTCTATGGTGGACACATCAATTATTCATCAATGGGCAGGTGTATCACCTGCACCCAAACAGAAAGGTAATTTTCTGAAAGGGAGCATGTGAGGTAATTATTTATGGTGTGTTACCTGATATATAGAGATGCTTGTGAGATACTGTTGGCAGGTGAGTCGAGGAGCTTCCACTGCAATTAAACCCATTCACATTAAGTTTAATTCCTTCCAGTATTTATTCAGTGTATGTACAGTATGTACTCTGAACAAAAATAGAAACGCAACATGTAAAGTTTTGATCCCATGTTTCATGAGCTGAAATAAACAATGCCAGAAATGTTCCATACACACAAAAAGCTTATTTCTTTCAAATGTTGTGCACTAATTTTTTTTACATCCCTGTTAGTGAGCATGTATCTTTTGCCAAGATAATCCATTCACCTAACAGGTGTGGCATGTCAAGAAGCTGATTAAACAGCAGGATCATTACACAGGTGCACCTTGTGCTGGGGACAATAAAAGGCCACAGTAAAATGTGCAGTTTTGTCACGCAACACAATGCCACAGATGTATTTTTTTTTTTTTTTTTTTTTTACCTTTATTTAACTAGGCAAGTCAGTTAAGAACAAATTCTTATTTTCAATGACGGCCTAGGAACAGTGGGTTAACTGCCTGTTCAGGGGCAGAACGACAGATTTGTACCTTGTCAGCTCGGGGGTTTGAACTTGCAACCTTCCGGTTACTAGTCCAACACTCTAACCACTAGGCTACCCTGCCGCCCCGTATCAAGTTTTGAGGGAGCGTGCAATTGGAATGCTGATCGCAGGAACGTCCACCAGAGCTGTTATTGTTATTTACTGTATTTTATTGTGTTACTTTTAGTTATTTTTTACTTTAGTTTATTTGGTAAATATTTTCTTAACTCTTCTTAAACTGCAGTGTTGGTTAAGGGCTTGTAAGTAAGCATTTCACTGTAAGTTCTACCTACACTTCTTGTATTCGGCGCATGTGACAAATAAAGATTGATTTGAGTTGTTGCCAGACAATTTAATGTTTGTTTCTCTACCACAAGCTGCCTCCAATGTCGTTTTTGAGAATGTATCCAACCGGCTTCACAACCGCGGGATGTCAATGTTGTGAACCGAGTGCCCCATGGTGGCGGGGGGATTATGGTATGGGCAGGAACACAATTGGCATTTTATCGATGGCAATTTGAATGCACAGAGATACCATGACGAGATCCTGAGGCCCATTGTCGTGCCATTCATCCGCCACCATCCCCTCATGTTTCAGCATGATAATGCACGGCCCCATGTTGCGAGGCTCTGTGCACAATTCCTGGAAACTGAAAATGTCCCAGTTTTTCTAGGGCTTTCATACTCACCAGACATGTCACACATTGTGCATGTTTGGGATGCTGTGGATCAACATACGACAGCATGTTCCAGTTCCTGCCAATATCCAGAAACTTCACACAGCCATTGAAGAGGAATGGGACAACATTCCACAGGTCAAAATCAACAGCCTGATCAACTCTATGTGAAGGAAATGTGTCATGCCGCATGATTGGTTTTCTGACCCATGACCCCACTTTTTTTTAAAAGGTATCTGTGACCAACAGATGTATATCTGTATTCCCAGTCATGTGAAATCCATAGACTATGGCCAAATTTATTTATTTCAATTGACAGATTTTTACATGATCTTTGAAATTGTTCCATGATGCGTCTATATTTTTGTTCAGTATATGTTGACATGATGCAAATCTTCTGTACATGTTAATAAAAAAACGTACATTGTATTTTAATAGATTATTATCTTTCATCTGCACAGTTGTCGTTGTCAGTGTAGCCTAGTTATGCCATTTTACATAAATTGCATTCAACCCATCTCTCCTTATGTTGTCTTATTGTTTAATTGTTACATTTTAAATGAAGGGTAGAGGAATTTTGATTTTTTTTTGTATAGGATGTTGCCATTGCAGTGAGGCATCTTAGGTTCAGGTGGTATGGGGGCTCGTCTCCCTGTCCACTACAGAGGTTTTACCACATCAAAGAGTCCCATAGCCTTTGATGCTAAACAAGGTTGAAATCCAATCCGCCTAGATAAATGTCCGATCAGGCAGCTGCGTCTGCACAGAGGGTAGCCTATGCACTGACATCGGCAAAGAGAGGTGAAGGTGTTAAACAATCAATTCCCGACTGTTTTTGTCTTCCCAGTATCTCATACATTTGCCAAGGACATGCTCACAGATTTAGGCCTACATCTTACGAAACAAGAACGACTTTGTGCCTATAGGCCCAGCTGTAGGATATTCGTTTTTTTGGAAATCATAGCATGCCAAGTAATTTGGATAGATTGCCAAAAAATTTACTGACATGGACATAATTGATAGCATCTTTGTCCTTTATTTTTTTCTTTAGGCATATGAAGAATACTTGATTGTCCATTTCCCTTACAGTCGTCCAGGGTACCTTGCAGAACGGTCTCTGAAAACATATACGCAGTTGCATCACAAATTAATTCTGCATAACATTTATGAAAATGCATAAACTAATTTCATCATCATGCAGAATGGATTTGTAACTGACCATTTACAATCAAACTTAAACTTAGTTTGAGACCGCCCCTCTCTGGCAACTCTCGTCTTATCCTATCAGCGCAGCGCCCACTTCTCGTCTCAAACGCCCACAAATTTACTAGCTAGCTAGGCTAATCACGTTTCGTTTCTCTGTTCTCCGCCATTTTGTAAGGGTATAAGAAAAGTCGGCCAAGCAAAACAGACTTGATGGTCTAATCAAACTGTGTAACTATCTAGTTTTGTGTTGTGCAATGGACGGGTAAGTTCAAGGTAGAAGTTATGTTCATGAGAAAAGAGCTACAAACGAATATGCACGTATTTAACTAAGTAATTATCTGTAAATTGCTATATCCTGTAACGAAAATGAGCGGTGTTATATTTCGGTTGCGATGGAAACATGGTAAAACTGCTTTCTGTGTACCCGTTATAGACCCACTAATGTTAGATCGTTGCTTTGGTGTTTTAGTTAGCACCAGCAGTCTATGTGGGTGTTTATTTTTTAAATTAACATTTTACTTTTTGTCTGAATTCAATTGTTCTGTACCGTTATCTTATAAAAGCAAGACATTCAAGCAACTGGTGCATATTGCGTGGACTGAGCACTGTAGTTTTGCTCATCTGTGTTGCCTTTTGCGCATGTTGTAGCTACTGCACTGAACATTTTGAAACCACCTGTGGCAGCTAGAACGTTCTCCATCATAACCTACCTTATTGTCTAGCGAGCACAGCAGACTGTTAAATGACTGACAATTTAACTATATATTTGCTAGCTTTAGTTAAAAGTCTTGGCAACAACGTGGCTATGCATCTTGTTGTTCTGAAGGTCCGTTTCTACTGCAGAGATGAACAATATTCTAAACTTGAACATTATTATTTAAAAAAAAAAAATTAATATTGCTAGACACATCGTTATGCTAGATTTGCAGCAACTTGAAGTTTAGGTCAAGTGAAAAGACAAGATAATGTGACTTAGCTAGCTACCAGGCTTGATATTAACGCCACAGTTCTTCCTTCTAGCCGTCCAGAGACTGATTTGTATCCCATGGGATCCACTTACGTCACTGAACTAGAGTAAGTAATTATTTGAGTATATTTTATAAATGTAAGGTACCAGTTAATTCGTTGTGAATATCTGATAATAAACGTACGTATGTTGTGCGTATGTTGGAATACATTTTTACATCTCATTCTTGTAGCATTGTGAGATGCTCATTGTTGATGCCGAATAACCCCCATAAGGGTGGTGAGTGTTGAGTCGGTTTCTCCGCATGCAATGACTTGGTGTGAGCATTGAGTGATTTGACCTGTAATTTGAGCTGTTGCATTGTCTCGCTCATCCTCCCCCTTCCCGTCAGTTTATCCTTTATTAGTCTACTTAGTGTCAAGCCTACTCTGAAAGCATATCATTTTGACATGGAAAATAGTTTTGTTTTCCAATAGGTTTCAACATGTGTAAAGTGGTAAGTATTTATTTTTGTGCAAAAGTTGCCTGTGGGCATCGAAACCTCAACTTATTTTTCATGGCTGCAGATATTTGTGTCTGTGGAGTTTGAGGGACATATTTGGCACACAATTGTCCTAAATAACAGTGCCATGTCAATGCTGTTTTCAGCCAGTGGTAAAATGATTTTAGTGATCACAAGTGGCTAATCTGTCAAATGTTGATTTAGGAAGGGTTGGAGATGGGAGGGAGCTCTTAGGCTGTGTTTCCTGCTTGTAGCTCATGAGAGGTTAATCTTCAACTGAGTGTCGGCGGGGCCAAGGCCCCAAATACGACTAATATTTCACGGGCAGAGCTGTGGGAAAGGGAATGTTTGCACTGTTTTCTCTATTGGCCTTTAACATGAGGGTTATCAAGGGAATGCGTTTAAATAGACTAGGGTTGGCTGGTATCCAGATTGTTTCATACCGTCCCTGTACCATATTGGTGTGTATGGTATTACCAGCAGTGCAGACAAGGGGCAATATTTCTTTACGAACTGAAAAAACGATAATATAAAATGTACGTATTAAACAAATTTGGGCAGCATGGATTTTGGTCAAGGAGGGGATTGTCTCTGCTGTAACCAAGAAACTTGCTCTTGCATGCTAGCCACTTAGCTAACAAGTTGGCAAACCAAGTGCATAGCTGGAGCCCTGAGCTGGAGCCAATTTATTTGGCACATCTTAAATAGTTCTAAGCAGTAGTGTATCAATAAACAGTTTTTTTTTTTCATAGAATGATAGGTCTATATTCATTTTTTACATGCTTCATTTAAAAAATTTTTTTAACATGCTTTCTTGTACATATTATGTACATTAAACACATGTGAATACAGTTGGAAGTGGGGAACCATTTGACGATCTCTCAAGTAGGGCTTGTATTGCAAGAGTCAAGTTTTCATCAGCGTTTTATGTCCACTTGGTCTCGTCTCCTTCTGTGCTATGTGCACCTACCCATTTTACACCAGAGATCTGAATACAGTGATGAGATGCTCATGTCTGCCCTAACAATGGAAGTCATTGTCCCAAAGGCGGGAAGGCAGGTGACAAGCATGGGTCCAAATAAACTCATAGAAACGCACAGTTTGCTTTGCCTTTCGCTTCGCCTCTTCCTCTGTGCTTACACACACCAATCCCTTCCCCATGCCACTCACAACAACACAGATGAGAGATCACTTCCTCTATAACAAGCGGTTTCAACTCGCTATTAGTGTTTGAGTTTGGTCCAACAGAATCAGTCATATGGACAACGAAACACATTGAGACAATTTACTGTACTAGAGGAGACATCAACCTTCCTAACAATACCCTTTTTATGTCTCAACTCCTCAAATTGCGCACAGCGCAGACGGTACTTGGTTTTTCACATACTGCTAGCACCATTTTAGCCGAAGACTGTTATACTAGCTGTCTAGTCGGTTTTGTAAATGTGCAATAAGCATGAAGCACAATTATATCAGAACAAAGTGGACAGGCTAGCATGCTGTTCCAAACAATTCAACTGTTCTGTCTTGTTAGTTAGCAAGTGGATCCAAATTGGCTAAACTTGAAATATTAGCTGGCTACTCACTAGCATGTGGGCTTGAGCGTTTGAGACCTGTTACATTTTTTTTCTAGAATGCCTGCTACAAGAAGTTAGTCATTATTAGTGAACGTGCATTATGTATGGTTCTGGTAAAAAATAAAAACATAAAATACTAAAAATGAATTTTCATAGACATACAGTTGAAGTCGGAAGTTTACATACACTTTAGCCAAATACATTTAAACTCAGTTTTTCACAATTCCTGACATTTGTATCCTAGTAAAGATTCCATGTCTTAGGTCAGTTAGGATCACCACTTTATTTTAAGAATGTGAAATGTCAATAATAGTAGAGAATTATTTTTCAGATTTTATTTCTTATATCACATTCCCAGTGGGTCCGAAGTTTATATGCACTCGGTTACTATTTGGTAGCATTGCCTTTTAAATTGTTAAACTTGGGTCAAATGTTTCGGGTAGCCTTCCACAAGCTTCCCACAATAAGTTGGGTGAATTTTGGCCCATTCCTCCTGACAAAGCTGGTGTAACTGAGTCGTGTTTGTAGGCCTCCTTGCGTATGCTTCATACGCTTTTTCAGTTCTGCCCGCAAATGTTCTATGGGATTGAGGTCAGGGCTTTGTGATGGCCACTCCAATACCTTGACTTTGTTGTCCTTAAGCCATTTTGCCACAACTTTGGAAGTATGCTTGGGGTCATAGTCCATTTGGAAGACCCATTTGCGACCAAGCTTTAACTTCCTGACTGATGTCTTGAGATGTTGCTTCAATATATCCACATGATTTTCCTGCCTCATGATGCCATCTTTTTTGTGAAGTGCACCAGTCCCTCCTGCAGCAAAGCACCCCCACAACATGATGCTGCCACCCCCGTGCTTCATGGTTGGGATGTTGTTCTTTGGCTTGCAAGCCTCCCCCGTTTTCCTCCAAACATAACGATGGTCATTATAGCCCAACAGTTCTATTTGTTTCATCAGACCAGAGGACATTTCTCCAAAAAGTATGATCTTTGTCCCCATGTGCAGTTACAAACCGTAGTCCGGCTTTTTTTGGCGGTTTTGGAGCTGTGGTTTCTTCCTTGCTGAGCGGCCTTTCAGGTTATGTCGATATAGGACTCGTTTTACTGTGGCTATAGATACTTTTGTACCTGATTTCTCCAGCATCTTCACAAGGGCCTTTGCTGTTGTTCTGGGATTGATTTGCACTTTTCGCACAAGTGCGGTCATCTATAGGAAACAGAACGCGTCTCCTTCCTGAGCGGTATGACGGCTGCGTGGTCCCATGGTGTTTATACTTGCGTACTATTGTTTGTACAGATGAACGTGTGGTACCTTCAGGCGTTTAGAAATTACTCCCAAGGATGAACCAGACTTGTGGAGGTCTACAATTTTTTTCTGAGGTCTTAGCTGATTTCTTTTGATTTGCCCATGATGCCAAGCAAAGACGCACTGAGTTTGAAGGTAGGCCTTGAAATGCATCCACAGGTACACCTCCAATTGACTCAAATGATGTCAATTAGCCTATCAGAAGCTTCTAAAGCCATGACATCATTTTCTGGAATTTTCCAAGCTGTTTAAAGGCACAGTCAACTTAGTGTATGTGAACTTCTGACCAACTGGAATTGTGATTCAGTGAAATAATCTGTCTGTAAACGATTGTTGGAAAAATGAATTTTGTCATGCACAAAGTAGATGTCCCAAGCGACTTGCCAAAACTTATAGTTTGTTAACAAGACATTTGTGGAGTGTTTGAAAAATTATTTTTAATGACTGAAACCTAAGTGTATGTAAACTTCCGACTTCAACTTTACCTGAAAGCCAGACCAGTGATTATTGTAAAAAAAGCAGGTTAAACGATTTTGATAAAATACTTACATTATTAGTGGGTCTTATGGTTGTGGAAGGCTTATAATTTAGGTATAATTTCGCAAGCCCTGCATTCATTAGATTATTCCTGACTATTTGAAATGCAGTGCATTTTACCTTTTTTAATTGTACAACAAAGCTTATTTAGAAACCGTATATTTTTTTTTAGATTGTGAAGTCACTAAGTATTCATACCCCTTGACTTATTCCACAGCTTGTTGTTACAGCCTGAGTTCAAAGTGGATTAAATAGATTTTTTTCTCACCCGTTTACACACAATACCCCATAATGACAAAGTGAGAACAACATGTTTTTAGAAATGTCTTCAAATTGATTGAAAATGAAATTCAGAAATCTAATTTACAAGTAAAGATTTGTCATATTGTGTGATTGGTTATTGTCCTGCTGAAAGGTGCATTCAACTCAGTGCCTGGTGGAAAGCAGACTGAAGCAGGTTTTCCTCTAGGATTTTGGCTGTGCTTAGCTCCATTCAGTTACATTTTATCCTGGAAAAACTCCCCAGTCCTTAACGATTACAAGCTTACCCATAACATGATGTAGCCACCACTATGCTTGAAAATATAGAGAGTGGTACGCAGTAATGTGTCGTATTGGATTTGCTCCAAACGTAACACTTTCAGGACAAAAAGTCAATTGTTTTGCCACATTTTTTGCAGTTTTACTTTAGTGCCTTATTGCAAACAGGATGCATGTTTTGGAATAGTTCTATTCTGAACAGGCTTCCTTCTTTTCACTCTGTCAGTTAGGTTAGTATTGTGGAGTAACTACAACATTGTTGATCCGTCCTCCAGTTTTCTATCACAGCTATTAAACTCAGTAACTGTTTTGAAGTCACCATTGTCGTCCTGTGAAATCCCTGAGTGGTTTCCTTCCTCTCCGGCAACTGAGTTGGGAAGGACGCCGGTAACTTTGTAGTGACAGGGTGTATTGATACCATCCAAAGTGTAATTAATAACTGTGTGGTTGAATCTGTGTTTGGAAATTGACTGCTCGACTGAGGGGCTTTACAGATAATTGAATGGGTTGGGTGAGGTATTCATTTAAAGAGAGAGATGAGATAAGTATTCATGATGAGATGAGGTATTCATTTAAAGAGAGAGATGAGATAAGTATTCATGATGAGATGAGGTATTCATTTAAAAATCACGTTAAACACTTTTATTGCACAAATTTAATCTATGCAACTTATTATGTGACTTGTTAAGCAAAATTCGTCAAATTTATATAGGTTTCATATAACAGGAAAAAGCCTATGGAAAAATCTAATGCCGTTTTTGGATAAACAATAAAAATAAGGTGTGTGTGTGGTAAACACACAGGATTAAGAGATATTATACATTTTTGTTTTATGTGATAATCTTCAACAGTTCATGTAACTTTTTGTGAATTTAAGCATTACTGTAGTATAAAAAGCGAGTCCCTTTTTGACTAGTCATTGACTTCAGTACAGGCCTAAGTGCTGAGTGTAGGTGATTTTTGCATATGAGTAAGGAAGTGTTTGGTCTGAACTCGGCCTTTTCTATCAGACGTGACATCCAGCTCTTATTTAACAGAACAATATGTATTGTTGGCTAGGCAGCCTGTATAGCGCCTGTTTAAGGTTAGAACCTGGGACAATAAAACATATTGAGCAGCCTCATTGTGCAAATGTTGACTGACTGGCTTTTCCAACTTTTCTGCAACTGATAAACTAATCTAGTTGGCTAGCTGTTGCTTTTTCTCTACCATTTTGCGGATTCTTGAATCTTTACTACACAATAGTGAACCTCTTAGTTCCTTAACCCTAGATGTTTGGAGTTTCAATTTTTCATCTATACTGCTTCTAACATTCCTGTCTTCTCTTTTCTTCACAGCAGTGTCCATGATATTACAGTTGGTACAAAGGTAGGCACCTCTTTTCTCCTTTTTCCTCTTCGACATTAGTGGTGTGGCGAAAAATCGATAGTTATATCGTCCAAGATACTGTGCTATGGATCTACTTTTCAGCATTTATTTCTGACTAATCAACTCATTTTCTCATGCTCTCTTGTCTCTCTGCAGCAGACATATAGAGAGCAATATGTTTAGAACCTCATCACAATAAAACCAGCAGTATCGAATCCCAATACATATCGAATTGGCACCTACGTTTCGTGATAATACCGTATCGTGACGTCCCTGGCAATTCCCAGCTCTATTCAACAAGGTGTTTGACTAGGTCTTCAGATTAGGATGATTTAAAGATGTAGCAGTGTGCCGTGCAGGATTTACAAATTGTAGCCCAGTTGTTTCTAAGGCTACATTTAGTCCTGTCATCTGGATTATTGGGGTCACACAGCCATGCCCAGTGTTGCTGCATCAGAAATGAAAGAGTTCAAAGAAGCTAGCATAAGAAGGCAAGCCTACAACCGGATCTGGCAATGGGAATATTCTGTTTTCAAAGGTTGTGGTTTCAAGTTCCCTTACAGGTTCCTTTGTTTGTATGGTAGTTGGCTATTTAAACAGTGTTGTGAAACTGTAAAGGAGGCATTCACAAACTAGTAGTAGATACAATTAATGTTGCTTGTTTTGTTACATTTCGCTACACGTCAATTAAGTAAAGCACACAATGCCCAGTCACTGGTAACCAGTTGCCAAGTTTAAATCTCTTAAGCTGTTTGCATCCGGTGTGGTGAGAACATTGCTGTTGCTGTGGAAACGGTAGGGTGTAATTATTGGTTGTCTTTGGCATTGTGGCTGGAATACTCTCTGTGGTATGTTCGTCTTCCAGCTCTCTGGCTCCTCCAAGCCCTCTTCTCTCTTTAGGGACTTCTGTCTCATCACTGATTACGTCAGTACATGTCCCACTCACTTTTAGCCCCTCTAATTCTGTACCACTCGTATGATGGTCTCATCCCTCCCTTGAGACCCTTCCCAGGAAAATAACAACTTTAAACACACACAATATCCCCCGTTGGAGCCCTGCAGTCTGTGGGCCGGGGCTAGCTAGCTTGAGCAAAAGCAGATGTTTCTAGATGGTGGAAGTTTGAACGAGTGCAGACACGCAGTGGTAAGTGCTACCTCGTCTCCCTGATGTTGAGTGCCTCCTCCAGGATATGTGGGTTTGGGATAGCGATCAAACGCTAAGTGTTCCTAGCTCGGCGTGTTAGTCGTCTGTGTTCTACAACACTGTTACTTCTGTCTTCCAGTCTACCCTTCAAACGCCACCCCACAGCAACCGCATTCCCCGTTGCTCTTTTAGACTGATAATATTCTGTGGTATGTTCCTAGCCACGGGGATCCGTAGCACAAAGACAGATTCTTACAGGTACCACATGTATATGACAAGGCTATTTTGTTACGCACAAGCCAGCGGGAACCTTAAGGTGGTAATATGGAGTGGTTTATTTTCACAGGAAAAGAGAGCAGTTTACTGGAATATGGGTGTTTTTTCCATCCGTTTTCTAATTGCCTCTTGTTTCCTGTTCTCCCCCGAGGTGTGTCATTACAAACTGCCGGCCTCAAAGAATGGCCTGTTGACTGTATCAAAAAGGCCTGGAGGGTCTTGGATGGAACTCATTTAGATGGGTACCAAATGGTGTTCCTTTACTGTTAGGCTTAGTTAGTAATATTGTAAGAAGGCAAGTGCAGTATTTAGTTGGTTTATTCACTGGATCAGTTGTGGTTAACGGTGGTTATCCTGGAGAAAATTGTAACCCTTTTACATCATGTTCTTGAAATGCCACTATGGAGGTGTTATCTACTGTTTTACTCGTCAAATGCCCTTTGGGGCTTTTCCATCGGCTAACTAAAATCCTATAACGTTGCATATTGTTCGCTTACTTTTTTTTATCAAATTGGTGTGGGGAGTGGGTAATAAAAAAAAAATGCTATTTACCTTGGCTGTGTTGATGTTCTCTATTGCATTCCTCAAGGATGGGAGAGGGTGGGGGCATGGGGATGAATGGAACCTATTCAGCACATGCAAATATGTTTCCCCCCCATTTTCTACATGCATGTTGTTCCTTTGGCCTCTGTTTCCCAATGCAAGCTAATTAGGAAAAATATGGTAAAGAACCTGTTTTTGATCATTGCAGTCGCCATTAGCAAATGTTGTTAGGTAGCCAGCACATCCCTAGTCATGTCCCTAGAGCATGTGCAGACCAACTGGCTGGTGTGTTTACGGACATATTCAGTCTCTCCCTATCCCAGTCTACAGTCTCCACATGCTTCAAGATGGCCACCATTGTTCCTGTTCCCAAGAAAGCTAAGGTAACTGAACTAAATGACTATTGCCCCGTAGCACTCATGTCTGTCATCATGAAGTGCTTTGAGAGACTAGTCAAGGATCAAATCACCCTACCTGTCACTCTAGACCCACTTCAATTTTCTTACCGCCCCAATCCGTCCACAGACGATGCAATCGCCGTCACACTGCCCTGTCCCATCTGGACAAGAGGAATACCTATGTGAGAATGCTGTTCATTGACTGTAGCTCAGCATTCAACACCATAGTACCCTCCAAGCGCATCATTAAGCTCGATGCCCTGGGTCATTGGGTGCTGGACTTCCCGGTGGGCCGCCCACAGGTGGTGAAGGTAGGAAACAACATCTCCACTTTGCTGTGGGGCCCCACAAGGGTGTGTTCTCAGCCCCCTCCTGTACTCCCTGTTCACCCATGACTGCGTGGCCATGCACGCCTTCAACTCAATCATTAAGTTTGCAGACAACACAATAGTAGTAGGCTTGATCACCAACAATGACGAGACAGCCTACAGGGAGGAGGTGAGGGCCACTGAGTGTTGTGTCAGGAAAATAATCTCTCATTCAATGTCAACAAAACAAAGGAGATGATCGTGGACTTCGGGGAAACTGCAGAAGAAGCACCCCCCTGTCCACATCGATGGGACAGCAGTGGAGAAAGTGGAAAGTTAAGTTCCTCAGTGTACATATCATGGACAAACTGAAATGGTCCACCCACACAGACCATGTGGTGAAGGCGGCAAAATTGCACCGCCCACAACCGCAGGCTTCTCCAGAGAGTTGTGCAATCTACCTGCCCTCCAGGACACCTACAGCACCCGATGTCACAGGAAGGCCAAATAATATCAAGGAAAACAACCACCTGAGCCACTGCCTGTTCACCCCGCTACCATCTAGCAGGCGAGGTCAGTACAGGTGCATCAAAGTTGGGACCAAGATACTGAAAAACAGCTTCTATCTCAAGGCCATCAGACTATTAAATATCCATCACTAACACTGAGGCTGCTGCCTACATACAGACTTGAAATCATTGGCCATTTGAGTAAATGGAGCATTTGT
The DNA here is from genome assembly GCF_045791955.1 of Oncorhynchus clarkii lewisi. NCBI lineage: Eukaryota > Metazoa > Chordata > Actinopteri > Salmoniformes > Salmonidae > Oncorhynchus > Oncorhynchus clarkii. The sequence goes on along the minus strand of NC_092147.1, from coordinate 14,055,080 downwards.
CACTTTAATGATGCCATTTTAATAATGTTTACATATCTAGCATTACTCATAGAATACAGTATATACATATGACATCTATTGCATCGTAGCCTATGCCGCTCTGTCATTGCTCATCCATATATTTATATTCTTATTCCATTCCTTTACATATATTTGTGTGTTAGGTATTTGTTGTGGAATTGTTAGATATTACTGCACTATCAGAAATGGAAGCACAAGCATTTCGCTACTTTCGCAATAACATTGCTAACCATGTGTATGTGACCAATAACATTTGATTTGATATACGTTATGAGCTAGATTTAAACTCACGGCAGCCCAGACCTAGTGGCTCCAAGAGGCAAAGCATTGAGTTGCCGTTCTTAATTAACTTTTCTTTAGAGGCGTCATAACTGGTTTCGCAAATATTGTGTGCAGCTTGGTAATTGCTGGGAGAAACGTACACCTAGCTGTTGGTCCGAGGAGAATCAGCCTTTTCTGTGTTCAGGCCAAAAGTCAGGAGTTTGGTTTGGCCTAGCAGTTCACCTCACCTGGTGCCACAGGCTAGGGTTCCTATGATGACAGAGTGACATTCAAGGCTGCCCCGGTAACGGCCCCATTCTTGAGGTGTAATTGTCTCCTGCTCGCCTGTTAACTCTTAAAGTATGTTTTTTTTTGTCTCACCTTTTCGAATCTATTTAATTTATGCCTAAACTTCTCTATAACACAAGTCACTTCATTAACATTTGTAAACCTATTGCCTCAGCACAGCATTTTGAAACATTGCTGATTAACTGAGTTTTCTGGCAAAGGTGCCTGTTCTGATCGTGTAGTTTTATTTTATAGAACATAATATTTAACGGGCTTAACACTTCACAGCCCAATACATAAGTTTTAGTCTAATCAAAAAGTGGCTAGGAGACAGTCTGGCCAATTGATTGCAGTGACCGTTTTTTCTCACCAGTGTAAAGGCCATTGGTGAGAATGTTATACCCATTTCAGACTGAAGATGTGGTATATAACCCATTGAAAAAAATGTGTATATGACCCCCCCCCCCCCCCCCCTTTCAAATAGCCTTTTATTAACCTCTTTCTTGCGTGTGTGCATATATCTCCACCCCTTTATACATATCAGTGGGTAACTGGACAATTTGGAGGGGTGGGTGATGGTGTTAAAACCATGGTCTGTTTGCATTTCAAATTCGGGAGGTGTTTAAAAATGGAAGTGTAAATTAATTTACCTGCAAAAAAGCAGAGAACCATTCACACAGACCTGATACCTGTATTTTCCTGTATGCAGGATTCATGACTAGATCTTTAGGTGGATTTCAATTAGACATGTATTTTTTTTAACCCCCTACCCCTTTCAGATATATAATAAGCTGGTATAAAAAAAAACGGGCATGGTAAATTAGTGGAATTTTGGTCTGCATGAGAGGGATATTAGTGGCAGACAAAGCCTGCTCTCTGACTTTGCCTGCCAGCCCTGCAATATCCTATTTAAAGTGTCATAACAGCACCAGGAACATGCATTTAGCTACTAAGCCTCTTTTTAAAGACCTTTACCCACACTAGCCCCCCTGCCCCTCATGTATGGTTTTCATTGAGTCCCAACCTAGTGGAATTTGGAGTGGCTGGTGGGGGAGAGGAGAGGGCATTCTGTTGGCGTCTCAGCCCTGCGGAAGTCTGTTTATTTGTGTACTCCGGTGATCACTTGAAAAGAGCTGGCTAGCGGACGGTCGCTAGCCTTTTCAGTTTCCCCTTTTTGTTGATGTTATATAGAGGACAGCTGGTGTGCAGCCTCTTACACATGTTGTAAAGCATACTTCACTCTACCTCCCATTTTTATAGGATCTTGAACATTTGAAGTCAGAAGTTTACATACTTAGGTTGGAGTCATTAACTCGTTTTTCAACCCCTCCACAAATGTCTTGTTAACAAACTATAGTTTTGGCAAGTGGCTTAGGACATCTACTTTGTGCATTTTTCCAACAATTGTTTACAGACAGATTCTTTAAACAGCTTGGAAGTTTCCAGAAAATTATGTTATGGCTTTAGAAGCTTCGATTAGGCTAATTGACAAGATTTGAGTCAATTGGAGGTGTAGCTGTGGATGTATTTCAAGGCCTACCTTCAAACTCAGTGCGTCTTTGCTTGATATCAATGGAAAATCAAAAGAAATCAGCCAAGACCCCAGAAAAAAGATTGTAGACCTCCAAGTCTGGTTCATTCTTGGGAGCAATTTCCAAATGCCTGAAGGTACCACGTTCATCTGTACAAACAATAGTACGCAAGTATAAACACCATGGGACCACGCAGCTGTCATACCGCTCAGGAAGGAGACGCGTTCTGTTTCCTAGAGATGACCGTACTTTGATGTGAAAAGTGCAAATCAATCCCAGAACAACAGCAAAGGCCCTGGCAGCATCATGTTGTGGGGGTGCTTTGCTGCAAGAGGGACTGGTGCACTTCACAAAATAGATGGAATTATGAGGCAGGAAAATTGTGGATATATTGAAGCAACATGTCAGGAATTTAAAGCTTGGTCGCAAATGGGTCTTCCAAATGGACAATGACCCCAAGCATACTTCCAAAGTTGTGGCTTAAGGACAACAAAGTCAAGGTATTGGAGTGGCCATCACAAAGCTCTGACCTCAATCCCATAGAACATTTGTGGGCAGAACTGAAAAAGCCTGTGCGAGCAAGGAGGCCTACAAACCTGACTCAGTTACACCAGCTCTGTCAGGAGGAATGGGCCAAAATTCACCCAACTTATTGTGGGAAGCTTGTGGAAGGCTACCCAAACGTTTTACCCAAGTTAAACAATTTGAAGGCAATGCTAGCAAATACTAATTGAGCGTAACTTCTGACACACTGGGAATGTGATGAATGAAATAAAAGCTGAAATGAATCATTCTCTCTACTATTATTCTGAGGCATATGTAAACTTCCGACTTCAACTGTAGACCTTAGCCAAATGCATTTAAACTGTTTTTCACAATCCCTGACATTAATCCAATTAAAATCTCCCCGTCTTATGTCCGTTAGATCACCACTTTATTTTTAAGAATGTGAAATGTCAGAATAATAGCAGAGAGAATGATTGAGTTATTTCAGCTTTAATCTCCCCTTTTTCATCAACATGACAATAGTCATTATGTTTCATCAGACCAGCTAACATTTCTCCAAAAAGTACCATCTTTGTCCCCATGTGCAGTTTAAACTGTAGTTTGGTTATTTTTATGGCGGTTTTGGAGCAGTGGTTTCTCCTTGCTGAGCCTTTCAGGTTATGTCGATATAGGACTCGTTTTACTATGGATATAGATACTTTTGTACCTGTGATTGAAAAACGAGTTCTAATGACTCCAACCTAACTATGTAAACTTCCGACTTCAACTGTATGTATGTTTTAAATCAGAATTGAGCTTGACTCTTTTCTTTATTAATATGGGTTTATAGATTAAAGACAATATTTGGACTGTGCCCCTTTTGGTAAGATACCAAGAAAATAACATTTAAGATTGTTTAAAGCTAACGGATGGTTATTTATTTTTATTTTACCAGATAAGTTGACTGAACACATTTTCATTTACAGCAATGACCTGGCGAATAATTAGAGGAGGGAGGGGGGGTGAATCAGCCAATTGGAAGCTGGGGCTGATTAGGTGGCCATGGTGGTATGAGGGCCAGATTGGTGAATGGAGCTTGTAGCTAATGAGTTTTGGGGGGCTTGGCCCACACTATGAAGAAAGCGTGAACGGGTCACCATCTGAGCCGTCTCCAACCCCCACTAGTAACCACCCGGGGTTGGCTAGACTACGGGGGTGATGTACCGCCAGGCCAGTGACTCTGGTTTCTGTTCCCTCCCCCGCCCTCATTCTTGCAGTTTGGCGACCCAGAAATGGAGTTGTTTTTCTCCTTCCCTCTCTGGTTCTCTCACTAAAACCTATGCCAGTACTGTGACCCCCAACACCCATAGTTGCGTGCATGCACATACAATGCATAGGCAGTGGGGGTAGGAGTTGAGTGGGACAGGGTGTGACCATAGAGGGCCTAATGAGGCTACAAGTCCTGTCATTGGATCCCCGTCAGTCTGCATATGCTCCCATCTATGCACATTCGTCTCTGCTTTTGTCTGCGAATGACGTTTGTACGTTGGCCTCACCATTTGGTCATCTACTTGTAGCTCAGGGGTGGTCCTAGAACCTTTCCTGTTAGCTAAGAAGCTGACCCTTTCCTGTTTTCATTGTCACAAGGCGATGCCAGCTGGCCCGTGTTTGACTCAATGGGTCTCCTGTTTGAAGGCAAGGCTGTTGAAGGATCATATCTGTTAGTTTAGGCTGTGATGGTGACGACCTGTGACTGGGACAACCCGTGCCATTGTCAATATCTGTTTTCCCATTGTTTTTGCAAGGTCAACGTGGATGGTTTACTTAGTGGCTATTGTTACGTTTCTTTTTTGTTGCCAATATACATGGGAAGTTGTTTCTCCCTTTTCCCTTTATCAGTTCATGCCGGTGGGGAGATTCTGCATTGGTCTCAACATGTCCTTTCCCCTTTGCAGAGAGGATCAGACGAGCTTTTCTCCTGCGCCTCAAACGGACCCAATATAATGACCTGCGCAGCAGGTTAGTTTTGAAAACGCTATTTTTTGTTGTTTTAATATCAAAGAAATTAACAAACTTTTTAAAGTTGAGCATCACCTCTTCCAACACATCTATTTCTCCAAAAGGATGTACATCCAAACTGTGCTCTGCATTTTTTCCACAGCCAATGGCAATGACAGCAAGAAGTTCAAAGGTGACATAAGGAGCCCGGGCATCCCGTCGCGTGTAATCCACATGCGCAAGCTCCCCGACGACATCAACGAGGCTGAGGTCATCTCCCTGGGCCTGTCCTTTGGTAAAGTCACCAACCTGCTCATGCTCAAAGGAAAAAACCAGGTAAGTGTTCTTGCATGCATTTCTATTCCAGAACTAATAGACCTGATTTAAAGCCCAGGGGCTACAGCAAAATTGTGAGATGTCTGGGGGGTCCCCGAGAAGAGGTTTGAGAACCACTGGCTCATTAGCTCTAGCTAATGGTGGTGGTGGTGGTAGTAGCAGCCGCCAAGTGTTGTCCAGAAAGGAACATGTAGTGCTGTTCACAGATGTTATTCTTTTTGCTTTCTCCTGTGTGCCCAGGCCTTCGTAGAGATGAACACGGAGGACGCGGCCCAGGCCATGGTCAGCTATTATGCCTCTGTGACGCCCGTCATCCGCAACCATCCCATCTTCCTGCAGTACTCCAACCACCAGGAGCTCAAGACTGACAACTCCCCCAACCAAGTGGTGAGTCACGTTCATGTAGTGTGCATCCTTCTTAACTGTTCACAACCGTTTATCTGCTCAGGTGTACTCTTTTGGAAGGCCATAAGAGAAGTTGTAGGCCTACATATGGACTTGACTCAAGGGCTCTTCATTCAGATTGTTTTTTGTTTTGTTTGTAGGAAGCGCTGAGCAAAGACTTTGAGGCTTAGAGCCAACATGAAGTGGGTTTCCTCTTAAGAGATATTTTGAACCGGCCATGGAAGCTATGGGCTCTAGCTCGCCCCTCTGTTTCCTGTTTTTCAGGGTCAGAATGACTCATTGGGAACTGTGTTCTTGCCAGGGCTTGTGTGGCTGCACAAGCAAACCACCTGTCTACTTGTCAGCATCGTAGCTGACAACAGCCAATCAGAATTAAGATTTTCCATGTTAGCGAAAAGGGAGCTGTCGGCATTCGACTGCTAATTTGTTCAACTTCTACCTTCTTTTGCAGTGTGTTTCACAAGCTTAAAGGCTTGTTTACCTTTCCCTGCATATCTTGTGGTTGAGTGTGTAGTGTGTACTATGCGCCCTCCAAATGAGGCACTCCCCTGGGAGACTGCATGCCAATGGCGACCAATGGAAGCCACAGCTGTGCTCTCCCTGCTCCCCGCTCAAATCGACTCCGCTCTTAGTCTTATCTGCTCATTGACCCATACAGTGAACATAAACACTGCTGCGGTGCACATGAACATTCCAAGATGTTTGTTTTTCTGATATGAAGTTTCTCTCCATGGGGTGTTTTTCTTCCCACCAGGTGTATTACACTCACAAATAGGCCCCAGAGTTTCCACTGATGTGTATACAAACATGTCATCTCTCCCCCCCCCCCCACACACACACACGTGTTTTTTTTTTACGGCTATTTCACTTGTAAATGTCAAGCTACTAGGGACTTGGGCTATATTGCTAACCTGAGTTTATTCAGTGAGGTGAAACTTAAAGATCTTAACTTATTTAAATGTTTTGTGTAGAACACAGACTGTCTGCGGTAGAGGTCGACCTAAGGCATGGCCGATTTAATTAGGGCCGATTTCAAGTTTTCAGAGCAATCGGTAATCAGCGTTTTTGCAATTACATTGCACTCCATGAGGAGACTGCGTGGCAGGCTGACCACCTGTTACGCGAGTGCAGCAAGGAGCCACGGTAAGTTGCTAGCTAGCATTAAACTTATCTTAGAAAAAAATACATAATCACTAGTTAGCTACACATGTTTGACGTTAACTAGCTTGTCCTGCATTGCATATGATAAATTAACAGGCAACGCATTGATCATCGAATCACAGCCTACTTTGCCAAACGGATGATTTAACAAAAGAGCATTTGCGAAAAAAGCAGAATCGCTGCACGTACCTAACCATAAACATCGATGCCTTTCTTAAAATCAATACACGTAAGTTTTTTTTAAACCTGCATATTTAGTTAAAATACATTCATGTTAGCAGGCAATATTAACTAGGTAATTTGTCTCACTTTAATTGCGTTCATTGTACGCAGTCAGGGTATGTGCAACAGTTAGTTCGCAACAAGCCAAGCGGCCCTAACTTGCCAGAATTTGACATAATTATGACATAACATTGAATGTTGTGCAATGTAACAGCAATATTTAGACTTATGGATGTCACCCTTTTGATAAAATACGGAACGGTTCCGTATTTCACTGAAAGAATAAACATTTAGTTTTCGAAATGATAGTTTCCAGATTTGACAATATTAATGACCAAAGGCTCGTTTTTCTATGATTTGATAGAGCAGTCTGAGCGGTGGTAGGCGGCAGCAGGCTCGTAAGCATTCATTCAAACTTTACTGCGTTTGCCAGCAGCTCTTAGCAATGCTTGTATCAAAGCACTGTTTGGCTTCAACTAACGAGATTAGGCTGGCAATTCAAAGTGCCCATTCAAACATCCAATAGTCAAGGTATGTGTTTTTGCAAATTGAGCATGTTTCATTATTTGAGACTAAATTGATTTTATTTATGTATCATATTTGTTTTAAAATATAGTGTTCATTCAAGTATTGTTGTAATTGTCATTATTACAAAAATATATACAAATCTGCGTATGTAATAAAAATATATTTTTTTATTAATAAAAAAAAAAAATCGGTGTTGGCTTTCTTTGGTCCTCCAATTGGTATCGCCGTTGAACAATCTAAGTTGGTCGACCTCTAGTCTGGGAGTCACATCAGCTCTACTCGTTACATTTCTACCTGAGCTTTTCAACTCTTCCACTGAACCACCCTCCTCTCTTCCCCTCCCCACAGAGAGCCCAGGCGGCACTGCAGGCGGTGAACGTAGTGCAGACGGGGGGCGTGCCCATGGCAGGGGTGGATGCCTCGGCCGGCATGAGCGGGGCCAGCCCCGTCCTGCGTGTCATAGTGGAGAACCTCTTCTACCCCGTCACCCTGGACGTGCTGCATCAGGTAACACACTCATTACATGTATGAATGTTTAGGTCTATGTTTGTATTCCCCCTGACCATGCTGTCGTCGCTCGCAGATCTTCTCCAAGTTCGGAGCGGTGCTGAAGATCATCACTTTCACCAAAAACAACCAGTTCCAGGCCCTGCTGCAGTACTCTGACGGCCTGACTGCTCAGCACACAAAACTTGTGAGTGGCACCCTCTACCTGTCACAATAATACACAGCACTTCATTGTATTCTTAGATCCTGACTTGAATGTGTTAACATTTTGAAAATGGGGGGGGGGAATACTCTGAAAGACAAATGAGCAAATCCTGGCTATTTGGACACTTTTATAGATAGTTTAATGTTGAAACTGTTGCCCTGTGTTGAAGTCTTTAGATGGGCAGAACATCTACAACGCCTGCTGCACCCTCCGCATCAACTTCTCCAAGCTGACCAGCCTGAATGTGAAGTACAACAACGACAAGAGCCGGGACTACACGCGTCCCGACCTGCCCACGGGGGACAGCCATCCCGCCATCGACCACCAGGCTATGGCTGCAGCTTTCGGTGAGTACTATGGTAAATATGTTTCAAATACCTCCGTCCTTTCTCGCTTTTCATTTAGACACAACTGAACAGGTAGGGAGCTACACTACATGACCAAAAGTATGTTGGCACCACCTCCTTGAGCATCGCCTTCCAAAATCATGGGCATTAATATGCAGTTGGTCCCCCCTTTACTGCTATAACAGCCTCCACTCTTTTGGGAAGGCTTTCCACTAGATATTGGAACATTACTGCGGGGACTTGCTTCCATTCAGCCACGAGCATTAGTGAGGTTGGGTACTGGTGTTGTGTGCTTTGTGCAGGCCAGTTCTTCCACACTTATCTCGACAAACCATTTCAGTATGGACTTCGCTTTGTGTACAGGGGTGTTGTCATGCTAAAACAGGAAAGGGCCTTCCCCAAACTGTTGCCACAAAGTTGGAACACAGAATCTTCTTGAAGGTCATTGTATGCTGTAGCGTTAAGATTTCCCTTCACTGGAACTAAGGGGCCAAGCTCAAACCATGAAAAACAACCCCAGACCATTATTCCTCCTCCACCGAAGTTTAGAGTTGGCACTATGCATTGGGGCAGGTAGCGTTCTCCTGGCATCCGCCAAACCCAAATTAGTCCGTCGGACTGCCAGACGGTGAAGTGTGATTCATCACTCCAGAGAATACATTTCCACTGCGCTAGAGTCCAATGGCAGAGAGCTTTACACCACTCCAGCTGACGCTTGGCATTGCGCATGTTGATTTTAGGCTTGTGTGCGGCTGCTCGACCATCGAAACCCATTTCATGAAGCTCCTGGCGAGCAGTTATTGTGCTGACTTTGCTTCCAGAGGAAGTTTGGAACTCGAGTTTTGAGGACAGATAATTTTTATGCGCTTCAGCACTCAGTGTTCCCATTCTGTGAATTTGTGTGGCCGATCACTTCGCGGCTGTGCCTTTGTTGCTCCTAGACGATTCCACTTCATAAGAATGGCACCTACAGTTGACCGGAGCTGCTCTAGCATGATTTGCCGAACTGACTTTTTGGAAAGGTGGCATCTTATGACGGTGCTACGTTGAAAGTCACTAAGCTCTACAGTAAGGACATTTTACTGGCAGTATTTGTCTATGGAGATTGCATGGCTGTGTGCTCAATTTATACACCCGTCAGCAATGGGTGTGGCTGAAATAGCCAAATCTACTAATTTGAAGGGGTGCCAACATACTTTTTTTTGTGTGTGTATATATTGTATATGGCTGACCCCTGTACCTTTTCCCCTGTACAATAATTTGAACATTTATGTTTGTATAATTTACAATAAATTGAAAATTCAAGCAATTGATTAACACTCCTCTGTATCCACGTGTTTTTCTCAAGGTCCTCCTGGGATTATCTCGGCCAACCCATATGCGGGAGCTCACGCCTTCCCCCCAGCCTTCACCATTCAGCAAGCTGCAGGTTAGTTGGCTCCTCCTCTGACGCTCAGCTTGCTCCTGACCAACATTGGATTGTACATAAGACTTGTTCACTAGAACTTTACATTTAAAGGGGGAAACTGTCCTCATCTACTACCATTGAGTGGCTACACTGACTACTTTGATACTTTTGCAGACCTTTACCTATGAGCAGATTAGTGTCAATTGTGCGGCTTCCTGTCCAGCCGTTTATCTGTCAACCCATTTCGAAGCTTGTTCACTGAATTGTTATCCCGCTCCATTTGCTTCCCTCCACAGGCCTGACGATGCAGGGGGTTCCTGGAGGCCTGGCCCATCTGACCATGCCTGGGGCTGCAGTGGCTGCAGGCAGAATGGGCTTCCACCAACTCACCGGTGGCAACTCTGTTCTGCTGCTCAGTAACCTCAACCCAGAGGTTAGTCCTGCCTTGCCTCACTCTCGCACCCTGGTGGCCCAGGTCAACGGGGTCTCCAGCTGTGAGCTTCTCTGTAGATGTTGGTTTCCTTCCTATTTCCTACCCTGTTCCCCCAAGTGTGCACTTGCTCTCTCTTCCTTCATGTGTTTTTAAAGGAAGTTGATTGTCATAAGTCTGGGTTACTCAACACCATATTTCGTCCCGCCAGGTACTTACTTTTAAATCCATGAGAGGAAGTGAATGAGTGCACACTTTGGGGAAAAGGGTAGAGAATTGGACTGCAGCCAGTATGTGGAGAGAGCTGCTTCAGTGGGTCCATATGAAACATGCCAAGTACATTGATGGCTGTGTATTATATGCTGGCACTCGGTGTTCAAACATTTATGTTAATGTACCATGTCTATTGAAAATGTTTAGAATTCTGCCCCCCTTCTCTCTCACACACACACATGCATGAAGTCATGCCTAGGTGATATACAGCAGCATAGAGCTGGGGCAATATTACGATAGCCTCTTCTGACAGCCATGATAGATGGTGACGACCTCGTGATGTGACAGACAATGGTTTAGCTTAATTCACGAAAGCAGTGCAAAAATGTTTCTCTGTCGGATGCCTGGGCATTTAGGCTATTGCCTAAACCTATTTATTTTTTTAAATAATGGACACTTCTCAACTACCTTGTCTAGCTTATTACCCAAATACATGTATAGTATCCTACAAAGGTGTCGTCCTGAGTTGATGTGACTTTCACAAATGAACAAGAATTAAAGTCTATAGGCATAGGCTATTCTCAATGACAGCTTTATGAGAGAGAACAAACAACTTATTTATCTATTGTTTCGTGAGGCAAATAAAGCAATTGTTTAAACGGTAGACTGTTTCTATCTAGCCTATAACCTAACTCTCTACGGTAAGACACTAACTTGTCATATTTTGCTCTTCCACCAGAAAGGAACATTAGAACATTTTTACCATTACCTGCGCTTCCAGGCTTTTTGTCATGATTCGTCCAGTTGCATTCGATTTCGCGCTTTTGCCCAATTGTCATTTTAGCTTAGTTTAAATGTATTTTAAAAAAGAAAAACAAATTGGGGGTGGCTAATGTATTTCACAAGGTTTTATGGGCACCTAGTCACGAAAGGACAAAGGTTGAAGTCGTCCAACCCTAATATAGCACCCCCCTTTTCCTCTGTCAACTCCTTCAAAAAGGCATTGTATACAAGTACAGTGTAGCAGAGCTCCTGGTTTCTTCTTCCCTAGTTTTTTTTCCCTCTCACTCCTGTGTTGTACCATCCCGTTACTGGTGTTTCACAGGCAGAAGATACATTTATGTTGACTCATTCAATCATTATTATAATTCTAAATATTGGCACGTTTTCATTAAAGCAGGCAGTAGGACCTACATACTGTACATAAACTGTGTGGAATTTCTATTAACGTTCAATTTCTCAACATAATGTTACCAGTCCCTCTTCATCTACTAAACATGATACACTTTAAATTGTTCTTTGAGAAATCATTCCCCTAACCTATCACATACATGTAGAGCCATTTTTCATCCAATTTAGAGCCAACATTGCTTTTATCGTTTGCATGGCCTTCAGCTTAAGCCCAACCTATATTTCTACAATCATTCATTTAAAGTGTATCTATTTATGTTAATGCCAATGGTACACTTAAACTCAGACAGAATTATAGAATAAATATTGTCTCAGCCACTTGTGTATCATTCTTCCTAGTTTCATTGTAGGTTCGGTGATCTTTATATCATTTAAACCCTTTTTAAAGCACATTCTATGCTGGATGGAACACTTCATATTTCTTTGTATACTGACCTTGTTTTGTTTTTTTTACCTCTTTCTTGTTTCTCTCTGTCCCCATTCCCCCTATCTCACCCTCTTTAAAAAATATATATAACCTTTTTTTTTGCCAAACTGACTGCACGCCCCATGTATCCACTTTCTTTCTCTGAACCATTACACCACATCTTCAACACACCACATATAAACATATCCACTCATCTCTGCTCATATCATGTTGTTACATACCCCCCCTCCCCTCCCCTTCCTCTCTCCTGTCCAATTTATTAACCCTCCTCATGATCCAACCCCGTGGAACTGCCTCCGCTGTGGATGATATGTTGAACCTCCTCCACTCTCCTGCCTCCGATCTTTTTCCTGTCCCTTCCTCCCTCCGCTGCCTTCCTCTGCTGTCTTATAAAGAGAGTTACGCCCCAAAGCCTCTTTATTCTTTTCGGTATGTTGTCATTGGCACCTTTTTTAAAAATGATTACTACTTGTTTGTTCAGTTCTATTTTTCATAACCAGTTTGTTTCAAATGTTTTGGTTTCATGCGTTTTGCGTGTTGATTTGAGAAACTTGGTGGAAAAGTTGCAGCATTTTCAATGTTTGTGTCCACAGGCATAGCAAATGTTTTAAAGGAATAGATTGGTCACAAATGTTTCCTTATCTGAAATGTCTATAGTTGATATGGTTTGAGTCTGGTCGTCAACTTCAGCCAAATTGGTAAAGAATATATGTGGACCTTAAAAGCAATGCAAATTTTGTGCCGATCTCTCAAGGCTGCATTTTTAGGTCCCACGCTATATAGATATTGCTGACTAGTCTCTTTAATACTATTGACCATTTCATGACCTGAGAACTTATGAATAATTGTTTTTATCAGAGTTTACTATTCTCTTAAGCATAGTCGAAATTACAAGACTGCAGGTTGTGCATTTGAATTGATAAGAATATCTTGTGGGAAATTCAGTGAGATGCTGTAACTTACATGAGATTTTATAATTTGTCTGTTCAGTCATAGCTTTCATGGTAAATTTGCATGCTGGATTTTTTTCATTTTGCATGCCCTTTTTACGAACGCTGTATCAATTGCTTTTGGTTAATGGTCAGAGTACATATGGCCATTTTTTTTGCATTGTTTAGGATCCTTATTTCTGACTCAGTCCCTGTTTTTTAGTTTGAGTTTTTCTAACCATTAATGGTCTTCAATGTTATTTACCAATTCAACAGGGAGGGGTCACTTGGTAGACACACGTCATTTCCTCCTTGATAAACTACATAAAACCCTCATTTTCCCTTTTTCCATCCAAGTGTAGCTACGTTTCACAGTTCCACTGCCTTGAGTTTATTTAAACCGATGTCCACACGGTAGTCTACTCTTTTTGATTAACATTTATGGTGTAGTGAAGTCACACAAACTGTACCTCTTGAGTAATTCACAATAGTGGCCATGATGCAACATTTTAATGATCAGTGGCTTCAGTCTCTCTTGCTAGAATGCATTTCACCCCCTTCTCATTTGACTAAATGGAGGAGCATCTTGATTGTGAACTGAAGTTATTCATATACACAAGCTTCCCAATAGGGCCCAAATAGGTGTTAAAATCTTAAAGGTGCTCAAAGACATGGTTTCAAACAGTTGTTGTTCTCTCCCCATCCTAAATGTATGTGAAGGTGTATATGGTGATGTAATGAGAGTGAAGATCCTGTTCAACAAGAAGGAGAATGCTCTGATCCAGATGTCTGATGGGACTCAGGCGCAGCTAGGTAAGGCCCAGCTAAACTTTATTGGAAAGGAATAATCCAGGAAAAGTAGTGCTAAACAAAACCATATGTAGGGAGCGATGTACATCTTGGATTTGAAGACTCAGTGCTTAACCTCTGCTTCCAACAGCAATGAGCCACCTGAATGGCCAGAGGCTACACGGGACAGCGCTGCGAGTCACCCTGTCCAAACACACCAACGTTCAGCTGCCCCGTGAGGGCCACGAGGACCAGGGCCTGACAAAGGACTACAGCAACTCCCCTCTGCACCGCTTCAAGAAGCCCGGCTCCAAGAACTACTCAAACATATTCCCTCCCTCAGCCACCCTGCACCTCTCAAACATCCCGTAAGTAGACTGGAGGCGTTTCTGCTGCAATGAGCCCACTGACTCTTTCGATAGCTGCTAGTCCTCAGGTACCACTTTCATGGTACAGGAAAAACTCAGCCAATAGCTACAGGATGTCTTGGTGAACTACTGCTAAAGTCTTGTCAAGTTTTACAATTGTGTCTTTCTTTTTAGTCCCTCTGTGGTTGAGGATGACCTTAAGATGCTGTTTGCGAGCTCTGGTGCAATGGTCATGGCCTTCAAGTTCTTCCAGTAAGTTATCTTTTCCCCATTTCTAAAAAAAACCAGTCTATTTTCTATGTGGTTGTATGGATGATGTTTTAAGGAATGTCTGCATATCGGACCGTATGTGAAACGTTTTGGTGCATTGTTTTTTAGGAAAGACCGCAAGATGGCTTTGGTCCAGATGGACTCAGTGGAGGAGGCCATCGAGTCCCTCATCAAGTTCCACAATCATGACCTGGGCGAGAACCACCACCTGAGGGTGTCCTTCTCCAAATCCACAATCTGAGGGGGCAACCCAAAACGCTACTGCTTAACGGGCCGTAGTGAGTTGTGGTGACTCGGCTCTTCATAGTAGCCTCAACCACAGAATTAATTTACATCATTCCTAGTATATGATATTTATATACGCAAAGCTATGTACATTGACCTATGGAAAAAGTAATTTAACACCTGGTTTTACTTGGGTTTTACATTCTTAGTTTTCTATTATCTTGCCTTTTTGAGGTGAATGAATTCCTTGCTCTGTCTCTCTGCACAGACACAAGTAGTTTACACTTGCCTTTCTGAGTCTTACTAAAGACACTCGCCTAGCCTAAACTTCAGCCTACTGCAAAGTTCCATTTGCCTTTGGGGTCCAGTACCACTAGGCACTGAGGTACTTCTGTGATGCCTCATGTCCTCTTTGCCTTCTGATGTTTTCTGTGCCTTACTAAAGAAGTCTTACGTCCTTCAAATGTATATTTTGGGCATTTGACAAGATAATTGTTTTGGCCATCTTCCCCTCTCAAACCCTTTGTTTGCAAAGACCAGGTTTACAGCTGATTTATGGGTTTACCATTTTGTATGAAATGTATTTCAAGGTTGTCCATTCCCCCCCCATTTCTCCTCCCCCCCCCCCCCCATGTATTTTTTTATAATTTGTTTGACTTGTTTTAAAGTGCCCTCTTGTTTTAAAAGTTGAGATAACTAGTTGCAAGATTCAATCCACAATGCTATATATACATACACACCCACACGCCGGTACAATGGGTTATGTGATTCATATTCCTAGTCTTGTTTAATGTATCTCTAGATGTAGGTTGTTTAGAATTTTCTGAAATGTATGCAATCATTTTTGTACAAATCCAATATTGGCCACAATTGTTATTCCAATATAACAATTGTGGCCAATTGGTCAGTGGTTGCAGGTCTTGGTCAGTGGTTGCCTTAACCACTGTGCCTTTGCAAAAGGTCTATTGGCTGAGCTTTCCTGATAAAAGTGTATTGTTTATGATTTTTGTCCTAATTGCTTGCCTCCCTCTGATGCAGTGACTGTTTGATTTAGTACATTTGTACAACTTCTGTCATACACTTCAGCTCAAAACCAAATGAGGCTTTTTTTGCAAGTTATTGTAGCTAACATGAGACTCACAGCTTTATTCATAGTTCACTACCAGTGTGGGAGTCTGCCCGCACATTGTTGCACATTTACAAGGCTCTTTTGAGTCTTACACATATGCAGACTATTTGTGACTGTGCTGCTGTGATCTATGAATTAAGCTTCTCAGTTGGTTTAATGCCAAGATGAATGACGGTCATATCATTTACAATTGCGTCTAAGAACGAATGATGGTCATTTTACATGTTAAGAAATGTGTGAATATTTTCAAAAGTCTGTCACTCATAAGTGTTCACAAAGGCCTTCTCATGGGTTAGTGGACTTATTTTACATTCAGTCAATGCTAAAAGCGGCTATATGGCACCCTCTCTGTCATGGTAGTCTAGGAACTGGACTCGTCTGGACAACGTGCCTCTCAATTTGAGATCCATTTAGCAATTTTTGGACAGGTGCTTTTCAAATGTTGGAGCCTTTTTTTTTGTCTGTTTAGTTGTAATGAATGTATATGTTTCTGACTTTACAAGCCCTCAGACTTGTAGGAATTGCACACGTCAGACAACTATACGTCAGCAGTGACTCTATACGCTGGCTACATTGGACACGTAGACCACTTATGAACAGTTACTTGAAAGGTCGGTATTAATTCATAGATATTTCACTTGTGCATCATTTTCTGTTGGAAATGTTGAGTACGTGGTTCTTTTAGTTTTTCACAATTTAGTTGTGCATCAACTCCTCAGTTTCTCATAATGTTGACCTGGTGCAAAAGCAATAATAGAATTTCAGCGTCATAGGGCTCAGCCGCTTTGTTCAATCACTTGAGGTTCCTTGACCATATCAGTTTATTACATGCTAACCTATGCATGGACTCCAATGTAGAAGAATCACAATTTCTCAACCTGACTTAAGGATAAGTGACACTTGCTTCGATATCAATATGTAGCATGTGTTGACAATAAAGCCATTTTACGTACTTTGCATACCCCAGGCCATAGCAAGAGTGGGTTTACCAATTATGCAAAATTGCAAAGCATTTAAAATAATTATAACCTCGATCACTAAAGATGGCAGATTTTCTTCAAGGTGATGTTGCTTGCCGGGGGGGTTGGGATGAAAAGCTGCGTAAAATGATTTTGTTTTGTACCACAAAAAGTATCTATTCAGAAGCAATATAGGTTTTATATCAATGAAACATGAATATTTTGATTATAGCTTGGGACCATTCTTGAGCCTCAGTTAAGTGTCATAGGAAACAAATGACATTTGTTTTGTAACACATGTAAATTGTTTTGTCATTGTGTAGTGTTCTGTATAGCTCACACTTTCCTGGTTCTTGTGCCTTCAATAAATATTTTCTCTGCTTTTCACTTGTCATTTCCTCTTTAGGTTCTTCACCTGTTTCTTCTTTGTCCCGCAAAGCATTTGATCTATAAAGACTGCTCCCATTGGTTTCTGGGCTAAATACTAACTAACTTGAATCTATTTTAACAGGAGTTCCCATTGAGACCAAGGTCTCTTTTGCAATAGAGCCCTGCATGCTCATAATTTTCAATATATTACAAACACACACGAATGACCATAGTTCCTATTTGAGCTTATCTGCCCAAATACTTATGAAAGAACTGGACATGAGCAGCACTATTAAATCAAGGTTAATAGTTAAAGGTAAAATAAAAAGTATTGATTTGAAATGGTAAAACTTGCATACAATACTTTTGAGTATTATGAGCCTGGGCATTTGTGTCCCTAACTACTTTTGGAAGGTACCTTGTGTGGCATCATACATCACAAGTTTGAGGGGGCACTGGTGGTCAAATTCAGTAAAGTCTGAGTAAATGTATTGTATCCTAAATACTAGTAACGCTGAGAGCCAACTTCTTTATTAACTGCATTGTGTAGTAGCTTGCTAGTTTTGTTTCATGTCATAGATAGGGGCCCGTTTTTCCTGACAGCCTGACCAGGAAAATGTGTGGCTATAACTAGGGCCTTGAGATTTCTCTGGTCAGATTTTTTATATATTATATAGTTTTTTTCTTCTGATGAGCCTATTTAAGCAATGTATTAATTAGTTAGATGATAATCTAGCCCAAATGCAGGCAGATGGCGATATTGGGTCGTTACAGATTAAGCGACTCAATATCGCCATCTGCTGGCATTTGGGCTGATGATAATCATGATACGCTGTGCTGATTAGGTTTCTAGTTAAAATTACTATTGTATTATTACTTTCATTACGTTTTCCATTTCCCCAAACATTGTAAATGAAGGTAGACCCACCTGACAGTAAAATAAGACATGTATACATTTAAACGTTAAAACGTACACGAATACCCGTGACACTGCTGGACAACTGCGTCACTACAGGAAGAACTTCCCAGTGGATGAATGTACTTATCAAAACAAACAAAACCACGTATGCTTTCAACGAAATGCTCGAGTGAACTTGCTATTACCTCGATTGAAACAACGTTCCGATTTAATTCTAGTGTTACTCCATATTTTTTTAGTGTTAACCGACAACAAAAATGCCATTTCAAGGAGTCATGAGGATTATTTTACCGACGTTGTGGGCTATTTCAACCATAGCAGAGGAATCCACGATTTCGCCAACAGGCATTACTACTGCCATCAACACCAAACATATCACGAATTCGAGTGCCAACAACACGACGTCCAAGAACAATCACCGGAACTTTTTCAACGCTTTCAATGTAGATAATTCAATGATACAAAGAACATTGTATGTCCTTATTGGAATCACCACAATTGGAGTGCTCTATTTCCTCGTGAGAGCTGTGCGGTGAGTATAACAAGTTGATTATAACATACTACTTAGTAGTTGGTAGCGATGGTTGCCTAATTCATTTCAGCTTTGAATGCCTGTTTCAGTGTGTATATGACATTTTAATTATGTTATGTTTAGGCTGAAGAAAACAACAACCTCTCGGAAGAAATATGGCCTGTTGTCAAACTATGATGACAGCGTGGAGATGGCTGCTCTGGAGAGTGATGAGGAGGAGGACGACACTGTATATGAAGCCAGGTCCCTGAGAAAGTGAGTTAGATACCATGTCTACAGTCCACGCAATGTTACTCCTGTACTAACTATACAAAGTCCTTTACTTTGCAAGTTTGCATTGATACTGAGACTAAAGATCACTCAAATAAAAGAACAGTACCTCAAACTTTTTAAAGGACAGCTTTTTTTCATGTAACTTGGTCCACCAATCACATTGAACATGTTATTGTGTCAACATGTGTGGTTTGTTATTAGACAATGACCCCTGATTCAATTATTACACCTTCAAACCTTGTTAGTGTCATTATTACTTGATTGATCTAACTTGTGCTCTGTCTGTCTTTGTTTTATCTTTGCCAGATAAGTCCGGGTCTTGTCAAAGAACACATATTGGACTAGGGAAAGAATGGAGATATTCCCAAAGCATATTTTTCAATGATTATTATTGCATATCATTGTTTTTCTTATTCTCTTGGCCATGAAAACAGCAAAACTGGCTATCAAAATGACTGCTCTATCCTCTGATGAACACTCATGTTGTATAGCTGCCTGGGTATGAAGAAGACATGGTGTTTTTGGTGACCAAACCGACCTTTGATTCTATCTGAAGAGGAAGAAATGGGATTTGTAACATTACAAGACCAAACCAGTTGTGCTGGGTCTGATGCCAAAGCTGCTTGAGTGAATGTGAGCAGAATAATGTTTTCAAATCAGCTCAGCGACAATGCGTTGTATTGTGTAAAGTGGACCACTATGTCCCCTCTGCCCATCTTGAACTGTGCATAACAAAGACAACAATGAACAAAATGAAATATCTCAATTAACCCGGTCGATGTGGTGTTGCCAAGGTTTTATTTCTTTGTCTCAAAATACTGTTGCCATGTCATCCTATATATTTTGATGTCCACCTTGAATCATACCTGGACCATTAGTTAGGCTAGTGGCTAATAGCCTGATTGTGTTTACAAACTACTGTAAACTAAACCAGCCTACCAATATCCCCACCCCATTTGAACTATGCACCAGCACCAGAATGTTGTACTGTAGGATGTACCTGCTCTATTTGGAAGACCCAGACCTAATATGTTCACAATACTATTAACACAACAGAGTTTTTCAGAAAGCAAGACTTAAGACATTTTTACAATCTCAGACAGTATGGAATTTGTCTCTAATTATAGCACCTTATTTAGGAAATGCAGGCTAATCAATATGCAATTCCACTGGCGATCATAAATATCACGCCCTTCTTTATGTTTACCTGCAACTTTGTAAGAGAAGATGTTACTCATATCAGTTAAACTGTAAAGAGAAAAAAAACATATGATGGGATTTTCTAAAGAATGACTAATTTCAGAGCTGGTTCTTTGCTTTTTGTTACACATGGTTGCTGTTGACTGATTGAAATTGTATTTATGTTTATGAAGTTTATTTTCACTTTTTGAAACATTTACTCTGTGTTTTGTCCAGAGAACAAAAAAAACAAGATACTACGTTATTTAAAAAAAATAAATCCTTTACCAATCCTTGGTTAGTCAAAATAAGTTTTGGAATCTATTGTGTATTACGTTTCCAAACCATACTCAAGTTGCTGAAGCACTTACTTTTTAAGTGGATCCCTGGAAGTCTCTGTCACTACTGTACTTGTTTCCATAGCAATTGCTAGGGGGAAACCCAACGATATAACACACTGCTTTATACATTGTAAAATCTTGGTTAATTGTACCTTTCTTTCCAGGAGGTAACTGTATTGATAGTAGAATGTGAGGTTACCTTCCCGATAATCAGAAGAGAGAGTTCTCTCAAAAGGGCAGCTATCCTGCTGAGAATACTCCTAGGTGTCTCTCTTGTGATTACACATATTGGAAAAATTGATTGTACCCTTTAAACAATGTCAATATCTCTGCCATTTTGCTCTGGCTAAAGTAGCAGGCCCATTAATCTGGCTGATCACCCTGATACCCTCCCTAATGTATCTTTAAGTCATTTTGGATGCTATTCAAGAAGCGAAACTTGTGATTGTGTTTCTGGGATAAGTGTAAAACTATATTTTCCCTCATGACAGAAAATGGCATTTCTGAATTAATATAGCATCTCCTTTTTGATTTGTACTGTTATGTCAAGTACATGGATCCAAATGTGTAGTCTTATCTCAAAAACATATGCCACAAAACCCAGTTACTGTTGCTTGTTTGAATAGGGTCCAGAATCTGGCATCAAGTGCCATGAGTGTCTGTTTTGCAGAGTATGCAACTCACTCACTCACCCAGCCAATGTAGACTATTCTCCAGCCATCAGACCTCTATAGAGAATGAGTAGGGGGACTGGGAGCACACAGTTGGAACTGACTACCAGGGAGGGTTTCTGATGATACAGGACAGAAATGGGAGAAACCATTGGGGAATAATTTGGGGGTGGATGTGGGGGAGAAACAGTACGTCTGTACTAGAAATAGTCATATTTTGTAAGAATGTAAATGCTGCACCTGAGCTGGGAACAGCAGCTGTTGGGATGCCAGATCACATCGTTTGCTGGTGTAATACGATTTGTTTCGTCTCAAGGTGTTTTTCTGTCTGCATTCCATTCAGTCTGTGCTAATCTTGTATTTAATGCTAGCGATGTTAGTCACATGATTAAGGCCTCATTGAAACTTCAATTCTCTGACTGGATCTAACAAATATAACAATGACCTTCTCAGTTTGAATATCTAATTTGTTACCAATGCAGTTTTGACTTGTTTTCATGGGTTTTTTCTCGCCATCCTCTCTCTGTCAACTGTATGGACATTGTGATCGGCAATATCATTCCTTTGTCAATACTTTGGCCTGTGTGATACAGAAGTTACAGTTGTGTTGGGAATGAGTTCAAAGTCTGTGTGTATTAAGTCTTGTGTTCCCTGTTGAAGACTAGTAGTGAGTGCTGTGTGGATGCAGCAGGGCCGAGGCCCTCTGGTTGGTGGTGGGTAGCCTTGTTCGATTGTTCTGACACTTAGGCTGTTCCTGTTTGCTCTTTTCAAATAACAATGAAAATAAAAACAGTGAAACTTTGACCAAAACTGACTTGTTTTGCTGGTCATTGTGAAGGTTCTAAATCAGTGGGATTATGAAAAACTGGATACAGAACAGGGCCTATTGCAACTTCAGCAATTCAGGAGTTTTATTGGGTGCAATTTAAATTTGACCTAGCCATTCACATAACAATAATTCAAATGGAATGGACCCAAATTCTCTTCATATGTTGCCGATTTGATTTGAAAAGTTTACAGTATGGACATAACAAAGAATTGCCACCAGATGGCAACCTAACTCCACTTGTTCCACTATTAATATCCAAACTCTGCCCAGAGACAGAGGCCTAGAATATAAGAATGTTACCACATTTGAGTGTGTGTGTCATATGTTCTCCAATGGGGTATATTTTCTCCACCCCCCCCCCCCCCCCCATCATCATTATAGCTGTTCATCCTACTGATCAGTGCATTATCTTCTGACTATCCAAAGCATCAGTTGGCTGTTTATACAGGGATGTAATAAGATAAACTAGCTAGGTTTCCATTCAATTGGTGACAGATTTTCAAGGGAAAGAAAATATACACATTTTCCCACCTGTGGTTCCACCAAATGGACGTGGATAAAAATCAGTGCATGATGACAGTGCACACAAAATATATTGTTTCCTGTAAGTGGACCGAATAAAAATCTGAAGTTCAATGTGTTTCCATCGCAGTTTCAACTCTACCGACTGTTTTGTCACAAAAACTGTTGTGTTAAATAGTAAATGTGCCTACGCTGGTTTTGGCACGTGCGCTCAATAGAGAATAAGACCCTCAATGTTTATTGGAAAGGAACATCAAGATCACGGTGCACTTTAACCACCCGGAGAAGTTCATCATTTAATCCATTTGTAGCCTGATAAACCGCATGGTTTCCTGAGTAGTGTGGGAGAGGACCACACTCCATATCATCACGTGATTCCAAGTTTACTTCAATATGATGGTTATTATATCAATATTTGCACATAGAGTTTACACTTCCATTTCTCTCATTATTAATTTTACCAACACAAAAAGATCCCACCATGTCTAACTAACAAATTAACCTAACTTCCCGTTTCGATACAATCATACAGTATGACTTTATATGCATAAAAACTGTGGATGGAAACGTGGTTTGTAACCACATTGGATGGAAACCTAGCTAGTAAGACAGAAATATTTTAGGTGGGCAGGGTTTTTTCTGGCTCAAAAGGGGACTTATGGTGGCTGCCGATGGTGCGGTTGCTGACCGAACATTTTTGAGGCCCTCAGGTTGGCTGCAGTGAAAAATGTTGTAAAGTTTGTTTCCTGCAATTCTACACATTTTGCCGTGGCTTATGAGTGACTCAAACATTATAACAAAATCAATGTGGGACCCAAGCCATGACAAAAATACCATTTTTTTGAATTTTAGGTTCTTCCAGACTGTCTATCTTTTCTTTTGGTGATTGTTAGTTCTCAAAGATGATCTTATTTTAAACATATATTAGTTCATTATCTTTTTCTACATATGTTATATCTGGTTTTAGTCGTTTAAGTTTACTCTGAACGTTTTCACATCCCGAAAATGCTATATAGATATATACATTAATTATTTCAGATTTTATTTCTTTCATCACATTCCCAGTGGGTCCGAAGTTTACATACACTCAATTAGTATTTGGTAGCATTGCCTTTAAATTGTTTAACTTGGGTCAAACGTTTCAGGTAGCCTTCCACAAGCTTCGCACAATAAGTTAGGTGAATTTTGGCCCATTCCTCCTGACAGAGCTGGTGTAACTGAGTCAGGTTTGTAGGCCTCCTTGCTCGCACACACTTTTTCAGTTCTGCCAACAAATGTTCTATGGGATTGAGGTCAGGGCTTTGTGATGGCCACTCCAATACATTGACTTTGTGGTCCTTAAGCCATTTTGACACAACATTGGAAGTATCCTTGGGGTCATGGTCCATTTGGAAGACCCATTTGCGACCAAGCCTTAACTTCCTGACTCATGTCTTGAGTTGTTGCTTCGATATATCCACATAATGTTCCTGCCTCAGGATGCCATCTATTTTGTGAAGTGCACCAGTCCCTCCTGCAGCAAAGCACCCCACAACAGCACCCCCACAACACTGTTCTTCGGCTTGCAAGCATTCCCCTTTTTCCTCCAAATATAATTATGGTCATTATGGTCAAACAGTTCTTTTTAATGTTTCATCAGACCAGAGGACATTTCTCAAAAAAGTTCACTCTTTGTCCCCATGTGCAGTTGCAAACCGTAGTCTGGCTTTTTTTTGTTGGCGTTTTTGGAGCTGTGGCTTCTTCCTTGCTGAGTGGCCTTTCAGGTTATGTCGATATGGGACTCGTTTTACTGTGGATATAGATACTTTTGTACCTGTTTCCTCCAGCATCTTCACAAGGGCCTTTGTTGTTGTTCTGGGATTGATTTGCACTTTTCGCACCAAAGTATGTTCTTCTATAGGAGACAGAACGCGTCTCCTTCCTGAGCGGTATGACGGCTGCGTGGTCCCATGGTGTTTATAAATGCGTAATATTGTTTGTACAGTTGAACGTGGTACCTTCAGGTATTTAGAAATTGCTCCCAAAGATGAACCAGACTTGTGGAGGTCTACATTTTTTCTGAGGTCTTGGCTGATTTATTTAGATTTTCCGATGATGTCAAGCAAAGAGGCACTGAGTTTGAAGGTAGGCCTTGAAATACATCCACAGGTACACCTCCAATTGACTCAAATTATGTCAATTAGCCTATCAGAAGCTTCTAAAGCCATGACATCATTTTCTGGAATTTTCCAAGCTGTTTCAAGGCACAGTCATCTTAGTGTATGTAAACTTTTGACCCACTGGAATTGTGATACAGTGAATTCTAAGTTAAATAATCTGTCTGTAAACAATTGTTGGAAAAATGACTTGTGCCATGCACAAAGTAGATGTCCTATCCGACTTGCCAAAACTATAGTTTGTTAACAAGAAATTTGTGGAGTGTTTGAAAAATGAGTTTTAATGACTACAACCTAAGTGTATGTAAACTTCCAACTCCAACTATATGTATGTATGTATATATATATATATATATATATATATATATATATATATATATATATATATATATATATACAGTACCAGTCAAAAATGTGGACACACCTACTCATTCCAGTGTAGAATAATAGTGTAAACATCAAAACTATGAAATAACACAAGCATTTCGCTACACTCGCAATAACATCTGCTAACCATGTCTATGTGACCAATAAAATTGGATTTGAATTAACAGGTGTGCCTTGAAAAAAGTTAATTTGTGGAATTGCTATCCTTCTTAATGCGTTTGAGCCAATCAGTTGTGTTGTGACAAGGTAGGTGTGGTATATAGAAGATAGCCCTATTTGGTAGAAGACCAAGTCCATATTATGGCAAGAACAGCTTAAATAAGCAAAGAGAAATGACAGTCCATCATTACTTTAAGACATGAAGGTCAATCAATCTGGAAAATTTCAAGAACTCTGAAAGTTTCTTTAAGTGCAGTCGCAAAAACCATCAAGCTCTATGATGAAACTGTCTCTCATGAGGACCGCCACAGGAAAGGAAGACCCAGAGTCACCTCTGCTGCAGATGATGAGTTCATTAGAGTTACTATCCTCAGAAATTGCAGCCCAAATAAATGCTTCACAGAGTTCAAGTAACAGACACAACAGCATCAACTATTCTGAGGAGACTGTGTGAATCAGGGCTTCATGATCGAATTGCTGCAAAGAAACCACTACTAAAGGACACCAATAATAAGAAGAGACTTGCTTTGGCCAAGAAACACAAGCAATGGACATTAGACCAGTGAAAATCTGTCCTTTGGTCTGATGAGTCCAAATGTGAGATTTTTGGTTCCAACTACCTAGTCTTTGTGAGACACAGAGTAGGTGAACAGATTATCTCCGTATGTGTGGTTCCCACCGTGAAGCATGGAGGAGGAGGTGTGGGGGTGCTTTGCTGATGACACTTTAAGTGATTTATTTATAATTCAAGGCACACTTAACCAGCATGGCTACCACAGCAGTCTGCAGCGATATGCCATCCCATCTGGTTTGCGCTTAGTGGGACTTGCATTTGTTTTTCAACAGGACAATGACCCAACACACCTCCAGGCTGTGTAAGGGCTATTTGACCAAGAAGGAGAGTGATGGAGTGCCGCATCAGATGACCTAGCCTCCACAATCACCTGAACTCAACCCAATTGAGATGTTTTGGGATGAGTTTATTTATTTTCAAATTCTTATTTACAATGACAGCCTACACCGGCCAAACCAGGACGATGCTGGACCAATTGTGCGCCGCCCTATGGGACTCCCAATCAAGGCCGGTTGTGATACAGCCTGGACGTTGGACCGCAGAGTGAAGGAAAAGCAGCCAAGTGCTCAGCATATATGATAACTCCTTCAAGACTGTTGGAAAAGCATTCCAGGTGAAGCTGGTTGAGAGAATGCCAAGAGTGTGCGAAGCTGTCATCAAAGCAAAGGGCACTTTGAAGAATCTCAAATATAAAATATCATATGGTTTGTTTAACACTTCTTTCGTTACTACATGATTCCATATGTGTTATTTCATAGTTTTGATGTCTTCACTATTATTCTACAATGTAGAAAATAGTAAAAATAAAGAAAAACCGTGCAATGAGTAGGTGTGTCCAAACTTTTGACTGGTACTGTATATATATGTTTTATCAATCTACACACAATACCCCACAATGACAAAGTGAAAACAGGTTTTTAGCAATGTTTGTAAAAGTATTAAAAATAAAAAACAGAAACACCTTATTTACATAAGTATTCAGACCCTTTGCTATGAGAAATTGAGCTCAGGTGCATCTTATTTCCATTGATCATCATTGAGATGTTTTTACAACTTGATTGGAGTCCACCTGTGGTAAATTAAATTGATTGTACATGATATGGAAAGGCACACACCTGTCTATGTAAGGTCCTACAGTTGAGCCATGAGGTCGAAGGAATTATCCACACAGCGCCGAGACAGGATTGTGTCAAGGCACATATCTGGGGAAGGGTCCAAAAAAATGTCTCCAGCATTGAAGGTCCCCAAGAACACAATGGCCTCCATCATTTTTAAATGGAAAAAGTTTGGAACCACCAAGACATTCTAGAGCTGCCCCCCCGACCAAACTGAGCAATTGGGGGAGAAGGGCCTTGGTCAGGGAGGTGACCATGAACCCGATGGTCACTCTAACAGAGTTCCTCTGTAGAGATGGGATAACATTCCGAAGGACAACCATATCTGCAGCACTCCACCAATCAGGCCTTTATGGTAGAGTGGCCAGGCAGAAGCAACTCCTCAGTAAAAGTCACATGACAGCCCGCTTCCAGTTTGTCAAAAGGCACCTAAAGGACTCTCAGACCATGAGAAACAAGTTTCTCTGGTCTGATGAAAATAAAATTGAACTATTTGGCCTCAATGCCAAGCATCACGTATGGAGGAAACCTGGCACCATCCCTACGCTGAAGCATGGTGGTGGCAGAATCATGCTGTGGGGATGTTTTTCAGTGGCAGAGTCTGGGAAACTAGTCAGGATCGAGGGAAAGATGATTGGAGCGAAGTTCAGAGAGATCCTTGATGAAAACCTACTCCACAGCGCTCAAGACCTCAGACTGGGGCGAAGGTTCACCTTCCAACAGGAAAACGACCTTAAGCACACAGCCAAGAAAACACAGGAGTGGCTTCGGGACAAGTTTCTGAATGTCCTTGAGTGGCCCAGCCAGAGCCCGGACTGGGAGACCTGAAAATAGCTGTGCAGTGATGCTCCCCATCCAACCTGATAAAGCTTGAGAGGATCTGCAGAGAAGAATGAGAGAAACTCCCCAAATACAGGTGTGCCAAGCTTGAATCGTCATACCCAAGACTCATGGCCATAATCGCTGCCAAGGTGCTTCAACAAAGTACTGAGTAAAGGGTCTGAATACTTATATAAATGTGATATTCTTTTATACATTTGCAAAAATGTATAAAAAACCTGTTTTTGCTTTGTCATTATGGGGTATTGTGTGTAGATTGATGAGGGGGGAAAAAATAATTAAATCCACTCTGGAATAAGGCTGTAACGTAACAAAATGTGGAAAAAGTCAAGGAGTCCGAATACTTTCCGAATGCACTGTATATATAAAACATATATTTTAAATGTTTACTGTTTGGACATAGGTGCGCCACCTGAAGACTTTTCTCTTGACCCTCTCCTTCGGGAAGGCAGTTAATGCTCAGCCCAGTCAAAGCTCTTCCCTGTCCTGGCACACATACACAAGCCATGTCTCGATTGTCTCAAGGCTTAAAATAGCTTTCACCTGGATTCACCGAAGAGAAAAAATAAGAAACCTGCACACTGCTCTTGCTAGTATCACTGCTCTTGCTAGTATCACTGCTCTTGCTAGTATCACTGCTCTTGCTAGTATCACTGCTCTTGCTAGTATCACTGCTCTTGCTAGTATCACTGCTCTTGCTAGTATCACTGCTCTTGCTAGTATCACTGCTCTTGCTAGTATCACTGCTCTTGCTAGTATCACTGCTCTTTATTAAGTTTTATGCATGGGCCTCAAGACCTTCGTCAGAGCTTTTGTGAATGTTTTTAATTTGCACCCTTATGAACACATTGCCCCACCCACATCCTTTCAATGCATCGAATGGGGTTGGATTCACCTGGTCAGTCTATGTCATGGAAAGAGCAGTTGTTCCTAATGTTTTGTAGACTCAGTGTATAATGCTGTTTTGCACAGGCCAGGTATGGTAAGTACAAGAAGGAAGTAGGGAAGGGAAAATGTGAGGGAAATATGCTTGTAACAATATACCCAATATACCCTGTAATATACCCTGTAGTCACAAATAGTTCATCTCACTCTCTCTTTCTTGTAAATTCGTAGTGCATTCTTATTGCTGACTGCCTTGTATATGCCTGTATTAGTTGGTGTTGGTGAGGCATCTAGCATTGCAGGTGCACATGCCGGTGTGTGCCATTCTGGCCTGGGCTGCATATGCTTTTCCAATTACCTCTGTTAAACTCCACTGTGACATCCTTGCTCGATGCAAACATCCGAGAGCCGGGCCCGGCCCAGAAGAGGATTTGCATTAGGTAATTCCGGTTGACTCGTGTCAACGGCAATTTGCAGCACTCCAAAAAATGTGGAGAAGCGAGCCAACAAGGGGAACGAATGCCATTGAGTGGCACAGCTGGAGCTTCGAGAAATCGTCTCCAAGAAATCCAATGACTGAAGCATAGAAATCTGAAATTTAAAAGAGAGAGGAAGGGAAGAAAGAAGAGCAAAGAGAGAAATGAATTTATTCCAAATCCTGCTCAGTAGGACCGTGTGGCCTGGGATGGATCCTCTGCATTTAAATGAAGGCGAGAAACCGTGTGATGTTTATCATTCTTATTTCTTCTCCGTCTTCTTTCTGAGTCTTCAAAGAGTGTCAGCTTTCTGCTTGCTTTTCACATGCCATTTCCAACACAGCAGAAATAATTTAAAGCAACTGTAAGCCTGTAAGACACGGGGAGGCCACAATACACCTTGCTTTTGAATCCCTACTGTGTTGTCTGGGTTACTTCTGTAAGGCCACGTACACTTCTTCAGTCCCTCAGTCTTTTGGCTGTACCACACTGGCTAGGAGGGAACACTCCTCATACCTGTTCTTATCAGATTATGCTGCGTCTTATACAATGTCCTACAGTCAATCAATCCATCAAATGTATTTATAAACCCCTTTATACATCAGCCAATGTCACAAAGTGCTATACAGAAACGCAGCCTAAAACCCCAAACAGCAAGCAATGCAGATGTAGAAGCATGGTGGCTTGGAAAAACTCCCTAGAAAGGCAGAAACCTAGGAAGAAACCTAGAGAGGAACCAGGCTCTGGATGTGCCGGGTGGAGATTCTAAGAGTACGTGGCCATTAAGGCCAGATTGTTCTTTAAGAGGTTCAAACGTTCATAGATCACCAGCAGGGTCAAATAATAATCACAGTGGTTGTAGAGATTGCAACAGGTCAGTACCTCGGAAGTAAATGTCAGTTGGCAATTCATAGCCAAGCATTCAGAGGTTGAGACAGGAGGTGTGGTAGAGAGAGATTCGAAAATAGCAGGTTCGGGACAAGGTATCACGTCCTTTGAACAGGACAGTGTTCCCTAGCTGCGGGCAGAACAGTTGAAACTGGAGCAGCAGCATGATCAGGTGGACTAGGGACAGCCAAGAGTCATCAGGCCAGGTAGTCCTGAGACATGGTCCTAGGGCTCAGGTCCTCCGGGAGGGGAGGGAGAGAGAGACTACACTACACTCTTATCGATTGTCCTGTTTTCGGCTGAAGAGGGGCACGATATTACCAAGCTTAAGAAAGAATACTTTTTTCTAAAGTGATTGGTGACATCCTGAAAAAAACCAAAGCATTTATCTGAATATCTCTTCTTCTTCCCATGATTCTAGTATACCATTTCTATTTGAATTATACTGCAGTTGCTGTGAAAGGAAGTCTAAAAAACCTTCTTACATAGTTGTGGATGGGGCCTACCTCTTCTGAGTAAACTAACTGAAACCAGGAGCTTACTGTATCTGTGGTATGTTTGGGGATCAAGTCTAGCTGTATTAATCTATACAATATTGCCCCTATTGAACTTTAGTGTGATCTTCTGTCTTGCTATGGAAACGATAGAAAAAACTTATGTGAGCTCACAAGAATTTCACAAGCAGTGTAGCCCCCAGTATCTTGTGTGACTCCTACTGTGTGGCCCAAGGCCTAGCTCTACCAGCTGGACCTGTTTCTGATGGGACTAGACGTGAGATGATATTCCCTCGACAGAGGTGGTCTTTCTCCCCTCACTCAGAGGTCAAACCCAGCCACAGGGAAAGCCCCCTCAGGAGTGAGAGAGGCCAAGGCACAACTCAAGCTCTCTCTTTCCTCTTCCTTTACTTTCTGTTGATACCTCCCTCTCTCCTTCTTTCTCTTTCTCTCTCTCCCCCCACCTCCCTCTGCTGTCACCTGGACCCTCTATTTCTCCTTCTTTCTCTCTACCCCCCACCTCCCTCTGCTGTCACCTGGACCCTCTATTTCTCCTTCTTTCTCTCTACCCCCCACCGCCCTCTGCTGTCTCCTGCATACTCTCTCTCTCTCCCCTTTCCTCCCTCACTTTTTCAAGTCAGAGGAGACACTCGCTACTGACCTTGCTCAATGCTTGAGTGGATGGGCTGCTCCAGGCTGCTGGAGCGCCACTGGGAGACATAATAAACGGCGCCCTTTTCATCCCCGACACAAAGAATGGAGAGGAGAAGATTTCGGGGGCCTCAAAGGAAGTCTCCCGAACAAAGAAGACCTGCACTGAATAGATCTTGTGAAGAGTTGAGTGGCAGGAGGGGAGAGAGGGGGATCCTGAGCAAACTTCACTTACACACACACACACGCACGCACGCACGCACGCACGCACGCACGCACGCACACACACACACACACACACACACACACACACACACACACACACACACACACACACACACACACACACACACACACACACACACACACACACACACACACACACACGCTCTCTCTCTCTCTCCCTCACAAAAGGGGGTCATGATGATTGGTTATGTTAATTTTTCTGTTGATGGTATTTGGGGAGTTTGCGCTTAAGGGACATTTCCTGTCTGTGGGATTGAGTGATAGAAGCAATCCCACAGAGGTTAAATGTCAAAAGGTATAGCCAATGATGTATATAATCCCAGGATTATTGATGCTATGTATTGGTCAATGAGATAATTTAAAGTCTCCAGTCGGCCATATTGGTACTCCCCAGAAGGAGAAGTCCTCCATAGGAATTAATGGAATTTTACAGTATTTAAATTAAATGATTCAAGGAACAAAATGACATATTAATATGGATGTGCATCTTTACATTTCAAGATGATTCGATACATACACACACGGGCTCCGATATGATACAGGAACAACACGTTTTAGTTTGAAATGATTCAGTTTGATTAGAGAACGAATCGATGCTATGTGATTCGGTTCGATATGATCAATGCACCAACATTTGTTGCATAAACACATTCATTTTCTGCTGACGGAGCTCATGAGCTGGGCCTCTCAGCCTGATCTGTCTGAGCTGACTTTGTGTGTGTGTGTGTGTGTGTGTGTGTGTGTGTGTGTGTGTGTGTGTGTGTGTGTGTGTGTGTGTGTGTGTGTGTGTGTGTGTGTGTGTGTGTGTGTGTGTGTGTGTGTGTGTGTGTGTGTGTGTGTGTGTGTGTAAATTATGTATGTCTATTGTGTATACTTTGTAAGCACCTGATCTGAACCCATAAGGGACACTAGGCATCTACCCCTACCACTATCACTACCACTATCAGAATTTTATTTGTATTTATTATGGAGCCCCATAATCCCCATTAGCTGATGCCAAGGAAAATACAGCAAAATTAAGGTAGTTATACATTTTTAAAAACATTACAATACATTCACAACAGCTTTCACAAGACAGTAAATGTGTGCCCTCGGGCCACTACTCTACTACCAAATACAGTGCCTTCGGAAAGTATTCAGACCCCTTGACTTTTTCCACATTTTGTTATGTTACAGCCTTATTCTAATATATATATATATATATATATATATATATATATATATACATATATATATATATACATATATATATATATATATATATATATATATATATATATATATATATATATATATATATATAATTTTTTTCTCAGCAATCTACACACAATACCCCATAATGACAAAGCGAAAACAGTTTTATTTTTATTTTAGCAAATCTATGAAAAAAATCAGAAATACCTTTTTTCTAAAAAAATTCAGACAGATGCTATGATACTCCAAATTGAGCTCAGATGCATCCTTGGCAAGAAATTGAAGATCTCATACAACGCTGTGTACTACTCCCTTCACAGAACTTGGCAAACTGGCTCTAACCAGAATAGAAAGAGGAGTGGGAGGCCCCGGGTTCACAACTGAGCAAAGAGGACAACATTAGAGTATCTAGTTTGAGAAACAGACAGACACCTCACATGTCCTCAACTGGCAGCTTCATTAAATTGTACCCGCAAAACACCAGTCTCAACGTCAACAGTGAAGAGGCGACTCCGGGATGCTGGCCTTCTAGGCAGAGTTCCTCTGTCCAGTGTCTGTGTTCTTTTGCCCATGTTAATGTTTTATTTTTATTGGCCAGTCTGAGATATGCCTTTTTCTTTGCAACTCTGCCTCTCACTCCTCTTTCTCTTCTGGTCAGAGCCAGTTAGCGCTGTTCTTTGAAGGGAGTAGTACACAGCATTGTATGAGATCTTCAGTTTCTTGGCAATTTTTCGCATGGAATATCCTTCATTTCTCAGAACAAGAATAGACTGACAAGTTTCAGAAGTTTTTTTTTTTACAGGCTCAAGCCTGTTATCAAACCCACAATTACTGATGCTCCAGATACTCAACTAGTATATAGAAGCCCAGTTTTATTGCTTCTTTAATCAGAACAACAGTTTTCAGCTGTGCTAACATAATTGCAAAAGGGTATCTAATGATGATCAAGTTAGCCTTTTAAAATGATAAACTTGGAATAGCTAACACAATGTGTCATTGGAACACAGGAGTGATGGTTGCTGATAATGGGCCTCTGTACACCCATGTAGATATTACATAAAAAAATCAGCCGTTTTCAGCTACAATAGTAATTTACAACATTAACAATGTCTACACTGTATTTCTAATAAATTTAATGTTATTTTAATGTACAAACAAAAAAAAATCTTTCAAAAACAAGGACATTTCTAAGTGACCCCAAACTTTTGAACGTTAGTGTATATATAAACTCATTAAAAACAGAAATGTCCTCTCACTGTCAACTGCGTTTATTTTCAGCAAACGTAACGTGTAAATAGTTGTATGAACATAACAAGATTCAACAACTGAGACATAAACTGAACAAGTTCCACAGACATTTGACTAACAGAAATTGAATAATGTGACCCTGAACAAAGGGAGGGTTCAAAATCAAAAGTAACAGTCAGTTTCTGTTGTGGCCACCAGCTGCATTAAGTACTGCAGTGCATCTGCTCCTCATGGACTGCACCAGTTTTGCCAGTTCTTGCTGTGAGATGTCACCCCACTCTTCCACCAAGGCACCTGCAAGTTCCCGGACATTTCTGGGGGGAAAGACCCTAGCCCTCACCCTCACCCTCCAATCCAACAGGTCCCAGACGTGCTCAATGGGATTGAGATCCGGGCTCTTCGCTGGTCATGGCAGAACATTGACATTCCTGTCTTGCAGGAAATCACGCACAGGATGAGCAGTATTGCTGGTGGCATTGTCATGTTGGAGGGTCATGTCAGGATGAGCCTGCAGGAAGGGTACCACATGAGGGAGGAGGATGTCTTCCCTGTAACACACAGCGTTGAGATTGCCTGCAATGACAACAGGCTTAGTCCGATGATGCTGTGACACACCACCCTAGACCATGACGGACCCTCCACCTCCAAATCGATCCCGCTCCAGAGTACTGGCCTCGGTGTAACGCTCATTCCTTCGATGATAAACGCAAATGCGAATCCGACCATCACCCCTGGTGAGACAAAACCACGACTCGTCAGAGAAGAGCACTTTTTGCCAGTCCTGTCTGGTCCAACGACGGTGGGTTTTTGCCCATAGGCGACGTTGTTGCCGGTGACGTCTGGTGAGAACCTCCCTTACAGCAGGCCTACAAGCCCTCAGCCCAGCCTCTCTCACCCTATTGCGGACAGTCTGAGCACTGATGGAGGGATTGTGCGTTCCTGGTGTAACTCGGGCAGTTGTTGTTGCCATCCTGTACCTGTCCCGCAGGAGTGATGTTCGGATGTACCGATCCTGTGCAGGTGTTGTTACACATGGTGTGCCACTGAGAGGACGATCAGCTGTCCGTTCTGTCTCCCTGTAGCGCTGTCTTAGGCATCTCACAGTGCGGACAACGCAATTTATTGCCCTGGCCACATCTGCAGTCCTCATGCCTCCTTGCAGATTCCTAAGGCACGTTTACGCAGATGAGCAGGGACCCTGGGCATCTTTCTTTTGGTGTTTTTCAGAGTCAGTATAAAGGCCTCTTTAGTGTTTTTAGTGTTCATAACTGTGACCTTAATTGCCTACCGTCTGTAAGCTGTTAGTGTTTTAACGACCGTTCCACAGGTGCATGTTCATTAATTGTTTATGGTTCATTGAACAAGCAATGGAAAGTGTTTAATTAAACCCTTTACAATAAAGATCTGTGAAGTTATTTTGATTTTTACGAATTATCTTTGAAAGACAGGGTCCTGAAAAAGGGATGTTTCTTTTTTTGCTGAGTTTATATATAAGAAGCTACAATAAAATAACAGTAGTGAGTCTATATGTAGGGGGTACCGGTACAGAGTCCATGTGTAGGGGCACTGGTTAGTTGAGGTAAAAATGGGGGGTGTTGTTATGTCACGAGAATTATGTTCTCAATGTTCATAATCCCAATTGAATGAATTACTCAGCTTGAAACCCAGAATTTGCAAGAAACTGGTTGAAATGAATCAGACGGAGGCCCAGCTACGATAGTCAGAAAATGTATTTACGAGAGCGTGCTGCTCTGTTGTACAAAACAATTCATTTTATACTGGCTTCTCACGCACACACACATTCACACAAACATACTCACACACATTCACACGAACATACTCACACACATTCACACTAACATACTCACACACATTCACACAAACATCAGGCTACACATTCACACTAACATACTCACACACATTCACACAAACATCAAGTTACACATTCACACTAACATACTCACACACATACTTCCACACGAAACAGAAGGTATTCGACGCACATACTGTCTCACTACCCAGCCGACAGAGATTAGGGAGACCTTGTCCTTGAGACGTCCCGTTCTCTCCCAAATCTCTAGTCAGGTCGGCACCGAATATTGCTCAGACAGTCTGTGCTCAAGACACTATAATAGACATATTGTTTGACTGACGAAAACTACACACATCATTAATTATAACTTTATGATTCTAGTCAATTTCTACAATTATATGGTTTCTGAGTGGAGTATTCTAAACATTCCTTTAAAGCTATAAATTCCATCAACAGGTTGGGACAATACAAATAGTCCGGGTAGCCATTTGATTTGCTGTTCAGGATTCTTATGGCTTGGGGGTAGAAGCTGTTTCGAAGCCTTTTGGTTCTAGACTTGGCGCTCCGATACCGCTTTCAGTGCGGTAGCAGAGAGAACAGTCTATGACTAGGGTGGCTAGAGTCTTTGACAATTTTTTGGGCCTTCGGACATCGCCTGGTATAGAGGTCCTGGATGACAGGAAGCTTGGTCCCAGTGATGTACTGGGTCGTACGCACTACCCTCTGTCGTGCCTTGCGGTCATAGGCTGAGCAGTTGTCATATCAGGCGGTGATGCAACCAGTCAGGATGCTCTCGATGGTGCAGCTGTAGATCTTTTTGAGGATCTGAGGACCCATGCCAAATCTTTTCAGTCTCCTGAGGGGGAATAGGCATTGTCGGGCCCTCTTCACGACTGTCTTGGTGTGATTCGACCATAATAGTTTGTTGGTGATGTGGACACCAAGGAACTTGAAGCTCTCAACCTTCACCACTACAGCACCGTCGATGAGAATGGGGGAGTACAAAGTCGTGGCTCTATGTAGTACTGTGCGCCTCCCATAGTATGTTCTGGACTTGGGGACTGTGAAGAAACCTCTGGTGGCATGTCCTGCTCGGTGCATTCAACATGTCAATACCTCTCGCAAATGCAAGTAGTGATGAAGTCAATCTCTCCTCCACTTTGAGACAGGAGATATTGACATGCATATTATTAATGTTATCTCTCTGTGTACATCCACGGGCCAGCCGTATTACCCTCTTCTGAGCCAATATCAATTTTCCTAAGTCCCTCTTTGTGGCACCTGACCAGACGACTGAACAGTAGTCCAGGTGTGACAAAACTAAGGCCTGTAGGGCCTGCATTGTTGATAGTGCTGTTAAGAAGGCAGAGCAGCGATTTATTACTTCTCCCCATCCTAGCTACTGTTGTATCAATATATTTTGACCATGACAGTTTACAATCCATGGTTACTCCAAGCAGTTTAGTCACCTCAACTTGTTCAATTTTCACATTATTCATTACAATATTTAGTTGAGCTTTAGGGTTTAGTGAATGATTTGTCCCAAATACAATGCTTTAATTTTTTATATATTTAGGACTAACTTATTTCTTGACACCCATTCTGAAACTAACTCCAGCTCTCTGTTAAGTGTTGCAGTCATTTCAGTCACTGGAGTAACTGACGTGTAGAGTCATCTGCATGCATAGACACACTGACTTTACTCAAAGTCAGTTGGCATGTCGTTAGTAAAGATTTTTTAAAGTAAGGGGTCTATACAGTATCTTATACCATCTATTACACCTTGCTTATGCCTCTCGTCCATCACTCATCCATATATTTATATGTACAGTCGTGGCCAAAAGTTTTGAGAATGACACAAACATTAATTTCCACAAAGTCTGCTGCCTCAGTGTCTTTAGATATTTTTGTCAGATGTTACTATGGAATACTGAAGTATAATTACAAGCATTTCATAAGTGTCAAAGGCTTTTATTGACAATTACATGAAGTTGATGCAAAGAGTCAATATTTGCAGTGTTGACCCTTCTTTTTCAAGACCTCTGCAATCTGCCCTGGCATGCTGTCAATTAACTTCTGGGCCACATCCTGACTGATGGCAGCCCATTCTTCCATAATCAATGCTTGGAGTTTGTCAGAATTTGTGTGGTTTTGTTTGTCCACCCGCCTCTTGAGGATTGACCACAAGTTCTCAATGGGATTAAGGTCTGGGGAGTTTCCTGGCCATGGACCCAAAATATCAATGTTTTGTTCCCCGAGCCACTTCGTTATCACTTTTGCCTTATGGCAAGGTGCTCCATCATGCTGGAAAAGGTATTGTTCGTCACCAAACTGTTCCTGGATTTGTTGGGAGAAGTTGCTCTCGTAGGATGTGTTGGTACCATTCTTTATTCATGGCTGTGTTCTTAGGCAAATTTGAGTGAGCCCACTCCCTTGGCTGAGAAGCAACCCCACACATGAATGGTCTCAGGATGCTTTACTGTTGGCATGACACAGGACTGATGGTAGCGCTCACCTTGTCTTCTCCGGACAAGCTTTTTTCCGGATGCCCCAAACAATCAGAAAGAGGATTCATCAGAGAAAATGAATTTACCCCAGTCCTCATTAGTCCAATCCCTGTCCCTTTTGCAGAATATCAGTCTGTCCCTGATGTTTTTCCTGGAGAGAAGTGGCTTCTTTTCTGCCCTTCTTGACACCAGGCCATCCTCCAAAAGTCTTCGCCTCACTGTGCGTGCAGATGCACTCAGACCTGCCTGCTGCCATTCCTGAGCAAGCTCTGTACTGGTGGTGCCCCGATCCCACAGCTGAATCAACTTTAGTAGATGGTCCTGGAGCTTGCTGGACTTTCTTGGGCACCCTGAAGCCTTCTTCACAACAATTGAACCGCTCTCCTTGAAGTTCTTGATGAATGGATGATTTAGGTGCAGTCTTACTGGCAGCAATATCCTTGCCTGTGAAGCCCTTTTTGTGCAAAGCAATGATGATGGCACGTGTTTCCTTGCAGGCACCCATGGTTGACAGAGGAAGAACAATGATTCCAAGCACCACCTTCCTTTTGAAGCCTCCAGTCTGTTATTTGATCTTAATCAGCATGACAGAGCGATCTCCAGCCTTGTCCTCGTCAACACTCACACCTGTGTTAACGAGAGAATCACTGACATGATGTCAGCTGGTCCTTTTGTGGCAGGGCTGAAATGCAGTGGAAAGGTTTTTGGGGGATTCAGTTCATTTGCATGGCAAAGAGGGACTTTGCAATTAATTGCAATTCATCTGATCACTCTTCATAACATTCTGGAGTATATGCAAATTGCCATCACACAAACTGAGGCAGCAGACTTTGTGAAATTAATATTTGTGTCATTCTCAAAACTTTTGGCCACGACTGTACATATTTTAATTCCATCCCTTTAGATTTGTGTGTATTAGGTCGTTGTTGGGGAATTGTTAGATTACTTCTTAGATATTACTGCACTGTCGGGACTAGAAGCACAAGCATTTTGCTACACTTGCATTAACATCTACTAAAGGATGTGTATGTGACCAATAACATTTGATTTGGTTTGATTTGAATAACCCTGGTAGGTCGACTGATAACCTGAACCAGGTTGCAGCCACTGGTTACAGTTTGAAGCTTTTTCTTGAGTGGGCAGCTTGTTGAATGACAATAAATATTTAAATCACCTTGAAAATATACCTGTTTATCACATTATCAAGCAATTCACACATATTATCCAGATACAGACTGTTAACACTTGGTGGTCTATAGCAGTTTCCCACCAGAATGGGCTTTAGGTGAGGCAGATAAACCTGTAGTCATGTTACTTCAACAGTATTTAACATGAGCTCCCTTCTAAGCTTTACAGGAATGTGGTTCTTAATATAGACCGCAACACTCCCCCATTGGTATTTCTGTATTTTCTACCATGTATTGCCCCCACTGTATCATCTAAGGTATTATCTAAGAGAGTTTCAGAGATAGTCAGAATATGAATGACATCTGTTACAAGCAAGTTATTGACTTCATGAACCTTGTTTCTAAGGCTATATATGTTAACGTGGGCTATTTTTTATCACTTTTCGGGGACGCTTTATTGTTTTCATTGCTTTACTGGGAAGCTAAGCAGAAGTAGACATACTCATGCTATTTATGTTCATGCAGGGTGAGCTGCACACAGTGGACTTCCTACTAGGGCACAGCGCCTCAGTGCTAACAGTATAACTCTGGTTCATAGTCACATGATTACTGCATACTATAATAGCTGTGGGATCAGCAGAGGCATTCAGAGCAGTTAGAGGGATATAAATTAGGTTACTTACATTGTGTCTACCAAGGCCCCTGGAATAATGTACATTTGCTGAAGCGCTATGACAACTCAGCTACACAATGGTAGAGATTAACTGAGCTGGGCATGGGTCATAAATACATATTTAACCTTTATTTAACCAGGTAAGCTAGTTGAGAACAAGTTCTCATTTACAATTGCGACCTGGCCAAGATAAAGCAAAGCGGTGCGACACAAACAAAAACACAGAGTTACACATGGAACAAACAAGCGTACAGTCATAACACAGTACAAAAAAAGAAAGTCTATGTACAGTGTGTGCAAATGGCATGAGGAGGTAAGGCAATAAATAGGCCATAGTAGCAAAGTAATTACAGTTTAGCAAATTAACACTGGTGTGATAGATGAGCAGATGATGATGTGCAAGTAGAAATACTGGTGTGCAAAAGAGCAGAAAAGTAAAACAAAACAATTTGGGGATGAGGTAGGTAGATTGGGTGGGCTATTTACAGATGGGCTATGTACAGCTGCAGCGATCGATTAGCTGCTCAGATAGCTGATGTTTAAAGTTAGTGAGGGAAATATAAGTCTCCAGCTTCAGCTTCAGGTGTTGGCTTTGGGGAGGACCAGTGAGATATACCTGCTGGAGCGCGTGCTACGGATGGGTGTTGTTATCATGACCAGTGAGCTAAGGCAAAGCTTTACCTAGCATAGACTTATGGATGACCTGGAGCCAATGGGTCTGGCGGCGAATATGTAGCGAGGGCCAGCTGACTAGAGCATACAGGTCACAGTGGTGGATGGTATAAGGGGCTTTGGTGACAAAATGGATGGCACCGTGATAGACTGCATCCAGTTTGCTGAGTAGTGTTGGAAGCTATTTTGTAAATGGCATCGCCGAAGTTGAGGATCGGTAGGATAGTCCGTTTTTGTTTGGCGGCGTGAGTGAAGGAGGCTTTGTTGCGAAATAGGAAGCCTACTCTAGATGTCATTTTGGATTGGAGATGTCTAATATGAGTCTGGGAGGAGAGTTTACAGTCTAACCAGACACCTAGGTATTTGTAGTTGTCCACATATTCTAAGTCAGAACCGTCCAGAGTTGTGATGCTAGTCGGGCGGGCGGGTGCGGGCATGCATTTGCTTTTACTAGCGTTCAAGAGCAGTTGAAGGCCACAGAAGGAGATTTGGATGGCATTGAAGCTCGTCTGGAGGTTAGTTAACACAGTGTCCAAAGAAGGGCCAGATGTATACAGAATGGTGTCGTCTGCGTAGAGGTGGATCAGGGAATCAACCGCAGCAAGAGCGACATCATTGATGTATACAGAGAAAAGAGTCGGCCCGAGAATTGAACCCTGTGGAACCCCCATAGAGACTGCCAGAGGTCCGGACAACAGGCCCTCTGATTTGACACACTGAACTCTGGCTGAGAAGTAGTTGGTGAACCAGGCAAGGCAGTCATTTGAGAAACCAAGGCTATTGAGTCTGCCGATAAGAATACGGTGATTGACAGAGTCGAAGGACTTGGCCAGGTCGATGAAGACGGCTGCACAGTACTGTGTCGTGACGTTGTATTATTTAATGTGCCGACTGTTGCTCATCGAGTGATTAAAGGTTTCTAATTGCGTGATTAACTGAATCAAGCAATTATTAACTCATTAACCTGGGGCACCATGGGAAAATTTGTTTTATTGAGTTTCTATTTCCCAAATTAACTCAAAGAATACCAGAATATTGATTTTACAACAGCCGCTAATTAATCAGATACCTCTACAGTCTCGTTCTAAACGTCGCATAATCCGGGATTCTGCACGGCCCCGGGTCTCACCAATGAGTTCGTACCACACCAACCTTAGTTGAGTATTTATTTACTAGAAAGCTAAAATGATGATAAAAGATACACATACACAAAAACACAGTCTAGGCTATTGATTAGAACTTAGTATAACTGGCCAACACACTATGGTGCGTGTTACCCAAAATGGAGATTTAAAAAAAGAGAAAAAGAGAAAGTACAAGAGAGAAATATACATTTGACTTTATCAGCTATGCTTATTCCAACCCTAGCCTTGCCCCAAACTGCCGCTCTTATGGGTCAGAATATAATGATGTAATTATGTGGGGAAGGTCTTTGTGGATTCTCCGCGTGGACCGTTCAGGCTGCTCAATGACGCACTTCTCCGGCGCCACTCTCTGGTCATCCTCACGATGTCAGTGTCCTTTTGGCTTAGGAGTCTGTTCCCTTGCCCTTGCTCTGGAAGGGGTCTTCTGAGGACAGACAGCTCTGTAGCTCAGAGCTCACAGCGTAGGAATGAAACAGTGTAGAT
The DNA here is from genome assembly GCF_045791955.1 of Oncorhynchus clarkii lewisi. Classification (NCBI taxonomy): domain Eukaryota; kingdom Metazoa; phylum Chordata; class Actinopteri; order Salmoniformes; family Salmonidae; genus Oncorhynchus; species Oncorhynchus clarkii. Next base: position 14,013,077 of record NC_092147.1, on the reverse strand, counting down.
ACCACGATCGATGGGGAGTGGAGGCTAGGTGGTGCGACTTGAATTCACCCGCTTAGACACAGCTACTCATCCGTAGCTTGGGTAGAAAAATATTTATTTGTCTTCAAACTTGTGTTGCGTTTTGGGTTCGTTGACTTTTTAGACCTCGGCTGCAGCTTGGGTCACTTAGTCTTATCTGTAAATTCTTCACTCACAGGTTTTATACCCTCGGGTCAGAAGTGGGTGTAACCACCTTTAGGGCAATTCTCTGGGCGTACCAAGTTAACCTCTTGGATTTAGGGGGCGCCATTTTAATTTTTGGATGAAAAACATTCCCGTTTTAAACAAGATATTTTGTCACGAAAAGATGCTCGACTATGCATATAATTGACAGCTTTGGAAAGAAGACACTCTGACGTTTCCAAAACTGCAAAGATATTGTCTGTGAGTGCCACAGAACTGATGTTATAGGCGAAACCCAGATACAAATCCAACCAGGAAGTGTCGCATTTCGCCTACAAAAATTATATTTTTGGAAAAAAGGAAAATTTGCTATCTAACTGGGAGTCTCCTGAGTGAAAGCATCCGAAGTTCTTCAAAGGTAAATGATTTAATTTGGTTGCTTTTCTTATTTTTGTGAAAATGTTGCCTGCTGCCAGCAGAGCTAGCATAGCATTATGCCATGATAAACTTACACAAATGCTTGTCTAGCGTTGGCTGTAACGCATATTTTGAAAATCTGAGATGACAGTGTTGAACCTCTTACTTCTACCCCCTCCTTTTTCGAACATTCTGTTAAAAATCGCGCAACTTTTCAGCGTCCTGCTACTCATGCCAGGAATATAGTATATGCATATGATTAGTATGTGTGGATAGAAAACACTCTGAAGTTTCTAAAACTGGTTAAATCACGGCTGTGACTATAACAGATCGTGTGTTTCATTGAAAAACGCAAGAAAAACTGCTCTCTGAAAGCTAAAAATAATTTCCATAAGTCACTTTCATGGGTTGTTAAAAGAGGACAAAATTTAATATCGACCTGCATGCAATTCATACAAATTCCACACGATGTCGCCATTGTCGTCATTTTCAATTGAATTTTTTGTTGGAAAATCCAAGTATCTGGCATCCGTTTCTTCCAGTCTCCACCAGGACGCTGTAAATGTGGACAATGGCAGCCATTGATTTGCAGACAAGGAGCTATTGAATATACATCGCCCTGTAATCATTTTGATAGATCATAAACGTTTACTAATACCTAAAGTTGGATTACAAAAGGATTTCGAAGTGTTTTGTGAAAGTTTATCGTCGACTTTTTTAATTTAAAAAAATGATGCAGCGTTAAAAAACGATGTTTTTTTCTGAATGACACAGCTTCCATAGAAAGCTATTTTGGGTATATATGGACCGATTTAAACGAAAAAAAGACCCAATAGTGATGTTTATGGGGCATATAGGAGTGCCAAGAAAGAAGCTCGTCAAAGGTAATGAATGTTTTATATTTTATTTCTGCGTTTTGTGCTGCGTCGGATAAGCAGAGTCTTTGTTTACGTCGCATTCAGGCATTTTCAGGTGGTGCATGCTATCAGATAATACCTTCTCATGCTTTCGCCGAAAAGCATTTTAAAAATCTGACTTGTTGGCTAGGTTCACAACGAGTGTAGCTTTAATTCAATACCCTGCTTGTGAATTTTGATCAAGGTTTGAGTTTTAACGAGTACATTTAGCATTTAGCGTAGCGCATTTGCATTTCCAGGTGCCTACTTGAGACATATGCGTCTCAAGTAGAATCAAGAAGTTAACAAAAGGCTAAGCTTGTGTTTGAATATATTTATTTCATTTGCAATTTTCCTGAATAGGATGGTATTTATGTCCGCTGCGTTATGCTAATTCGTTTGAGGCTATGATTACGCTCCCGGATCCGGGATTGCTCGTCGCAAGAGGCAAGGTCTAGATTTTACTCAAATCCAATTTTAAACAACTAACTTCACGTTTCATCTTTACCAAAACATTCTCTTTGATTTGGACATTTTCCATACAACGTACAATGTATAAACATCAAACATATACTAGGTAAACTGTTGACGTTACAATGTTTTCGTATTAACGTTATCTATTAACCTTTAATAACAAAACAAACATGACATACATTTTCATATTCCATCTATCATCATGACCACCATTGTGGCTGACGGAAACCATTGTTCCAAAGTCCCTTTATTTCATGTTTAATGTTCTGAGGCTGGTTCTCCATAGTAACAGGACAAAAGGAAATTGTCTGTGGCCTAAGATTTACCATGGTCGTGAGGGGTCATAAAACCCCCACATCTCTCCTCCTCTGTTTGGGTTGAGAGATAAGCTGTAGGGTTGTAGTCTCCTGTAACCTGACCTGATCAGGACAGTCATGACAACTGTCTTTTCTCGATGGCGGTTATGATATCGTTTAGTACCTTGAGCTTGGCTGAGGTGCACCTGTGACCAGCTCGGAAACCGGATTGCACAGCGGAGAAGGTACGGTGGGATTTGAAATGGTCAGTAATCTGTTTATTAATTTGGCTTTTGAAGATTTTAGAAAGGCAGGGCAGGATGGATATAGGTCTATAACAGTTTGGGTCTCGAGTGTCACACCCTTTGAAGAGGGGGATGACCGCGCTAGCTTTCCAATCTTTAGGGATCTCGGACGGTACGAAAGAGAGGTTGAACAGACTGGTAATAGGGGTTGCAACAATTGTCTCAACGCAGCCTTATAATGCTGTGAAAGGATCCAAGAACTCAAATGATTGGGTGGATCCCATCCTCCTTATAAAACTAACTTTGTTTCCAGAAAGTGTCAAAAGTATCAATAAATGTTACACCCACAGAGCCCCATGTCACGTCCTGACCATAGAAAGCCTTTATTTAGAGTAGGTCAGGGCATGACTAGGGGTGTTTAGTCTAGTTTATTATTTCTATGTTGGGTTCTAGGTTTATTTTTCTATGTTGGTGTTTGTGTATGATTCCCAATTAGAGGCAGCTGGTAATCGTTGTCTCTAATTGGGGATCATACTTAAGTTGCATTTTTTACACCTGTGGGTTATGGGATATTGTTTATGTTTAGTTGCCTGTTCGCACTGCATTGTCATCACGGTTAGTTTATTCTTTATTTTGTTTTGTATTAGCTTAAGTTTCACTTTCATTAAAATATGTGGAACTCGAAGTACGTTGCGCCTTGGTCCGACCATCATTATTACGAACATTGTGACACCGCGATAGTCTCGTAGCCAGTTATGGAGGGCTGAAAGTCTGCTGAAATGTTCAATGCCACAATTTAGGGAAGGTAGAGGCCCAGATATTATGGGGTATTTGTTGGTGTCAAGCAGAGACCCAATCAGTTCTTTAAAATCCAGCTGTGCTGAGCTACTCTTCATAATGCCATTGAATGCCACATGAACTATGATGGACTCTATTTCCTGATGCTGGTTTAAAATGTTTGGAAGCAGCTTATTGATGTCCTGTACTCGTGCTCCTGGGTAGCACAATGTTTTTACTCCAGGGACTGAGACATTTCTCACCATTGAACTGCCCAATACAATGGGCAGGGAATGGAGAAATGGAGAAATCCGCCCATTCCTACCCCTCACACAATGAATTGATTCTTTCACAGGTCCACACGAAGCAGTATAGCGTTCATCCACTGCTCCTGGCGATAGGTCCAGACCGATAGGTCCAGACCTCCCACAGCAGGCAGTGCTCCACCAGATCCAGAGAGTGGAGCCGAACACGACAACGAAGCCGCTGCTGAAGTCAGTGTGGTTGGACTCAGCAACGCCATCGCAGACACAGACAATCCCAGCGATGGCAGAACAGGCTCCACAAAAGCCACAGCCCTTGCAGAGCAACGGAAACAACTACTTCAAGGACTCAGCCCAAGTGATGTCACCATTTGAAATGCTACTAGCGCGGACCACTAACTAGCCATTTCACACCAGTTACACATACAGCCAAAGCAGCACTGGAAGGGCTTCAGAACAAGAATGTAAAAGTCCTAGAGTGGTCCAGCCAAAGCCCAGACTTGAATCATGTGGAAAGAATTGAAGATTGCCGATCACTGCCTCTACCCATCTAACTTAATAGCACTTTAGAAAATCTGCAAGGAAGAATGGAAGAAAATCCCCAAATCCAGATGTACAAAGCTGATACAGACATACCCAAGACAACTCAAAGCTGTAATCCCCGCCAAAGGTGCTTCTACAAAGTATTGACTCAGGGGTGTGAATACTTATGTAAATTAGATATTTCTGTATTTCGTTTTCAATAAATTTGCAAAAATTTAAAAGACACACATAATGGGGTATTGTGAGTAGATGGGTGAGATAATAAAATCAAGTCAATCCATTTTGAATTCAGGGTACAACACAACAAGATGTGGAATTAGTCAAGGGGTACTAATATTTTCTGAAGGCACTGTATGCGGACACTGGGCTGAAAGGAGTTGTAGTTTTCATGAAGCAAATATTCAACCTAGTTCAGAACAGAAGCGTGGTAATTAACTACAATGACCATAATCCATTGTGCCTGTTCCTCCCGGCTTGAATAGTGAAAAGAGTATGGGCTCTTTTGAGTGGTAAGGCGAAAGCAACCAACTGTAAAGGAGAGTCGAGGAGTGAAGTCGGTGTGGTGCATCTGCAACATTCGAAAGTCGGACTCTGATGTTTTCCAACAGCAAGGCTCAGGGTAACATGGCAGTGTTGCCATTGTTTATAAAAGTTATTTATAATGTCGAAATAAAAACGTCTCCAACCCACATCACACACTCACAAACTGAAAATGTGGCTTACATTGTACAATCAATTGGTGATAGAGAAAGCCTCATATCACATTATTTGTACATATCTACTGTATACATGAATTGTGGCAGTTTGTTCCTGTTTTAGTCACGTCTTTAGTGAAACTTGGAGTTGACTGACTTTATGAACAATGATCACATGGTTTTTGTTAAGTTCATGCAGTCGACATGTATCCCCATAATGCAACACACTTTGAAAGGTCACCGACTTGACAGAAGTGATCCGCTACAACGCGCACTGTTTGTCCATGTGAAATCACTTTTATGCATGCTATGTTAGGTTAGGTATACACAAACCACATGAGAGAGGAATGGACACAACGCAACGAGAGGGACAGAAACAGTGCACGTGAAAGTATTAACTTCTGCCCCCTTCCACGGGACGGTTGAGCTAGCGTAGGCTAATGCGATTAGCATGAGGTTGTAAGTAACAAGAACATTTCCCAGGACATAGACATATCTGATATTGGCAGAAAGCTTAAATTATTGTTAATTTAACTGAACTGTCCAATTTACATGAGCTATTACAGTGAAAGAATGCCATGCCATTGTTTGAGTAGAGTGCACAATTTCGAACATGAAAAGTTATTAATAAACAAATTAGGCACATTTGGGCAGTCTTGATAGAACATTTTGAATAGAAATGCAATGGTTCATTGGATCAGTCTAAAACTATGCACATACACTGATGCCATTTAGTGGCCAAAATCTAAATATCAGTGGAGGTAATTAGAGGAAAGTGCCAATCAGCCGTGGAGGCTAAATAAAAGGAGCACGATGGCACACCGCGAGGGAGAAGAGGGAGAGACGGACACCAGTTAAGAGAGCAAAGAAAGGCCGAGCAAAACCAAAGTGATTTTTTTGATATATTTATTTTCCGTCTTAGTAAAGTTGTTTTGTGGACTAAAGCCTCCCTGTCTCTGTACGCTCAACCCAACACCCACGGTTTACCACAATATATATATTCTATTTTTTTGTTGTTGTTCCACCGTCTTTGAAATGCAATAAAAATTACAGGAGTTTAGATGTAATTTAGATTTTGGCCACCAGATGGCAGCCGTGTGTACACAAAGTTTCAGACTGACCCAGTGAATTATTTAAAAAAAAAGTTTTTATTTCACTTTTATTTAACTAAGTCATTTATGAACAACTTATTTACAATTACGGCCTACCCCGGCCAAACCCGGACCACGTGGGCCAAATGTGCGCCGCCCTATGGGACTCCCAATCATGGTCGGATGTGATACAGCATGGATTCATATCAAGCATGACAATACTGCACAACATTTTGAATGAAGCCTGCCCAAATGTGCCAATTTTTTCAATTGATACATTTTCAAGTACATAAAAATGTACAAGTACATAAAAACATACATTTTTTATTACTTTTGTCATTTTTGGAAGTTTACACACTCCCAAGAAGGTCATACATGATGGATGATTAGCATCCCTACAGAAAATACACTAACCTTCACACATCTAGATGGCGGGGTGGGTGTGGAGCCAGAGACAGCAGGGGTTCAAACTGTAGAACCCAGTTCCTACATTTGAATATAGAAATAGATTTTATCAAACAAAACTACGCTACAATTTATCTCAGGGACCCTCAGGATGGCAAATCATAGCAAGATTACTGAATGTAAGAACATTATTTACCTTTTTGTTGTTGTTGTGCACTCTCCTCAAACAATAGCATGGTATTTGTTTCACTGTAATAGCTACTGTAAATTGGACAGTGCAGTTAGATTAACAATAATTTAAGCTTTCTGCCCGTATAAGACATGTCTATGTCCTGGAAAGTTTGTTGTTACTTACAATGCCATGCTAATCACATTATTGCACGTTAGCTCAACCGTCCCGGTATAGGGACACCGATCCCATAGAGGATCAAGAAAAACCTTGAGTAGGTGTGTCCAAACTTTTGACTGGTACTGTATACATATTTTTGTGTGTATTTTTTATCCCCTTTTTCAACTCAGTTGCGATCCAATTTCATAGCTGCTTCTTAACACCAGCCCGCTTAATCCAGAAGCCTGCAGGTGCCCAGCCTACCACAAGGAGTCGCTAGAGCCAAGTAAAGCCCCCCAGGCCAAACCCTCACGACGCTGGGCCAATTGTGCACCACCTTATGGGACTCCCGGTCACAGGGACAGTAACATTAGAACTTTCAATTTTTTTTGTTATATATTTATTTTATGATTTATTTGAATGTTTAGCTCACGTAATATATTCAAAGTATGCATTAAGGTGTCTGTAATAGAATAAACGTGGCAATATCAAATGTAGACGTTAATAAATTCCTTTCTATAGCTTCCAAAATATTTTTATAATGGTGAAGGAGTGCCAAGATGGAGGCATGGTGACTTCGAAACACCGCCCCCTGTATCTAGTGTACATATAAATAATCTGGTATAGCCTACAGTACATTTCAGGAGCCTAATTTCTCTGCACAGTGCTCTCCTCATAACGTACCTCGTGCAGTAGGCTATATTTGCTTCTTGGTGTGAGCATAAGGAAATCAACCCTAATGAAATGTAATTGTATTCCTTACCACACCGTCATATGAGAATCCCACAACATTGAATCACATACTGTATGTATTCAATGGCAAAGGTCCTGCTCACCTTTAAGTATATGGATGTCACCATGGAGTTGAACACAGTCAAATGGTTCTTTATTTTCATAGAAGTTAGTGATTGGTTTGGCTTTTTAACCTCTGGTTTAGTGTCCTTTTAGACTCTTTATACTACTGGACAAACCTGCATTGGTGCAGTCATTCAGATCCCTTAAGAAATTGGAAAAGCAACTAGGCTGGAAATGACTAGAACATTGTTTGAGGTATGAAGTAATAGTTGTACTTTGGCTATCCATGGAACCTGCATGTCTACCTTTATTTGCACATGTCACTTTCTCCCCACTTTCGGCTAGGAGATGTTTTGATTGTCCTCTCCTAAACGATGACGATGAAGGGAAACGTTTCAGTAGTCCATCATAGGATTCTGTGTGGAGAGCAGTCAAGCGTTTGTAAACAGAGAAGGCAATAACCCCGAAAGACCATAAGAACACATTTGTCTGTCAGCTCCCTGGTCATATGTCTATTTATCCATGTTTCTCGGTCTCTTTATCCCTTCAAGTGGCTTTGCTCCTCTGAAATGAAAAGAAGCAGTGTTGGGTAAATACTGTGCAAACAGAATCCACTCCATGCTCCTTCTCTAATCTCCCTGGCCTGTTGTAAGAGTGAATGGGGCAGATTGGGGGAACATGCTAAAACCAGCTGTGGGCTTGTAGGCTTTTGGTGCTATTCATCACTGACTGTGGCCTGGTAAAAGTTGGACCACTCAACACATTTTGGCTAATTGCTAACCCTTTGTCACCATTAGGTTTATTTTCTCCGACATGAACTCCCAGGCCGGCTTTGGTGGAGCTAGTTTAAGACTATTTGTGTTCTTAAAACCACTTTCAATGAAGGTTCTCTATTCAACATGCTTTTTAGATCAAGAGTAGACTTAATCAAGGTCTGGGAAGCTGATCATCAAGAAACAAATTATATATGGATGATAATGGAAAGGTAAGGTTGCGCGTGTGTATATCAAGTTCAGATTCGGCCATCAGTCTCTACACTGAAATCCCAATGCCCTCTCCTCTAAACGAGTGACACTCTGAGGAGGCAGTTCACTGGTCTTTATTGAAGAGGACTGTAGAAGGCCTGAGGAGGCAGTTCACTGGTCTTTAGAGAAGAGGACTGTAGAAGACCTGAGGAGGCAGGTCACTGGTCTTTAGAGAAGAGGACTGTAGAAGACCTGAGGAGGCAGTTGACTGGTCTTTAAAGAAGAGGACTGTAGAAAACCTGAGGTGGTAGTTCACTGGTCTTTAGAGAAGAGGACTGTAGAAGACCTGAGGAGGCAGGTCACTGGTCTTTAGAGAAGAGGACTGTAGAAGACCTGAGGAGGCAGTTCACTGGTCTTTAGAGAAGAGGACTGTAGAAAACCTGAGGAGGCAGTTCACTGGTCTTTAGAGAAGAGGACTGTAGAAGACCTGAGGAGGCAGGTCACTGGTCTTTAGAGAAGAGGACTGTAGAAGACCTGAGGAGGCAGTTCACTGGTCTTTAGAGAGGAGGACTGTAGAAGACCTGAGGAGGCAGTTCACTGGTCTTTAGAGAAGAGGACTGTAGAATACCTGAGGAGGCAGTTCACTGGTCTTTAGAGAAGAGGACTGTAGAAGACCTGAGGAGGCAGGTCACTGGTCTTTAGAGAAGAGGACTGTAGAAAACCTGAGTAGGCAGTTCACTGGTCTTTAGAGAAGAGGACTGTAGAAGACCTGAGGAGGCAGGTCACTTGTCTTTAGAGAAGAGGACTGTAGAAGGCCTGAGGAGGCAGGTTACTGGGCACAGATGTCAATTCAACGTCTATTCCACATTTCGTTGAAATGATGTGGAAACAATGTTGATTCTAAAGGTGTGTCTCCAGTGGGAGGGCACTGGTCTTTAGAGAAGAGGACTGTAGAAGGCCTGAGGAGGCAGGTCACTGGTCTTTAGAGAAGAGGACTGTAGAAGACCTGAGGAGGCAGTTCACTGGTCTTTAGAGAAGAGGACTGTAGAAGACCTGAGGAGGCAGGTCACTGGTCTTTAGAGAAGAGGACTGTAGAAGACCTGAGGAGGCAGTTCACTGGTCTTTAGAGAAGAGGACTGTAGAAGGCCTGAGGAGGCAGTTCACTGGTCTTTAGAGAAGAAGACTGTAGAAGACCTGAGGAGGCAGGTCACTGGTCTTTAGAGAAGAGGACTGTAGAAAACCTGAGTAGGCAGTTCACTGGTCTTTAGAGAAGAGGACTGTAGAAGACCTGAGGAGGCAGGTCACTGGTCTTTAGAGAAGAGGACTGTAGAAGACCTGAGGAGGCAGGTCACTGGTCTTTAGAGAAGAGGACTGTAGAAAACCTGAGTAGGCAGTTCACTGGTCTTTAGAGAAGAGGACTGTAGAAGACCTGAGGAGGCAGGTCACTGGTCTTTAGAGAAGAGGACTGTAGAAGGCCTGAGGAGGCAGGTTACTGGTCTTTAGAGAAGAGGACTGTAGAAGACCTGAGGAGGCAGTTCACTGGTCTTTAGAGAAGATGACTGTAGAAGGCCTGAGGAGGCAGGTTACTGGTCTTTAGAGAAGAGGACTGTAGAAGGCCTGAGGAGGCAGGTTACTGGGCACAGATGTCAATTCAACGTCTATTCCACATTTCGTTGAAATGATGTGGAAACAATGTTGATTCTAAAGGTGTGTCTCCAGTGGGAGGGCACTGGTCTTTAGAGAAGAGGACTGTAGAAGGCCTGAGGAGGCAGGTCACTGGTCTTTAGAGAAGAGGACTGTAGAAGACCTGAGGAGGCAGTTCACTGGTCTTTAGAGAAGAGGACTGTAGAAGACCTGAGGAGGCAGGTCACTGGTCTTTAGAGAAGAGGACTGTAGAAGACCTGAGGAGGCAGTTCACTGGTCTTTAGAGAAGAGGACTGTAGAAGGCCTGAGGAGGCAGGTCACTGGGCACAGATGTCTATTCCACATTTAGTTGAAATGACGTGGAAACAATGTTGATTCTAAAGGTGTGTCTCCAGTGGGAGGGCACTGGTCTTTAGAGAAGAGGAAGTTCATCACAGCCAAGGCCAACTAGATCAAAGACTTCCACCATGACAATAATAAGAATCAAAGAAACAAGAAAGACAGGGTGGATAATAAAATGAAGAAGTGATGCATCTGGCCTTGAATTCAATCCCATGTAAATGACATGGAGAGATTGGAGAGCCTTGTTGGATGGAGGAGAAGGGTCCATATCCACTTCCATCTATCATCCCCCCTTTCCTCCTCACAGTGATCAGTGGCTTGCCTCTCTCCCTCTCTCTCCCGCTCTCCCCACGCCGGGCCCGGTGACACGCCAGCGAACAAAGAGGGATTGTGGGAAAAGCGCCGGCATGCCAGCTTGGTCTCACATGGTAGTCAAGCACAGAGCGTTCCACTTGAGGCATTTTTTGACTATTTTTTTTTGCATAATCCACCCCTCCCCTCAAACACACACACATATAGATACGCACATCCACATCCACACACACACACAAACACCCCCAAAACCTACTCCTTTGCCTCTATCCACACCCCCTCCCCAGCCCAGTACCCAACCTTCAAGCCTCCCATTCCTCCACTCCAACCCCCCTCCCCATCTTAACAGTCCCGCCTGTCACCCCTCAGCGGCTCCCCCACATTCCATGGTAAGGCTGACGGACAGTTCAGAGGAGAGGGGATACACAGCCTCACTCAATAGTCCCTTTCAAGATGGTGATTAAAGATTTCTCCTTTTAGTAGCTCTTTGACGCTGCCTTTTTCCTCCCTTGTTGCAGGGGGAACAAAAGCCTATAGGCAGTGTTTTGGGGGTTCGGGGCGCAGCCTCCCTCCACAGGACTCGAGGTGAGATTGCAGGGGTATCAGGGTGTGTTCTGCTAATACTCCTGACCTTTTTGTCCTCCGTCTCAGAAAAATGTGGGTCTGAATCCCCCCCCCCCGGCCCTAGCCTCATTCTGTAAGTCTGACCCCAGTCAAAGGGAGTTAAACTCCTTGTTTGTTCACCCTGTGGACCTTTCACCTCCCCAACACGCCAGCGTTAATCTATTTTAGAGGAATTCATAAGAGCTCCGCCATCTGGCTGACGAATGTGACAGGCTTTTGTCCGACCTTGGCTATTGAACGCTTCTTTGGCGAGATACTTCTCATGAGAAACCCGCCTTCTGAGAATTACAGTTGCAGTTTGACTACGGGAACTATGGGAACTACGGGAACTACGGGAACTTGGGGCCTACACCACACCTTCAATCTACCACACAATCACACTACCACACACCTTCACACTACCAAACACCTTCCCTCTACTACACACAATCACACTACCACACACAATCACACTACCACACACCTTCACACTACCAAACACCTTCCCTCTACTACACACAATCACACTACCACACACAATCACACTACCACACACCTTCACACTACCACATAGCTTCACTCTACCACACACAATCACACTACCACACACAATCACACTACCACACACCTTCACACTACCACACAGCTTCACTCTACCACACACAATCACACTACCACACACAATCACACTACCACACACCTTCACACTACCAAACACCTTCCCTCTACTACACACAATCACACTACCACACACAATCACACTACCACACACCTTCACACTACCACACACCTTCACTCTACCACACACAATCACACTACCACACACCTTCACTCTACCACACACAATCACACTACCACACACCTTCACTCTACCACACACAATCACACTACCACACACCATCACACTACCACACACCTTCACTCTACCACACACAATCACACTACCACACACCTTCACACTACCAAACACCTTCCCTCTACTACACACAATCACACTACCACACACAATCACACTACCACACACCTTCACACTACCACACACCTTCACTCTACCACACACAATCACACTACCACACACCTTCACACTACCACACAGCTTCACTCTACCACACACAATCACACTACCACACACAATCACACTACCACACACCTTCACACTACCAAACACCTTCCCTCTACTACACACAATCACACTACCACACACAATCACACTACCACACACCTTCACACTACCACACACCTTCACTCTACCACACACAATCACACTACCACACACCTTCACACTAACAACTAGTGGTTAGAGAGTTGGTGTCACGCGGGACTAGGTGGGTGCAGGAATCAGACGCAGAGAGAGTTCCACTGAGGTTAAGTGCTTTACTCAGGCACAACAAAATAATAAGCCCAACAAATACAGGGCGCGAGACACACAACGAGACAACCCAAAAACCACAGGGTGCCAAGTTAAAGAAAAGAAAATCCACCACTACCTAAAATACACAGACCTAACATAAAGATAATCCACCACTACCTAAAATACACAGACCTAACATAAAGATAATCCACCACTACCTAAAATGCACAGATGTAACATAAAGATAATCCCGCACAAAACAAGGGCGGGTCTACCTACTAAATATAGGGAAGCTAATTAAACCAAACAACAGAAACACCGGTGAAACTAATAAGACAAAACAAACAGACAAACGAAAAAGGGATCGGTGGCGGCTAGTAGGACGGTGACGACGACCGCCGAGCACCGCCCGAACATGCAGGGGAGCCAACTTTCGGCGGAAGTTGTGACAGTTGGGCCAGTAACCGAAAGGTTGCTGGATCAAATCTCTGAGCTGACAAGGTAAAAATCTGTCATCTGCCCCTGAGCAAAGCAGTTAACCCACTGTTCCCCGGGCGCCGAGGATGTCGACTATGGCAGTCCCGCACGTCTCTGATTCAGAGGAGTTGGGTTAAATGCAGAATCTGTCGTGAAATCCTAACACAACAAGCGACATTAAAAGGATCATTTTAAATGTGATGAATTGAAATAGGAAAGCGATATGAAAACGTCGCCAAACTAATAGCTGATGAGAAAATAAAAAAGCAGAAGACAAATGTGACACGTTCTGAGCCGTAAAGATGGACGAATTATCTATTGGATCCTACCTTTTGAGGTGGTGTATTGTACAGCCTGCCGTACATCCCCAAAACAGCAAACAGAGTTGCAGCATTAGAGGAAATTAGGGAAGTGGGATTGAGTAGGGAGAGTATAGGCCTTGGTAAGTAATGACAAGGGACTCATTTAGCCATGCATTTACCAATAAGTCGATTTTTCTCCGGATTAAATTTGATCCTGTTGTGATTGCTACTCATTTGTCTGAGACCGCACAATGCTTGGGAATGAAGGCGAGGGAAGGCGGAAGAGGGGCTTCTCTGAATACCATTAAGCTTGATAGTCTCGGTATGAAGACCGGGAGGCGATAGTAAGAGAGAATGAAATTTTAGAGGTTACCGAAAGGATTCGGTTGCTGAGATGAGTAAAAATAATAGAAAAACAATGACACCCCCCCCCCCCCCCCCCCCCATTTCTGTTTAACGAGGTGTGTATTGCTTCTTGGGAGAGCAATGAATAAAAAAATGAAATTATTTTCAAAATAAATCAGTGTTCCCCCACCGGTTCTTTTCTCCTCCCGCGGTCTTTGTTTTGAATCATTTTATAATCAGTGTGTCAAGCGGCAAGACATAATAATATATCATTTCCTATTAGGCCTCATGAAAAAGCCATTTGCGTAGCGATATGAACTGTTAGACCAGGGTTCTTTTTGTGTTCTTTTCAGTGTCATAACAGGTATAAATAGCCCATTCAGTCTCCCTCTCCCATTCTCCACAGACCATTGTTCCAAGCAGACAATTTGACTGTTTTATCCCCCTCCCCCTTTCTCTCTCTAATAGTTGAGGCACCGTTTTGGGAAAAAGTTAACTTTGAAGTGTCAGGAGTTGTCAGGGGACCCAGGTTAAGTCTCTGGAGTGTCTGGGCGGCGTTTTGGTCTTGTGATTTCAAATCCTCAAAGACTGGGTCAACCAGGCAATGGTATTAATGTTGAAAGGACCACACAATTACTATTTCAAATGCTGCAAACCTTGAATTGACCCGTGCTATGGATATGCACTTGAATATATCGGCAATATTGTACTTGACACCTAGGGGTGATATAACAACTGTTATGAAATGTCATGCCAACCAGCTAAGTCTTGTCAGTAAAAGGAGGATGGAGGAAAGAGAGTGTGGAAAGAGAGGAAGATGTTTTTCTCTCAGTACAACTGTAGACATCTTCAGATGAATAGTATCAGTGGAGGGATAGCACAAGCTTGTTATGGGAAAGTGCACTCGCAGACATATTGGTAACACCTTACGTGACACCCAGCTACATAACACGTTATTACAAGGTCATAACCATGTCATAATATGCCATAACAGCTGACATAACTTGTCATAACCGGTCATAATATGGTCATAACACTGTCATGCAGTGGTGGAAAAAGTACCCATTTGTCATACTTGAGTGAAAGTAAAGATGCCTTAATATAAAGATACTCAAGTAAAAGTGAGAGTCACCCAGTAAAATACTACTTGAGTAAAAGTCTAAAAGTATTTGGTTTTAAATATACTTAAGTATCAAAAGTAAATGTAATTGATAAAATGTCAAAGTATTAATAATTTTGAATTCCTTATATTAAGTTTACGGATAGCAAGGGGCCTGCTTCAACACTCAGACATCATTTACAAACTGTTTGTGTTTAGTGAATCCGCCAGATCGGGTAGTAGGGATGACCAGGGATGTTCTCTTGATAAGTGCGTGAATTGGACCATTTTCCTGTCCTGATAAGCATTCAAAATGTAAGAAGTACTTTTAGGTGTCAGGGGAAATGTATGGATTAAAGTACATTATTATCTTTAGGAGTGTAGTGAAGTAAAAGTAAAAGTTGTCAAAAATAAAAATAGTAATATAAAGTACAGATACAAAAAAAAGAGTATTTTTACTTAAGTACTTCACACCACTGCTGTCATGAGACATACATTTCAACCTGTTGTGACATATCTTGTGTTGTTTTATGTCTGGCTATGACACCTACATAAGAGTATCAAAACCCACAAAACCTACCACACAAGGCAACACATTCCATTCCCCACCTACTTGTCAACAGTATGTTTGTTATATTTCCCTGTATACGTTACTCTTCGGGATCGGTGTCCCTTCCACGGGACGGTTGAGCTAGCGTAGGCTAATGCGTTTAGCACAAGGTTATAAGTAACAAGAAAATTTCCCAGGACATAGACATATCTGATATTGGCAGAAAGCTTAAATTATTCTTAATCTAACTGCACTGTCCAATTTATAGTAGTTATTACAGTGAAATAATACCATGCTATTGTTTGAGGAGAGTACACAATTTTGAACATGAAAAGTTATTCATAAACAAATTAGGCACATTTGGGCAGTCTTGATACAACATTTTGAACATGGATGCAATGGTTCATTGGATCAGTCTAAAACTTTGCACATACACATGTGTCATTTTAGGTGAAAACTGAAAACAATGGGCTAATCCTAATCCATGGTTGTATTAGTAGTTGTAGCAGTAGTTTTATTCGTTGTGTTAGTTGTAGTAGTAGTTTAATTGGTTGTGTTAGTTGTGGCAGTAGTTTAAGTGGTTGTATTAGTAGTTGTAGCAGTAGTTTTATTTGTTGTATTAGTAGTTGTAGCAGTAGTTTCCTTAGTTGTATTAGTAGCTTTATTCGTTGTATTAGTAGTTGTAGCATTCGTTTTATTAGTTGTATTAGTAGTTATAGCAGTAATTTTATTAGTTGTATTAGTTCTTTTAGTAGTTGGAGCATTAGTTTTATTAGTTGTATTAGTAGTTTTATTCATTGTATTAGTAGTTGTAGCTGTAGTTTTATTAGTTGTATTAGTAGTTATAGCAGTAGTTTTATTAGTTGTATTAGTAGTTGTAGCAGTATTTTTATTAGTTGTATTAGTAGTTTTATTCGTTGTATTAGTAGTTGTAGCTGTAGTTTTATTCATTGTATTAGTAGTTGTAGCAGTAGTTTTATTAGTTGTATTAGTAGTTGTAGCATTAGTTTTATTAGTTGTATTAGTAGTTAGAGCAGTAGTTTTATTGGTTGTATTAGTTGTTTTAGTAGTTGGAGCATTAGTTTTATTTGTTGTATTAGTAGTTGTAGCAGTAGTTTTCTTAGTTGTATTAGTAGCTTTATTCGTTGTATTAGTAGTTGTAGCAGTAGTTTTATTAGTTGTATTGGTAGTTGTAGCATTCATTTTATTAGTTGTATTAGTAGTTATAGCAGTAATTTTATTAGTTGTATTAGTTCTTTTAGTAGTTGGAGCATTAGTTTTATTAGTTGTATTAGTAGTTGTAGCAGTACTTTTATTAGTTGTATTAGTAGTTTTATTCATTGTATTAGTAGTTGTAGCTGTAGTTTTATTAGTTGTATTAGTAGTTATAGCAGTAGTTTTATTAGTTGTATTAGTAGTTGTAGCAGTATTTTTATTAGTTGTATTAGTAGTTTTATTCGTTGTATTAGTAGTTGTAGCAGTAGTTTTATTCGTTGTATTAGTAGTTGTAGCTGTAGTTTTATTCATTGTATTAGTAGTTGTAGCAGTAGTTTTATTAGTTGTATTAGTAGTTGTAGCATTAGTTTTATTAGTTGTATTAGTAGTTAGAGCAGTAGTTTTATTGGTTGTATTAGTTGTTTTAGTAGTTGGAGCATTAGTTTTATTAGTTGTATTAGTAGTTGTAGCATTAGTTTTATTAGTTGTATTAGTAGTTAGAGCAGTAGTTTTATTGGTTGTATTAGTTGTTTTAGTAGTTGGAGCATTAGCTTTATTAGTTGTATTAGTAGTTGTAGCAGTAGTTTTATTAGTTGTATTAGTAGTTAGAGCAGTAGTTTTATTGGTTGTATTAGTTGTTTTAGTAGTTGTAGCAGTAGTTTTATTAGTTGTATTAGTAGTTAGAGCAGTAGTTTTATTGGTTGTATTGGTTGTATTAGTTGTATTAGTAGTTGTAGCAGTAGTTTTATTAGTTGTATTAGTAGTTAGAGCAGTAGTTTTATTGGTTGTATTAGTTGTTTTAGTAGTTGTAGCAGTAGTTTTATTAGTTGTATTAGTAGTTAGAGCAGTAGTTTTATTGGTTGTATTAGTTGTTTTAGTAGTTGGAGCAGTAGTTGTATTACTTGTAGGCCTATTAGTTGTTGTACAAAAGATTTTATGTTGTTAATGTACTTAATTTTTACAATTATTATTTAATTGTTATCATTGTTAGACAGTAGTTGCCATATTATTGTTGTTAGGTATTGTTTGTTTGTTTTGTATTGTTAATTTGGACACACTTGAAAATGAGATGGAGCATCTCTAGAGATTTCATCCTGCAAAATGTAAAATAAACCTTTCAGAAATTGACCATATTAAATTATCATTGTAATTGTTCTCATATTGATGTCAGACATGCAACTACCCCAATGCTCTGTTGGTGATGACTGGGATGAATGCAGGAGCAGATTTCAGGAGCAGGACAAGACACCCTCTTTTTGACTGATGACTGACATAAGGGCATGTACAGTGCCTTGCGAAAGTATTCGGCCCCCTTGAATTTTGCGACCTTTTGCCACATTTCAGGCTTCAAACATAAAGATATAAAACTGTATTTTTTTGTGAAGAATCAACAACAAGTGGGACACAATCATGAAGTGGAACGACATTTATTGGATATTTCAAACTTTTTTAACAAATCAAAAACTGAAAAATTGGGCGTGCAAAATGATTCAGCCCCCTTAAGTTAATACTTTGTAGCGCCACCTTTTGCTGCGATTACAGCTGTAAGTTGCTTGGGGTATGTCTCTATCAGTTTTGCACATCGAGAGACTGAAATTTTTTCCCATTCCTCCTTGCAAAACAGCTCGAGCTCAGTGAGGTTGGATGGAGAGCATTTGTGAACAGCAGTTTTCAGTTCTTTCCACAGATTCTCGATTGGATTCAGGTCTGGACTTTGACTTGGCCATTCTAACACCTGGATATGTTTATTTTTGAACCATTCCATTGTAGATTTTGCTTTATGTTTTGGATCATTGTCTTGTTGGAAGACAAATCTCCGTCCCAGTCTCAGGTCTTTTGCAGACTCCATCAGGTTTTCTTCCAGAATGGTCCTGTATTTGGCTCCATCCATCTTCCCATCAATTTTAACCATCTTCTCTGTCCCTGCTGAAGAAAAGCAGGCCCAAACCATGATGCTGCCACCACCATGTTTGACAGTGGGGATGGTGTGTTCAGCTGTGTTGCTTTTACGCCAAACATAACGTTTTGCATTGTTGCCAAAAAGTTCAATTTTGGTTTCATCTGACCAGAGCACCTTCTTCCACATGTTTGGTGTGTCTCCCAGGTGGCTTGTGGCAAACTTTAAACAACACTTTTTATGGATATCTTTAAGAAATGGCTTTCTTCTTGCCACTCTTCCATAAAGGCCAGATTTGTGCAATATACGACTGATTGTTGTCCTATGGACAGAGTCTCCCACCTCAGCTGTAGATCTCTGCAGTTCATCCAGAGTGATCATGGGCCTCTTGGCTGCATCTCTGATCAGTCTTCTCCTTGTATGAGCTGAAAGTTTAGAGGGACGGCCAGGTCTTGGTAGATTTGCAGTGGTCTGATACTCTTTCCATTTCAATATTATCGCTTGCACAGTGCTCCTTGGGATGTTTAAAGCTTGGGAAATATTTTTGTATCCAAATCCGGCTTTAAACTTCTTCACAACAGTATCTCGGACCTGCCTGGTGTGTTCCTTGTTCTTCATGATGCTCTCTGCGCTTTTAACGGACCTCTGAGACTTCACAGTGCAGGTGCATTTATACGGAGACTTGATTACACACAGGTGGATTGTATTTATCATCATTAGTCATTTAGGTCAACATTGGATCATTCAGAGATCCTCACTGAACTTCTGGAGAGAGTTTGCTGCACTGAAAGTAAAGGGGCTAAATAATTTTGCACGCCCAATTTTTCAGTTTTTGATTTGTTAAAAAAGTTTGAAATATCCAATAAATGTCGTTCCACTTCATGATTGTGTCCCACTTGTTGTTGATTCTTCACAAAAAATACAGTTTTATATCTTTATGTTTGAAGCCTGAAATGTGGCAAAAGGTCGCAAAGTTCAAGGGGGCCGAATACTTTCGCAAGGCACTGTATGTGATAGGCCTATCTGGCTTATATGATTATGATGGTCATAATGCTTCTTGCCATTGCCATAAAGTGTATTTTCTTAGTCCAAGTAAAGGGACACAGGATGGTCATAATTCTTCTCCAAAGTTATTTAAAATATTATGAAAAAACATGACTGTAAAGAATTCATTACAACAACAAAGGATTTAAAAAAAAAAAACTTTCAACCAGAAAGGATACTTCTTGGCAGGGAAAAAAATTATTTGAATAAATGTGGGTTTTGACACCCTTATGTAGGTATCATAACCAGCCATAAAATAACGCAACATATGTCACAACAGGTGTAAATATATGGCTCATGACAGTGTTATGACCATATCATGAAAGATGTCATGACTATCCTGTGAGGATCCAAATAGGTCAGATCAGCTTTACAATAAATAACTTAAACTGGCCCCCCTCCCCCGTTATTTCGTGATGTCATTCAAAATGTTATAGAGGAAATAGTGTGATTTGGAAAGTATACCCACTATGTGTGAAATGTCCATCCTGCATGAAATCTGAAAAATTATAAAAGTGGTTTTGTTAAGCGAGGGACATGATTTTAGGAGCCATAAGAGATAATAGTTTTACATAACTTTGTACAAGTGACAAGTCACGCTTTGAGTGAGGTTAGAGAAAGTGTCAGCCTGATGGAACCGCCCCTTTTGAGCGAATTTTGTAAAATAATGGGTTAAGAATTAACAGACCAAAGAGACGTTGAGCTGCAGCTCACCTTTAAAGTGGTTTGAACTCTGAAGTCCAACATGAGGTAGAGACGATAAAGTCACCTCCCGTCCAATCACTGCTCCTAAGTAAAGTATCTAGAAAAGCTAATTTAAGTGGGACTATTCTACTACTCTTCTCAAACCATCATATTACGCTACTCTCATCACCCCACTGGGAACCATGGACATGGCTGGCTAGCCTATCTTCAAAGAGGCATCTTCCAGAGCGAATGGAAGGAGAATAAACCCTGTAGTTCTGTTCAGGACTACACGACAAGTCACTGGATACCAGATGACTGCAGAGGAGAACAACAGTAGAAGACGGGTGGGGACCCCTTTTGGACAAGCGTGCCGCGAAAAGGCCCAACCAACCCCCTTTCCAAGAAGGCCCGGTTAGGAGAGATATACGGCAAACCAAGGCATTTCCTCATAAATACATTAATGATTTTTAACTCTAAGCAGGCAGCGGTTCGTGTGCAAAGTATAAGTGAGAGTAGTTTCTAAATGTACCAACGTTAAGTGTCTGTCTCTCTCTTTCTCGCCATCTCCATGTCTTTTGTACAAGCTTGTTATGGGAAAGTGCACATAACAAGCAACCATATTGTTGTCAGTCTGCTAGGGACCTGTTTCTAATGTATTAAGTGTGCATGTTTATCCTGTGTTACCATTTAGTTAGCTAGTAAATAAATAATGAAACCAATTTGTGTAGTACTGAATCATAAGTAAGACTTGAGTTTTTGCAGATGCAAGGAGGATACGACTGTTCAGAATAATGATATGATAAGAGGTTATGATTATTAATTTGACTGCTTATGGATTTAATACCTTTAGAGTTTAATTCGGGAGATGGAAACTCTTTAAAGAACCGCTCTCGTGGTGCCCCAAATCCTAATGAGTTAATTGTTACATGATTCATTTAATCAGGTAACAATTAAACATAGTTATTTGATTAGATATATAACAGTCATCAGATTAATG
The DNA here is from genome assembly GCF_045791955.1 of Oncorhynchus clarkii lewisi. NCBI lineage: Eukaryota > Metazoa > Chordata > Actinopteri > Salmoniformes > Salmonidae > Oncorhynchus > Oncorhynchus clarkii. Next base: position 13,991,860 of record NC_092147.1, on the reverse strand, counting down.
AATGTAATGTCACAACACAGATTATGACAAGTTACGTCAGCTGTTATGGCATATTATGACATGGTTATGACCTTGTAATAACGTGTTATGTAGCTGGGTGTCAAGTAAGGTGTTACCAATATGTCTGCAAGTGCACTTTCCCATAACAAGCTTGTGCTATACCTCCACTGATACTATTCTTCTGAAGATGTCTACAGTTGTACTGAGAGAAAAACATCTTCCTCTCTTTCCACACTCTCTTTCCTCCATCCTCCTTTTACTGACAAGACTTAGCTGGTTTGCATGACATTGCATAACAGTTGTTATATCACTCCTATGACATTGTTATGACAGGTTCGTGACAGCAGTCTCTTGTAAAACGTCAAATCATCTGTGTTTATCACAAACCCGAATTAAGCCCTCTCAGGTGAAAACATCAAGCTCCTCGTGTGACAGCAGGCTCCAGACTGGGGTCAACTTCAAAACGGGTACACCTAATCGAAAGAGAAATCTGTATATCCCCCGCTGAAGGATTGCAGCGCACCCCAGTTCCTCTGATGCTTCTCGAATCTTGAGAAACAGAAACGGCATTGATGTGTTCACTTCTTCAGGCACGCAGTAGACACTGGCATGGATGCAGGGTGGCAGGCCATTCTACCTCACGGAATTCAGGCAGTCTACAGAGCTAGACGAGGCCAACCCCACCATACAATCAGGAAACTATCACAACTCTATACTGGTGGAATCAGAAGCAAACCCTGGTTGCATCCCAAATAGCGCCATATTCCCTATACAATGCACTACTTTTGTATACAAAGGTAGTGTACTACATAAGGAATAGGGTGCCATTTGGGACAGGTAGCCCGTGGGGTGAACATCAGGGCCCTCTCAGCCCTGGGAGGTAATTACCTGGCTGTCGCTAAGGTGTCGCTAAGGCCCCCATGTCGCATCACGATTGTAATTTTGCCTCAAGCTCTTCGAAAGCCACCGGCAGTGGATACTTCACTCTGGTCCCTCGGCGTGTTCTCTCTTCCTCGTGTGTACGAGCACATACACACTCTCTAAATCTCCTTGTAATTTAGTCTTACCTGCTCTGCTCAACAGGAACTCATGTTGTGTCATGTATACAGTGACTTTCTGTCTCTCTCTCTTTCTATCTCTTACCCTATCCAACGCACCAACACTTGAACAGGCACGCACGCACACACATACAAACACTCTCGCTCTCTCTCTCTCTCTCTCTCTCTCTCTCTCTCTCTCTCTCATTCTGGGCTCCGATTCCTCATTCTGGGCTCCGATTCCTCATTCTGAACACACAGTCTAAGCCTCCCCAGCAGCCGCTGAGTCCGTCTGGCAGTGTCACCCTGAGATGAGGCTTTCATGTGTGTGTCTCTCTATCCAATCCTACCCACCTACACTGACTCCTAATGGAATCCACCGGATGCAGAACTCCCTGTCAACACTGATCATATGACACACACATCACATGACACCAGCTTCAATAGATAGATGGATTATTTGATTGATTGACATAGAGAGAGACAAAGAAAGGGGAAGGTAGTGAGAGAGATCCGTTGGTAGAAGCAGGACATACTTTCCTTTTGTGTTCTCAATGCACCATGCTCTTTTCAACCCCTTCCATCATCCACTCTGATTTATCATTGCTTTAGTTAGTCGACCCTGTAGGAATCAATTCAATGCCTGTATATGTCACAAGGGAGGCCTTACAGCTAGGCCCTGCACACCCTCCTACTGAAGATGACATGCTGGTGGTGTGCTTGTCCATCTTGTTATCTTGCTCAGGGAAACACGAGCCACAGATAATGGTTCCTGCCTTACAGGTGGAGCCCTGTGATGAGGATGATAGTGATAGGCCTGCCTCTGATCTGTGTTAGCTGACAACAGACAGTGGTAGAGTGGTGACACCAGGATATCATGGTTGTAATTAGAAATGAACCCATGGCACCTCTCTGCGCCAACCCTGATTGAGGATGCTGTCCTCCTGAGTGCTGACAGCTAGGTGGTTCATTTGAATACCTAATTATCCCTTTCGGTGATGGAAAGAAAGATGGAGCTGTGGTCTCTCATTCTCAATCTCCCAATCTTTTACTCCTTATTCAATGCACACACACACACACACAAACATCCCCATACACACAGAGCACACACACACATGCACACACAATCTACTCACGCATGCATGATCACACACACACACACACACACACACACACACACACACACACACACACACACACACACACACACACACACACACACACACACACACACACACACACACACACACGATAATCATGAAACAGAAAGTGGTGGGAGGTTAGATAAACATGCTGCTTAGGAACACATTTCCATGGGCCTCTGTGTCTCGCTGTGGCGCCAAACTGAGCCAATTTTGCCTGTTGCCTGGTATACCCCCATACACGACAGGCAATGTTTCCCTAATGTTGCCTTTCAACTTCGCTGTGCAGGCGCATGCATAGACCCTCCAACTCGCCCGGACGCCAGCCCTTAAAAGACATCTTGATTACGGTAGGAACCCACATGGAGAGGCAAAAGAGGTGTGGAGGTCACCGCTATTGACATTCACTCTCCTTCGCCACGGGTAGTTTGATTATGTTATCATACTGGGTCGGGATAATCCGGGGAAATTGAAAGCTTGTTTGCTGTGCGTGAGTGCACATATATATATATATGTGTGTTTGTGTGTGTGTGTGTGTGTGTGTGTGTGTGCGTTTGTGGGGTGTAGTGGGGTGATATTATGTTCATATTATGTCCATATTATGTCCAAGTCCATATTATGGCAAGAAAAAGCTCAAATAAATTGTAGCCAACTCCTAGGGTCTTCCTGGGGTCTTCCTGGGGTCTTCCTGGGGTCTTCCTGGAGTCTTCCTGAGCTCTTCCTAGGGTCTTCCTGGGGTCTTCCTGAGGTCTTCCTGGGGTCTTCCTGAGCTCTTCCTAGGGTCTTCCTGGGGTCTTCCTGAGGTCTTCCTGGGGTCTTCCTGAGCTCTTCCTAGGGTCTTCCTGGGGTCTTCCTGAGGTCTTCCTGGGGTCTTCCTGTGGTCTTCCTGTGGTCTTCCTGGAGTCTTCCTGAGCTCTTCCTAGGGTCTTCCTGGGGTCTTCCTGAGGTCTTCCTGTGGTCTTCCTGTGGTCTTCCTGTGGTCTTCCTGAGGTCTTCCTGGGGTCTTCCTGGGGTCTTCCTGGGGTCTTCCTGGAGTCTTCCTGTGGTCTTCCTGAGGTCTTCCTGGGGTCTTCCTGGGGTCTTCCTGAGGTCTTCCTGTGGTCTTCCTGGGGTCTTCCTGGTGACTTCTTGAGGTCTTCCTGGGGTCTTCCTGGAGTCTTCCTGGAGTCTTCCTGAGGTTTTCCAGGGGCATACATCTAATACATCTATTGTTGGCTACTCTTCCAATCAATCAATCAAATGTATTTATAAAGTTGCTCAGAAACCCAGCCTAAAACCCCAAACAGCAAGCAATGCAGGTGTAGAAGCACGGTGGCTAGGAAAAACTCCCTAGAAGGCCAAAACCTAGGAAGAAACCTAGAGAGGAACCAGGCTATGTGGGGTGGCCAGTCCTCTTCTGGCTGTGCCGGGTGGAGATTATAACAGAACATGGCCAAGATGTTCAAATGTTCATAAATGACCAGCATGGTCAAATAATAATAATCACAGGCAGAGCAGTTGAAACTGGAGCAGCAGCACGGCCAGGTGGACTGGGGACAGCAAGGAGTCATCATGTCAGGTAGTCCTGAGGCATGGTCCTAGGGCTCAGGTCCTCTGAGAGAGAGAGAAAGAAAGAGAGAAAGAGAGAACTAGAGAGAGCATACTTAAATTCACACAGGACACTGGATAGGACAGGAGAAGTACTCCAGATATAACAAACTGACCCTAGCCCCCCGACACATAAACTACTGCAGCATAAATACTGGAGGCTGAGACAGGAGGGGTCCGGAGACACTGTGGCCCCATCCGATGACACCCCCGAACAGGGCCAAACAGGAAGGATATAACCCCACCCACTTTGACAAAGCACAGTCCCCACACCACTAGAAGGATATCTTCAACCACCAACTTACCATCCTGAGACAAGGCCGAGTATAACCCACAAAGATCTCCGCCACTGCAAACCCAAGGGGGGGGGGGGGCAGGAAGATCACATCAGTGACTCAACCCACTCAAGTGACGCAGCCCTCCTACGGACGGTATGGAAGATTAGAATTATTTCCACGATTATTTGGATTCGTCAGACCAAAATACAGCTTTCCACTGGTCTAATGTCCATTGCTTGTGTTTCTTGGCCCAAGCAAGTCTCTTCTTATTATTGGTGTCCTTTAGCAGTGTTTTTTTTTTGCATCAATTCGACCATGAAGGCCTGATTCTCCTCTGAACAGATGATTTTGAGATGTGTCTGTTACTTGAACTCTGTGAAGCATTTATTTGGGCTGCAATTTCTGAGGCGGGTAACTCTAACGAACTTATCCTCTGCAGCAGAGTTAACTCTGGGTCTTCCTTTCCTGTGGCGGTCCTAATGAGAGACAGTTTCATCATAGCGCTGGATGGTTTTTGCGACTGCATTTAAAGAATGTTCTTGAAATGTTCCCCATTGACTGACTTTCATGTCTTAAAGTAATGATGGACTGTCGTTTCTCTTTGCTTATTTGAGCTGTACTTGCCATAATATGGACTTGGTCTTTTACCAAGTAAGGCTGTCTTCTGTATACCACCCCTACCTTGTCACAACATAATTGATTAGCTTAGGAAGAAATTCCACAAATTCACTTTTACAGTTTTTTCCGATTGCTAAACGACAGTGGACACAACTGGAGTCACATGTGCAAAACTCTAACTACAGTCTGCACAGCAGCAGTTCATGTGGACCAAACTCTAGTTCGTTTTTCATTGCTTGAACACAGTTTTCAAAACTCTACACACTTATCCCATGACTTTAACCACAACCTGCACAACACTGTGGATTTACAGCACTTTGTTCAAATGCTAACACACTGCTGTCAAAACTGTGAACCACACATTCAAAACGGAATAGATTTCAGCCTTGTGCCTTTCAAACACTGCTGATTGCAATTTCAGATGGAAGGCTAAGCAGGTGTCTTGTTTTAGACTTGTTAGTGAACACACACACATATTACAGTATATATAGGTAGAGCTCAGAAAGACTCATTTTGGAAATGGAACAAGGAAGATGGGTTCGTGGAGGGAGAAGGGTGGCAGGGAGAGGGCGGATGCGTGGAGGAAGACAAAGAAGACAAAGAGCTGTTATTTCAGATGAAATAAGGGCTACACTTATAGACCATGTCGTGAACCATGGTCTCTCATTGAGAGAGGCAGGGTTGAGGGTGCAACCCAATCTGCAAAGATCCACAGTGGCATCTGTAATGCAAATTTTCCATCATGCAAACAGGTGAGAGTTACATCCTTACAGTAAATTAAAACATTACAGGAATCTATTTTGTATTGCAATTATAGAATATTTACACAGATATATATTACAGTAAGTTTGACTGTAAAATATATTTTTACAACAGGACCCAAAGGCTGCCCCCAACAGGGGGAAGAGGAAAAATATTTTCAGATGACATGGTTGTTGTCAACAATGCAATAAAACAATGCAATAAAACTGCGGGAGATTCAAGATAGAGTGCTGGCTGATAATGATATATTTGAAAATGTTAATTCTGTCAGCACAACAACTACTGCTCGAGTCCTAAAGAAACACCAAGTTACAATGAAACAGTTATACACTGTACCGTTCGAGAGAAACAGTGAACGGGTAAAAGAGCAAAGATACCAATATGTCCAGGTAAGACGTCTGAGGTTACGTACACAGCTATACAAAATATTTACAGTAAAAAGAAACACAGCATTTCTACAGTAAAACTGTGCACTTACTGTTTTTCAGAGAGTAATGGAGGTGGAAGCACTGGAAAGACCACATTCATTTGTATTTATCGATGAAGCTGGATTTAACCTTGCCAAAACACGGCGCAGAGGAAGGAATGTTATAGGTCAAAGGGCCACTGTGGAGGTTCCAGGCCAAAGGGGGGGAAATATCACCATGTGTGCTGCAATGGCCAATGATGGTTTGCTTCTCAACACACCACTCATTGGCCCATACAACACAGAAAGGCTTATAGCTTTCTTAGAACAGCTCTATGCTCAGCTAGTGCCAGCAGAACAGGGGGAGCCTGTAAGAAACCCCAAAGTTTTTGTCATAGTTTGCGATAACGTTGCTTTTCACCACTCTGCAGCTGTCACAGATTGGTTTGCAGCACATCACAGATTTATGGTTTTGTACCTGCCTGCATATTCACCCTTCCTCAACCCAATAGAGGAGTTTTTCTCTGCCTGGAGGTGGACAGTGTTTGGTCACCACCCACATGACCAAATGTCTCTTTTGGAAGCCATGCGTGCCGGATGTGAGGACACGAGTCCAGAGGACTGCCAGGGATGGATAAGGCACTCCAGAAGGTTCTTCCCCAGGTGCATGGCAAGAGAAAACATTAGATGTGATGTTGAAGAAAACCTGTGGCCTGATGCTAGAGAGAGGCAGGATTAGCCCCTCAATTATTTGTTCAAATTACAGTATGCACTTTTAGTTTCTACCTTTTTTTTCTCATTACTGTAATTCCGTAAATTACTACAGACTATTGAAGCAAACTTCTAATTTTCATTTACCTTAAAGAATTGTTATGTTCTAAAAAAAATATAAATCATGTGAAAGAATGTCACTCTTTTCTTTGAAGAAAATATTACTTTGTATGAAGTCACTGAAATTGTTCAAACTGTAAAGATGAAAAGTTTGTATTTTCTGTATTGGTGTTTGATGCTAGTGTTTTTACTCTCAGTGTGTTCTGAGTGACAGTGTGTGTTATCTCAGTGAGGGTTGTGCATAGTGTTTGGCTGCACTGAGCGTGTTTTGAGCCATGTGTTAAGAGTTGTGTTGCTTGGAATGAGTTTTGCAGGTGATGTGAACTGTTTAGCTCAGGTGACTGTTGGTAGTGCAGACTATAGTTAGAGTTTTGCACATGTGACTCCAGTTGTGCCCACTGTCGTTTAGCAATCGAAAAAAACTGTAACAAGGCAGACCTGTTTATTAAAATGCAGTCCAGGTGACAACCTCATGAAGCTGGTTGAGAGAATGCCAAGAGTGTGCAAAGCTGTCATCAAAGCAAAGGGTTTGCTCCTTTGAAGAATCTTAAATATAAAATATATTTTGAATTGTTTAACACTATTTTCCATATGTGTTATTTCATAGTTTTGATGTCTTCACTATTTACAATGTAGAAAATAGTAAAAAAGAAAGAAAAACCCTTGAATGAGTAGGTATGTCCAAACTTTTGACTGGTACTGCATATACCCTGAGTATACAAAACATTAAGGACACGTGCTCTTGACTGACCAGGTGAATCCAGGTGAAAACTATGATCCCTTATTGATGTCACTTGTTAAATCCTCTTCAATCAGTGCAGATGAATGGGAAGAAGACAAGTTAAAGAAGGATTTTAAAGCCTTGAGACAATTAAGACATGGATTGTGTGTGCCATTCAGAGGGTGAATGGGCAAGACAAAATATTGAAGTGCCTTTGGACAAGGTATTGTAGTAGGTGCCAGGCGCACTGGTATGTGTCAAGAACTGCAACGCTACTGGGTTTTTCACGCTCAACCGTTTCCAGTGTGTATCAAGAATGGTCCACCACCCAAAGGACATCCAGCCAACTTGACACAACTGTGGGAAGCATTTGCGTCAACATGGGCCAACATCCCTGTGGAACGCTTTCAACACCTTGTAGAGAGTCCCTGCCCTGACGAATTGAAGCTCTTCTGAGAGCAAAAGGGCGTGCAACTCAATATTAGGAAGGTGATCCTAATGTTTTGTACTCTCATTGTATATTTGCAGTGGTGGCCGTGATTTAGCGGTGGAGCGCCGCTACTAAATGAATATAGAGGAAACACTGGCGCTTTATCCATGTATGAATGTGTTCGTGCATATGTGCATGTAGGTATGTATGCATGTTTATGTGTGTGAGCAGCAAGCCTTTAAGTTATACCCGCTCTCCCTTCTAATTGATTTGTACACAGGCGTGATGTTATTGAAGACAGTCTATCCCGCTGACTCTCCAAATGGCAATGTTTTCCAGCCAACGACTTTGTCAATATCAGAGAACTCTTCTCGCTGTGGGCATTCACTCTGGAAGCATCCGCATAGCCTCACTGTCAGCCTGTATCTATCTGAACATCCCTTACATTCACTATTGTTCTTCTCCCCAAAGGCTCAAGCTAATGTTAGACTTTAACCAAGCTTTGTCAGAATCAGAATCAATCACCTTTATTCACCAAGTGCATGTGCACATACTCAGAATGTTACTTGGTGATATGGTGCTGCTAGTGATAGACACCATTTAGAGACAGAATACAGACAGTGGAGTTTAAACAAAGTTGATATACAGTACATTCGAAAAGCATTCAGACCCCTCCCCCTTTTCCGTAATTTGTTAGATTACAACCTTACTCTAAAATTGATTAAATAAAAAAAATCCTAATCAATCTACACACAATACCCCATGATGACAAAGTGAAAACCGTTTTTTTTTAAATGTTTGCAAATGTATAAAAAAAATAAAAATAGAAATACCTTATTTACAGTTGAAGTCGGAAGTTTACATACATCATTAAAACTCGTTTTTCAACCCCTCCACAAATTTCTTGTCAATGAACTGTAGTTTTTTGGCAAGTTCGGTTAGGACATCTACTTTGCGCATGACAAGTAATTTTTCCAACAATTGTTTAAAGAAAGAGAAGATTAACACTGTATCACAATTCCAGTGGGTCATTCCAGAAAATGATGTCATGGCTTTAGAAGCTTCTGATAGGCTAATTTACATAATTTGAGTCAATAGGAGGTGTACCTGTGGATGTAGCTTGACATCATGGGAAAATCAAAAGAAATAAGCCAAAACCTCAGAAAAAGAAATGTAGACCTCCACAAGTCTGGTTCATTCTTGGGAGTTATTTCCAAATGCCTGAAGGTGCCACGTTCATCTGTACAAGCAATAGTACGCAAGTATAAACGCCATGGAACCACGCAGCCGTCATACCGCTCAGGAAGGAGACGCGTTCTGTCTCCTAGAGATGAACGTACTTTTGTGTGAAAAGTGCAAATCAATCCCAGAAAAACAGCAGACCTTGAAAGGGGCTGGTGGAAACAGGTTGAAAAGTATCTATATCCACAGTAAAACAAATCCTATATCGACATAACCTGAAAGACCGCTCAGCTAGGAAGAAGCCACAGCTCCAAAACCGCCCCAAAAAAGGCAGACTACGGTTTGTAACTGCACATGGGGACAAAGATCGTACTTTTTGGAGAAATGTCCTCTGGTCTGATGAAACAAAAATAGAACTGTTTGGCCATAATGACCATCGTTTTGTTTGGATGAAAGCATTGAAGGTCCCCAAGAGTTTGGAACCACCAATACTCTTCTTAGAGCTGGCTGCCTGGCCAAACTGAGCCATCAAGGGAGGAGGTTCTTGGTCAGAGAGGTGATCAAGAACCCAATGATCACTCTGAAAGAGCTCCAGAGTTCCTCTGTGGAGATGGGAGAACCATCCAGAAGGACAACCATCTCTGCAGCACTCCATCAATCATGCCTTTATGGTAGAGTGACCAGACAGAAGCCACTCCTTTGTAAAAGGCACATGACTTGGAGTTTGCCAAAAGGCACCTAAAAAGAGGCCTCCCGGGTGGTGCAGAGGTCTAGGGCACTGCATCGCAGTGCTAGCTGTGCCACCAGAGACTCTGGGTTTGCGCCCAGGCTCTGTCGCAGCCGGCCGCGACCAGGAGGTTCGTGGGGTGATGCACAATTGGCCTAGCGTCGTCCGGGTTAGGGAGGGTTCGGCCGGTGGGGAGATCCTTGTCTCATCGCACACTAGCGACTCCTGTGGCGGGCCAGGCGCAGTGCATGCTAACCAGGTCGCCTGGTGCACAGTGTTTCCTCCGACACATAGGTGCGGCTGGCTTCCGGGTTGGATGCGCGCTGTGTTAAGAAGCAGTGCGGCTTGGTTGAGTTGTGTTTCGGAGGACCTTCGTCTCTCCCGAGCCCGCACGGGAGTTGTAGCGATGAGACAAGATAGTAACTACTAACAATTGGATACCACGAAATTGGGGAGAAAAGGGGGTAAAACTATTTTTTAAAGTCACCTGCTCCAGAGTGCTCAGAACCTCAGACTGGGGTGAAGGTTCACCTTCCAACAGGACAATGGCCCAAAGCACATAGCCAATACAATGCAGGAGTGGCTTCAGTACAATTCTCTGAATGTCCAGCCAGAGCCTGGATTTGAACCCGATCGAACATCTCTGGAGAGACCTGAAAATAGCTGTGCAGCGACACTTCCCATCCAATCTGACAGAGTTTAAGAGGATCTGCAGAGAAGAATCGCTGCCATTGGTTCTTCAACATTGCTGCCATAAGTAGTAAATCCACTGGTGTGCCTTCTTGGTGACCGCTGTGATGTTGTCCTTCCGCTGATGATGGTCCACAGGAATTTGAATGATTCATCTGTGCTAACAGCTGAGACATCAATCTTGAGGGGGAGATATGGTGGGGGGAGTTCTCTGAATTCAACCACCATCTCCATGGTTTTGTCTGTATTGAGTTCCATTTTATTGCGTCTGCACCAGGCCACCTGCCGGTCGACCTATCCACAGTACCTGGATGGGTAGCCGTCAGTGATGAGAGAGACCAGAGTGGTGCCATCTGCAAACTTCAGTAGTTTGACAGATGCGTTGTTGGAGGTGCAGTCATTGATGTAGAGTGAGTAGAGTAGAGATGAGATGACTGAAAAACAGCTTCTATCTCAAGGCCATCAGACTGTTAAACAGCCATCACTAACATTGAGTGGCTGAGGCCAACATACTGACTCAAATCTCTAGCCACTTTAATAATTAAAAATTGGATGTAATAAATGTATCACTAGTCACTTTAAACAATGCCACTTTATATAATGTTTACATACCCTACATTACTCATCTCATATGTATATACTGTGTTCTCTTTCCCTCGATCATCAATCTGACATTGGCTGAATTCTAGACTGGCACATAATCATTGATGTCCTCTTGTAGTATATCTAAGATATCTAGTTTGGCCTTTCATTGATGGATTTCAACATCCATATCCGTAAACCTCTCCCCACTCTCCAGGCGCGCCCTCTTGCTTGGGGATGGTTTGATGCCAACGTTGATACCGCTTGGCCAACTTGGCTTTGGTTTGTTTCTTTGATTGGGTTTGTTGTCCTTAACAGTGCTTAAATCTTCCGAAACCAGCAACATTTTTTTGAGCTCGTAAGTATCTCTCATCATTGAATCGTTCAAGTTCTTCAATGGATTCTGAATCATCCAGCGTGTTTTCTGGCAGAGTAAAACAAAAATAACAAAACAACAGATGTCTCTTTCCAGACCTGTACAGGCCGTCGGTAGATACACCCAATACAAATTGTTCTATTTTTTTTACGATTGTGTTATATTGAAATATTTCCTGCAAACAATTAACAGAGGGAGAGTTAAAAACGCTGACTGAGTGTAGAATGTAGCTGTTCAGGATAGAGAGCCTTCACTAAAGACAGAACTGTTCAGCGTTTAGCAGCAACATCTTTTCATTAGAACCATTCTGCATTTAGCAGCACAGTGTTTTCATTAGAACCGCTCTGCGTTTAGCAGCAACATCTTTTCATTAGAACCATTCTGCATTTAGCAGCACAGTGTTTTCATTAGAACCGCTCTGCATTTAGCAGCAACATATTTTCATTAGAACCATTCTGCATTTAGCAGCAAAGTGTTTTCAGTAGAACCGCTCTGCATTTATCAGCAAAGTGTTTTCAGTAGAACCGTTCTGTGTTTATCAGCAAAGTGTTTTAATTCAAAATCCGTTCTGCATTTAGCAGCCAAATGTTTTCATTAGAACTGATAATGAGGGTTGTTTAGGTAACAACTTCACAGTAATTCTACTCTAGGTGTGTGTGTGTGCGTGTGTGTGATGTATGGGGTATTCCCTTACTAGGCTGAATATAGAACTTGTTGAGGGACAGGCCGACACAAAATCTTCAAGTCAAATTGTAGACTAAAAGACACTGAAAGACTTTGTTACATGCAGGAGGAGTGGCAATCTTCGGATCGCAGAAGGTTTGAGACGTTAGGATCAGGGTCATATGACTGAAAGGAACAGGTGTGTCAGTAGCATGTCCCCTTGACAGATAATGTCACAGTGTATTATTTGACCAGTCAAATCGCTGTTACGATGTGACATCTCTTCATTGTGTTTGATGTTTTCTTACCAAAGACATCCAAACTATGGTCACTCTGTTATCAGGCTATCAGGTCAGTTTCTGAGTCACACAGCTAGTTGTTGATGCTGTAAGGCTGCTGAATGTTCCGTTTTTAAGTCAGTTCGTCATCATAATGGCTAGGAAAGTACTTATATTTTCCTCAATGGGGAAGTTCTCACACTCCCTTTCTCACCTTAACCGATGTCAATGCATATAACTCGCCTCCTTGGTTGTCTGGCTGTTGACATCAGATGACTCGGGCTGAAAAAGATTTAGACAAATGGCCGGTAAGCAGCAGTGGTGGAGGGCACTGTGTGGATTAATGCAGTCAGTAACTCCCTGACATGCACTCTGACCTCTTGATATGCCAACTTGTCCGTTGAGTGATGCCTCTCACCTACCTTCAGACACGTCAGGTCTCGACGGTCCTTCTGTCTGTCCATCTTCCTCTACTGCGCCACCTCAGCACCTGACAGTTGGGGAGAGCTGAGGGCGTCAGTGATGTTGCTCTGTCATCCTTAAGGAACATTGGCTTATCTGGCATTCTGGGGGAAACAGTCTCTGCATCTAGTGTCTTTTATTTATTTATCTCCTCACTTATACTGTATCCTCTTGAATTTTACATGGGAAGTGTTCCAAAAAACACGTGTTTTCATGTGATCACGTGATCTTATGTGAATTTAATGTGATAACGTGATCTTATGTGAATTTAATGTGATAACGTGATCTTATGTAAATGTGATGTGATAATGTGATCTTATGTGAATTTAATGTGATAATGTGATCTTATGTGAATTTAATGTGATAATGTGATCTTATGTGAATTTAATGTGATAATGTGATCTTATGTGAATTTAATGTGATAATGTGATCTTATGTGAATTTAATGTGATAATGTGATCTTATGTAAATGTAATGTGATAACGTGATCTTATGTAAATGTGATGTTATAACGTGATCTTATGTAAATGTGATGTGATAACGTGATCTTATGTGAATTTAATGTGATAACGTGTGGCAACATGTAAAGCAAAACGTGATAACATGAAACTACATGTAAGGGTATACCAGACAGATTGGTCGTGATGCGGCGGGTGATGATGGGGAGTGAAGGCACCATCACTCACTCAACTACCGTGGATGTTTCTGTGAGAAATAGTGAGTCGGCACTAGCGTTTGCTTGAGGCTTCGGTGTCGCTAATTTAACCTCTTGTGAAGTTCATGTACCCATTTGTCTCAAAGAACAATAGGCCTGCCATTAACAGGACAATTTTCGGCAATTTCAAAAACATTCATATCAGTGGTGTTATAGCCTTGGCAAAATATAAAAATGTAGTGTCACAAGACCCACTTGACTGGTAAACTGCTCTTGCCCAGACAGGTGGCTCTCCAGATAAGACAACTGACCTGAGAACTGTCTCATTGGCACATTGCGTGCTCATCTGTATGGCATCCATATTAGGAAGTCTGTTGTGTCATGTAATGAACACGGCAATTGAGCCGCTTGCAGAAAGAATTAGACAGGATCCAAACGTAACTGGTATCAGAATTGGTAAATATGAATATAAACTAAACTTATTTGCCGACGATCTCCTGATATACCTGACTAATATTGAAAACTCAATGCCCTACTTGTTAAAAATATTTTCAGAATACTCTAAAATCTCAAGATAAATAAATGAACGTAGAAAAAAACAAATGAATGACTCCTTTAAGTGATCCACAAAAAAAAGTAAATATCCTAATTGTCACGCCCTGGCCTTAGTATTTTGTGTTTTCTTTATTATTTTGGTCAGGCCAGGGTGTGACATGGGTGATTTATGTGTCTTGTCTTGTCTAGGGATTTATTAGATTTATGGGGTTGTGTTTAGTAGAGTTGTCTAGGAAAGTCTATGGTTGCCTAGAGTGGTTCTCAATCAGAGGCAGGTGTTTATCGTTGTCTCTGATTGGGAACCATATTTAAACAGCCACATTCTTTGGGTATTTCGTGGGTGATTGTTCCTGTCTCTGTGTTTTGCACCAGTTAGGACTGTTTTCGGTTTTCTTGTTTTGTATATGTTTATTGTTCACGTTATCATCTTTATTAAAGATGTTTATAAATAATCACGCTGCATTTTGGTCCTCCTCTCCTTCGACGGAAGAAAACCGTAACAGAATCACCTACCACAACAGGACCAAGCGGCGTGGTGACAGGCAGCGGCAGCAGGAGCAGCGAAATCAAGATTTCTGGACTTGGGAGGAAATCTTGGACAGAAAAGGACCCTGGGCACAGCCAGGAGAATATCGCCGCTCCAAAGAGGAGCTGGAGGCATCGAAGGCGGAGAGGTGCTGGTATGAGGAAGCAGCACGGCGGTGTGGGCTTGGTGTAGATGGAAGCCCGAGAGTCAGCCCCAAAAATGTCTTGGCGGGGGCACACAGGAAGTATGGCGAAGCCAGGTAGGAGACCTGAGCCAATTTCCTGTGCTTACCGGGGGGCTAGAGAGACAGGGCAGGCACCGTGTTATGCTGTGGAGCGCACGGTGTCCCCAGTGCGGGTGCATAGCCCGGTGCGGTAAATACCAGCTCCTCGTATCGGCCGGGCTAGAGTGGGCATCGAGCCAAGTGTCATGAAGCCGGCTCTACGCATCTGGTCTCCAGTGCGTCTCCTTGGGTTCGGCTTACATGGCACCAGCCTTAAGCACGGTGTCCCCGGTTCGCCTGCATAGCCCAGTGAGGGCTATTCCACCTCGCCGCACTGGCAGGGCGACCGGGAGCATTCAACCAGGTAAGGTTGGGCAGGCTCGGTGCTCAAGAGCTCCAGTGCGCCTGCACGGTCCGGTCTATCCAGTACCACCTCCACGCACCAGCCCTCCGGTGGCAGCTCCCCACACCAGGCTTCCTGTGCGTGATGTTTATAAATAACCACGCTGCATTTTGGTCCTCCTCTCCTTCGATGGAAGAAAACCGTAACACTAATTAAAAAACATTTTTTTACCTTTATTTAACTAGGCAAGTCAGTTAAGAACAAATATTTTTTTACAACGACGGCCTACACCGGGCAAACCCAGACGATGCTGGGCCAAATGTGCACCGCCCTATGGGACTCCCAATCACGGCCGGTTGTGATACAGCCTGAAATCGAACCAGGGTGTCTGTAGTGACACCTCAAGCACTGAGATGCAGTGCCTTAGACTGCTGCACCACTCGGGAGCATGAAAGCAGATCTAATTCAATGAAACAATCTCCCCCATAAATCTTACAGGAAGAATAAACCTCTAGAATAGAATGGCTCCTAAAGTTCTACTATTTATTTATCTATTACCCCACTGAAGACATTCTTTAAAAAAGTATACTCGGCCATAACAGACTTTATATAGGCAAATAAAACTCACGTTAAATAGGAGAGTTTTAAATGTCCCTAAATCTGAGGGTGGTTTTAACCTTCCAGGTTTGGAATTCAACTCACCACACAAGGCTTTTACTTGTGACATATTGTTAAATACACTAAAGAGGAACAACGGGTACATATTGAAGATGCACATGCTCATCCACAGAATCTTCTCACGTGTCTGTTTTCAAAGGATGGCGCTAAGAACATGAACAACTTCATAGTTAAGAACACTATAACAACATGGAGGAAAATGAAACGGATTATACAAGAACCAATATCACTCCATAAAAACACCCTCCCCCCAGGGAACAATCCTTGGATAGCTTTTCAGAATTCACTGATAAATTGGACCACATGGAAAGCGTTGTAATAGGAAATCAAAAAAATCCATGACAGTCCAATTTTAGACTGACCAATGTAAACGTCCCTTTTTCAGGACCCTGTCTTTCAAAGATCATTTGTAAAAATCCAAATAACTTAACAGATCTTCATTGTGAAGGGTTTAAACACTGTTTCCCATCCACATTTGGAGGTGGAGGGTCCGTCATGGTCTGGGGCGATGTGCCTCATCGGACTGAGCTTGTTATCCTTGCAGGCAATCTCAACACTGTGCGATACAGGGTAGACATCCTCCTCCCTCATGTTGTACCCTTCCTGCAGGCTCATCCTGACATGACCCTCCAGCATGACAATGCCACCAGCCATACTGCTCGTTCTGTGAGTGATTTCCTGCAAGACAAGAGTGAACTGACAAATCTGGTGCAGTCCATGAGGAGGAGATGCACTGCAGTACTTAATGCACCAGATACTGACTGTTACTTTTGATTTTGACCCCCACTATGTTCAGGGACACATTATTCCATTGTTGTTTGTCACATGAAACAGAAACAACGTAACACAATTTGAAGTCATATAGGGCAGAGTCTTCCGAGCATTAGAAACAACATTGGGTTTGGATATGGTGGGAACATGTGGGTCTGAGGAAGTGTGATGTCATTAATGTTTGTGGAAATGTATGTAGTGTATGTAAATGTTAAGTTGTCTATTGTTTTTGTATGTTTTTGTTAATTGTCCCCCCCCCTACCCCCAAAAGGAAACAATTAATGAATAAATAAAAAAGGAATGAACACGGAGACATACCCTGTTTTTAATTACTGCTCCCCCACCTTTCACAGTGACTCAGATGACTGAATCAACATGACCAATTAAGAATAAGCACAGCAGGCTGCCCTGGGGCCATAAGAGACAAACACTGAGCAGAGTTGGACTGTGTAAAGGCAGTTCTAAAGGCTTCTAAGGGCAGCTCTGTCTCAAGGGCAGAAATGTGATTGGTTCAGTTTAGGCAACTAATTCCAATTGGTTATTAAGGTTAAGGGGTTAGATTAAGTTTAGAGTTAGGAGTTGGGCTGAGATTAGAAACTACACTGAGGAGACTAGACTGAGCTTGGATTTGAATGGGATTTTTTCTAACCGTATTCCATTTAGAATGGAAAGCCATCTGGCCCCGGCATCAGATTCATGAGCTTATATTACATGATAGCAAGGAGGAAAATAACTACATTAACATCTGGAGTATGAAATAGAAGCTTGATCAATAAGCTTTTAAACAGTTGATATATATATATATATATATATATATATATATATATATATATATATCCACTTAGATGTCTCTTGGCATCTGTCAAAATCTTTATGAAAAGAACCATGAAGGAGGAAAACGTTTTGGCACTCAAACACAGACCTCTTCTAGTCTGGTCCCACAGTAGTGTTTGTGCTGTCTTCTAGTTCTGCTGTCTTGGTCATTGTCAAGCCTTTGGGACTAGGCTACGCCTCTCTCAGGAGTCTATAGCTTACAGCAAAGGTCACTGGTCTTCAGAGGGCAGTGCCAAAGATAGACCAAGACCAACCACAGAAATGGAAAGGTCACATTGCATGGAGCTACTCACTGTCCTGCTGGACAACTAAGGTTACATTCATACACACATCCTTTGTTAATAATGGAACACTGCTCATGTTAATAATGTAACACTGGTCACTTTAATAATGTAACACTGGTCACTTTAATAATGGAACACTGGTCACTTTAATAATGGAACACTGGTCACTTTAATAATGGAACACTGGTCACTTTAATAATGGAATCACTGGTAACTTTAACAATGGAATCACTGGTCACTTTAATAATGGAACACCGGTCACTTTAATAATGGAACACTGGTCACTTTAATAATGGAACACTGGTCACTTTAGTAAATACGTTAGAGCATTCCATTCGTGAATCCCGGCTAAGGAGTATTGGTGTCTCCTGAGGGGTCTTTGGCCTGGTTTGCTAACTACTTCTCTCAAAGAGTGCAGTGTATAAAGTCAGAACATCTGCTGTCTCAGCCACTGCCTGTCACCAAGGGTGTACCCCAAGGCTCGATCCTAGGCCACATGCTCTTCTCAATTTACATCGAATCAAACTTTATTTGTCACATGCGCCGAATACAACAAGTGCAGACCTTACCGTGAAATGCTTACTTACAAGCCCTTAACCAACAGTGCAGGTCAAGAGAGTTAAGAAAATATTTACCAAATAAACTAAAGTAAAAAATTATTTAAAGTAACACAATAATAAAACAATAATGAGGCTATATACAGGGGGTACCGGTACCCAAGTCAGTGTGCGGGGCTACAGGTTAGTTTTGGTAATTTGTACATGTAGGTAGGGGTGAAGTGACAATGCATAGATGTTAAACAGCGAGTATCAGCAGTGTACTTAACAAATGGAGGGGGGTGTCAATGTAAATAGTCCGGTGGCAGTTTGATTAATTGTTCAGCAGTCTTATGGCTTGGGGGTAGAAGCTGTTAAGGAGTCTTTTGGTCCTAGACTTGGCACTCCGGTACCGCTTGCCGTGAGGTAGCAGAGAAAACAGTCTATGACTTGGGTGACTGGAGTCCCTGACAATTTTTTGGGGCTTTCCTCTGACACCGCCTGTTATACAGGTCCTGGATGGCAGGAAGCTTGGCCCCAGTGATGTACTGGGCCACACGCACTATCCGCTGTAGCGCCTTAACATCAGATGCCGAGCAGTTGCAATACCAGCCGGTGATGCTTTCCAGTCAGGATGCTCTCGATGGTGCAGCTGTAGAACTTCTTGAGGATCTGGGGACCCATGCCAAATCTTTTCAGTCTCCAGAGGGGGAAAAGGTTTTGTTGTGCCCTCTTCATGACTGTCTTTGTGTGTTTGGACCATGATAGTTTGTTGGTAATGTGGCAATCTTGGAACTTGAAACTCTCAACCCGCTCCACTACAGCCCGTCGAAGTTAATGGGGGCCTGTTCGGCCCGCCTTTTCCTGTAGTCCACAATCAGCTCCTTTGGCTTACTCACATTGATAGAGAGGTTGTTCTCCTGCCACCACATTGACAGTTCTCTGACCTCCTCCCTATAGGCTGTCGCATCATTGTTGTGGGTGAACAGGGAGTACAGGAGGGGACTAAGTACACACCCCTGAGGGGCCCCACTGTTGTGGATCAGCATGGCAGAGCTGTTGTTGCTTACCCTTACCACCTGGGGGCGGCCCATCAGGAAGTCCAGGATCCAGTTGCAAAGGGAGGTGTGTAGTCCTTAGCTTAGTGATGAGCTTCGTGGGCACTATGGTGTTGAATGCTGAGCTGTAGTCAATGAACTGCATTATCACATACAGTTGAAGTCGGGAGTTTACATACACATTAGCCAAATACATTTAAACTCAGTTCCTGACATTTAATCCAAGCAAAAATTCTTAGGTCAGTTAAGATCACCACATTATTTTAAGAATGTGAAATGTCAGAATAATAGTGAGAGAATTATTCATTTCAGCTTTAATTTCTTTCTTTCTCCACATTTCCAGTGGGTCAGAAGTTTACATACACTCAATTCATATTTGGTAGCATTGCCTTAAATGGTTTAACTTGTGTCAAACGTTCGGGTAGCCTTCCAAAAGCTTCCCACAATAAGTTGGGTGAATTTTGACCCATTCTCCCTGACAGACCTGCTGCAACTGAGTCATGTTTGTAGGCCTCCTTGCTCGCACATGCTTTTTCAGTTCTGCCCACAAATGTTCTATGGTGTTGAGGTCAAGGCTTTACCTCCAATACCTTGACTTTGTGGTCCTTAAGCCATTTTGCCACAACTTTGGAAGAATGCTTGGGGTCATTGTCCACTTGAAAGACCCATTTGCGACCAAGCTTTAACTTCCTGACTGATGTCTTGAGATGTTGCTTCGATATATCCACATAATTTTCCTCCCTCATGATGCCATCTATTTTGTGAAGTGCCCCAGTCCCTCCTGCAGCAAAGCACCCCCACAACATGATGCTGCCACCCCCTGCTTCACGGTTGGGATGATGTTCTTTGGCTTGCAAGCCTCCCCCTTTTACCTCCAAACATAACGATGGTCATTATAGCCCAACAGTTCTATTTTTGTTTCATCAGACCAGAGGACATTTCTCCAAAAAGTCCGATCTTTGTCCCCATGTGCAGTTACAAACCATAATCTGGCTGTTTTATGGTGGTTTTGGAGCAGTGGCTTCTTTCTTGCTGAGAGGCCTTTCAGGTTATGTCGATATAGGACTCGTTTTACTGTGGATATAGATACTTTTCTACCTGTTTCCTCCAGCATCTTTACAAGGTCCTTTGCTGTTGTTCTGGGATTGATTTGCACTTTTCGCACCAAAGTACGTTCATCTCTAGGAGACAGAACGCGTCTCCTTCCTGAGCGGTGTGACGGCTGTGTGGTCCCATGGTGTTTATACTTTATACAATGGTCACTTTAATAATGAAATTAACTCTTATTAATTTCGTATGTATTTACTGTATTCCACTGTATTCTAGTCAATGCCAGTCCGACATTGCTCGTCCTAATGTTTATGTTTTTTAATTCCATTATTTTACTTTTAGATTTGTGTTTTGTTGTGAATTGTTAAATTCAATAACATCTGCTAAATATGTGTATGCGATCAATAACATTTGATTTGATTTGATTTGATTTGATATCCAGGGGGATACCAGTATGCTTCTTAATTCATTGTTGCATTTCTAATTGTTGGGTCTTTGTACCTCAGGGCTGTAGTGAAGTGTAAACATGTCCACAGTCCATTAGTCAATACCGCCCTGTAATTCCTAGAAGCATTGCTAACCAATGCATTTTGGCCGCCTTTCCATCCAGTTCTCTGCTGCCAGTGACTGGAACGAATTGCAAAAATCGCTGAAGCTGGAGACTTTTATTTCCCTCACCAACTTTAAACATCAGCTATCTGAGCAGCTAACTGATCGCTGCAGCTGTACATAGTCCATCTGTAAATAGCCCACCCAATCTACCTCATCCCCATACTGTTTTTATTGACTTTTCTGCTCTTTTGCACACCAGTATCTCTACTTGCACATCATCATCTGCTCATTTATCACTCCAGTGTTAATCTGCTAAATTGTCATTCTTCACTACTATGGCCTATTTATTGCCTACCTCCTCATGCCTTTTGCACACACTGTATATAGACTTTCTTTTTTTTCTACTGTGTCATTGACTTGTTTATTGTTTACTCCATGTATAACTCTGTGTTGTTGTATGTTCACACTGCTATGCTTTATCTTGGCCAGGTCGCAGTTGCAAATGAGAACTTGTTCTCAACTAGCCTACCTGGTTAAATAAAGGTGAAATAAAAAATATATATATATACTGCCCAACTAGCATGATTATATCCCAGTGACATTGAATATGGCAGTCCCTGTACATCTCAAGGGGAATTACTGGAGACCTCAGAGAGGAATCTGCTGTCTATTTATTTCCCATCTCTACCGGTGGGAGGCATTGTTCTTATTCTCCACAGCTGGCTCAACACAGCTCCAGGCCCCATCACATCAATTATGCACTGCAATATTGAGTCTTTAGATTAAACTCAAAGGGAAATATGTATACACGGAGAGGAAAACCGCAAGCAAATCAGCTCCAGCATAATGAGATGGAGGGAGGGCGATGGGAAAGACATGTATCGCCATACGTTGACTTGTTTATTTATTTAGGATTGATTGGACTAATTAAGTGTGTACAAACAAGGGAGAGTGGCTTGAAACCTGCTGCTTCTGAGAGTGAGCGAGAGAGATAGAGAGAGAGAGAGAGAGAGAGAGAGAGAGAGAAGAGAGAGAGAGAGAGAGAGAGAGAGAGAGAGAGAGAGAGAGAGAGAGAGAGAGAGAGAGAGAGGGAGGCTATGTGACACTTTAAAATAATGTATTGAATACTGGCTCGCAGATTGTTCTATGCATCTGCTCAAAAAAAATTGAGTTATATCTACAGAGCTGTAGCAAGTAAAGGTTTTTCAAACATTACACAGAAATAAAGATTTACAAATGTGAGCAAAATCTAGTCCCCTCAAGGAGATTCCAAAAGGGGGCTTGCCCAATGCTCCACTGTAAATACCTTCAAAGGGTTAACCATGTCCTCTCTCAAGTCTGCTTTAGGCGATGATTTAAAGAGAACAGTGAAGACTGGCTCGTCTGCAGACCTCCAGGGCCCAAGTCAGAAATCCCCTGTTTTGAATTCTCCATTTAAGGAAATGGAATACAAGAAGATTAACATATACGAAGCAGGGCATCGTTTATAGTGTACACCCGGACCCTTGAAAATGTTTCCCTCCGAATCGTGCGCAAACAGGTTTCATGACATACTGTACTTTGGAGAAGTTGGAGTACATTTGTGGGAGCTTAGGCAGAAGTTTTAAAAGGCCAGCAGGGAACATATTGGCTGAGTGCACAAGGTAAGGTAATGCCTGGTGGGGAAGTACTTTAAATGCAAATTTTCTGTGCTCTACCCCCGACCCCAAAAATATCAGCCCCACGCTTTCCCCCAACCGTGCTAACTACTTATGAACCAATCTTTTCCCCCATATTTCACAAAACACTAACAGTGTCTCCCATCACTCCGCTCACTGTAGAGGGACCACAGACACAAGATGGCTGTCAAAACAGCTAAATCCAAATTGCCGTTGTCTGTCGTAAAAGAGTAGGGAAATGGATGGGAAAGGAATATTGTTTGGATGAGTTTGTCTTGTAGGTAACAACGAGGGGATGAGCAGTCACGCGTGCTTTGACAAGAGGGGGAAAAAGACAGAGAGAAATAAAAGTATATAAAAAAAACTCCACACGCAGCTAATAGTGGAGTCTTCCTTGACAGGTGCATCATGGTCCGGGCATCTGCATTCTGATGACAGTCCAGTGCTTTCGCCCTAAAAGGAGTATTATGCAAAGGTATGCTCCAATGCTTCCCGTCACAAGTGCCTTTTCCTGATGGTCAAATCCCCCTCCTTTCCCACCCTACCTGCCAGTTTGTGCCCATCCCGTTGTTTATTTTACCAGAACCCCTCCTGTGTTGCGCTGATGGGTAATTGCTTTGGCATGTGAGACGTGAATAATTGCCCATTTTCCCCAGCTTTTCTTGCCCACCACTAACGGCTTCTCACCGCCGCCTGCATTCTCCCTCGTACTATTAATTGGACACATCTTCTGTTTTCAATTACCGTAATTGGTTGCACTTGTACATTTTACGCAGTTTAACAGTGAGGAGAAAGAAAAGGCCATTTCCATGTCCTAACCTGCTTTCTCCGAAAGTAGTGAAGGTTGGTGATGCCACATCACTGAGTCTATCACTGAGTCCTCTACTCAAAGTTTAAATGCCTTTGAACTGCTTAAAATGGACGCCGAACGTCTCTCTTCCCCCAACAGCACAATAGAGAACAGCCCAATTAAAAGCTGATGGATCCTCAAGTGACCACTCCATTAAATCTAAGATGGTGGTCTGTTTGATTCCCAAGAGGAATCAAAATGTGAACAACTTTCAAAAACAGGCCTCCTGAAGCCCCTCATTCCTCGTCCTCCTTGTCTGGCATCGCCTCAAGGGCTCCAAAGTTCTGCCTTCCGAGTTTCCAGTCAGTCGATAAGGCAGAGTAACTTGTGTTTCTCACGCCGGAGATGGAGGATGTGTGTAATTGGTGGAGCAGCAGGTAGAGAAGTGTATGGGAAAGACGCATGGGGGACTTCTACCTGTGAATCCCTGATGAGCAGTGGCCCGCCACACATCCCCGGCAGCCTGGCTCAGTGTGTCTCTCCATCAATACTCCTCCAGGTGACAGCATCACTGTCAACAACAGCTGTAGTAACAAGACAGACAGAGAAATATACACACTCCCCGCTGTCTCTGTCTTACTGTAAGGCCTTAATCTGAAGGCTTGATTGATGGTATTGACTTGGAGCAGGAAATAGTTTGCCCATGTAAGGGAAGAAAATGTATACAGACCAAAGCAGACTGACTGGATTCAAATGGGTTCCGGGCCAGCGTTACTTCGGCTCTAACAGACAGGCAGGCCTGCAGTCTTAACACCAAGCCTCAGGGCCCTGGCAGATGAGGCTTCTGGTTTTCTTCCCCGGTCACGGAACTGGAGCCACTTCTCACCGCCGTCGACACCATTAGCCGGCTCTTAAACACAAACCAAAACCACAAGTACTGTTTGGACCATGACTCCTCCTAGAACCAGATGTTTTGATCTGGTTTCTGATACAGCCAAATATGGAGGAGCATTTGTAGCCTACAAGTGGTATTGTGCTCATTGCATGTATGGTGCGATTTGCCATGGAACATGGATGTATACCTGGTATCATCTAATTTGCGGCAAAATACTAACAAACAAGTGCTGCCACATTGGTACAGTGCATTCGGAAAGTATTCAGACCTCTTGACTTTTCCCACATTTTGTTACTTTAAAGCATTATTCTAAAATGGATGAAATTGTTTTCCCCCTCATCAATCTACACACAATGCACCACAATGGCAAAGATTTGTAAAAAAAAATTTAAAAACATTTTTGCAAATAAAAAATACGAAAATATCTAATTTACATAAGTATTCAGACCATTTACTCAGTACTTCCTTGAAGCACCTTTGGCAGCGACTACAGCCTCAAGTCTTCTTGGGTATGACGCTACAAGCTTGGCACACCTGTAGTTGGAGTTTCTCCCATTCTTCTCTGCAGATCCTCTCAAACTCTGTCAGGTTGGATGGGGAGCGTTGCTGCACAGCTATTTTCAGGTCTCCAGAGATGTTCGATCGATTTCAAGTCCGGGCTTTGGCCGGGCCATTCAGAGACTTGTCCCGAAGCTACTCCTCCATTGTCTTGGCTGTGTGCTGAAGGTCGTTGTCCTGTTGGAAGGTGAACCTTCACTCCAGTCTGAGGTCCTGAGAGCTTTGAAGCAGGTTTTCATCAAGGACCCCTCTGTACTTTGCTCCAATCATCTTTCCCTCGATTCTGACTAGTCTCCCAGGCCCTGTCACTGAAAAACATCCCCATGGCATGATGCTGCCACCACCATGCTTCACCGTAGAGATGGTGCCAGGTTTCCTCCAGACGTGATGTTTGG
Organism: Oncorhynchus clarkii lewisi; assembly: GCF_045791955.1. Classification (NCBI taxonomy): domain Eukaryota; kingdom Metazoa; phylum Chordata; class Actinopteri; order Salmoniformes; family Salmonidae; genus Oncorhynchus; species Oncorhynchus clarkii. The sequence goes on along the minus strand of NC_092147.1, from coordinate 13,966,727 downwards.
CATTGAGGCCAAAGAGTTCAGAGTTCATCAGACCAGAGAATCTTGGTGCCTTTTGGAAAACTCCAAGCGGGCTGTTGTGTCTTTTACAGAGGAGCGGCTTCAGTCTAGCCACTCTACCATAAAGGCCTGATTGGTTGAGTGCTGCAGAGATGGTTGTCCTTTTGGAAGGTTTGCCTAATCTCCACAAAGGAACTCTGGAGCTCTGTCAGAGTGACCATCAAGTTCTTGGTCACCTCCCTGACCAAGGCCCTTCTCCCACAATTGCTCAGTTTGGCCGGGCGACCAGCTCTAGGAAGAGTCTTAATGGTTCCAAACTTCTTCCATTTAATAATGATGGTGGCCACTGTGTTCTTGGGGACCTTCAATGCAAAATAAATGTTTTGGTACCCTTCCCCAGATCTGTGCCTCGACACAATCCTGTCTCTGAGCTTTACTGACAATTCCTTTGACTTCATGGCTTGGTTTTTGCTCTGACATGCACTGTCGACTGTGGGACCTTATATAGACAGGTGTGTGCCTTTCCAAATCATGTCCAATCAATTGTATTTACCACATGTGGACTCCAATCAAGTTGTAGAAACATCTCAAGGATGATCAATGGAAACAGGATGCACCTGAGCTCAATTTCGAGTCTCATAGCAAAAGATCTGAATATTTATGTAAAGAAGGTATTTATGTTTTTTATTTTTAATACATTTGCAAACATTTCTAAAAACCTGTTTCCATGTTATCTTTATGTGGTATTGTGTATAGATTGATGAGGAAAAATAAATGTAATACATTTTAGAATAAGGCTGTAATGTAACTAAATGTGGAAAAAGTCACGTGGTCTGAATACTTTCGGAATGCCCTGTAAAATGGAAGTTTTCAGTTTGCACAGGAACTGAAGTAATACCGTGTAATGAATCGTTTCCTAATTGAATACTCAACACAGTTAACCTCAATACAGGGCATGCATTCAATACCATGTTAGCTCTTTTAGCTAAAGCCTAGGCGTTACCTCTGGGGCCTATCATGAGGTTACTGGTCACGTAAGCATAGTTTGACTAACCGCATCCGCTACTTTTAGCCCATTTGACCTCCTACAGCGGCTTCGGCAGCCGATAGACATCAACTATGTGGTTTAAGTCACGAGCACCAACTGTATATTAAATCCCAGTGGTCTGTGTGAGCTAAAACCTGGTTCTAACTCTGGGTAAAACACAAAGTCTTCAGGTGTCAGACGTGGTTGCGAACCACCTCACTTTTGGCGAACCACCTCATCTAGCCAACGCCTCCATTTTACTACACTACCATGCAAAGGTAACGGTCTCTCCTCTACTAAGTAGAACCAGAGTATCTGTGTGTCCACTACTCTCCCTCCAGATAGACTGTGCTCATTTACTTTTTTGTGCCACGCCAGCACATCGCTGTTTCCAATCAGGCCGTCTGTGGTCAACGTTGCCGTCTGGTAGCAATTGTGCACTGTTTTAATTCCCCCCACTTCGCCAAAAAGGCCCTGCTGCCACCCAGACACCCACTGCCAAGCCGGCTGATGTCATTGCCTGAAAGGTTGTTTTTTACCCCTTCCTTGTACTTTTTCTTTGAAGGCCTGAAAGTAGAGTCAGTCTGTCTTTCACAACATACAATTTCTCTCTGTAAATGCATGAAATATGTATCAGAATATGTATCAGGCTTCCTGCCTTTCTTGTGCCTTTTTGTCTATTTGCTCTGACATCAAAACCAGGCAGAATCCCTTTGCATTGTGCTTTTTCCCCCCAATGAGCACAATGTATTTATTTTGTTTTGGAGGTAGGTGTATTTGTGTTTATGATGTCATTAAATGACAGGGAAGGGAGATACCGAGCACAAAGAAACTTTAAAAACTAGCATACTCAGCATGGGGTCAAAACCCAGGCAGCTCTTTGAATTGGAATAGAGACCCCCCAATTAGAGTTTCTGTCAATTACACTGGCTTTTTCCCCCTCACCGCCATTAACCTTTGAACCTCGACTGTGGCGTCTAATGACATCAATGCAGAACAGAGCTTTAAATAATGTCCAGACGCAGCCCCTGAGCCAGCAGGCCAGCAGGCCAGAGGATTGGGAATCTGAACTGTTTCATAATGTTATTCAATGGCTTCCTTGGTCTTATTCTTTCTGTTGTTACCATTGATAGACCTAGAGACTAGATATTGCTTTCGACTTGAAAGTCCCTCCAGTTTCAGAACTGCATCCAAATATTCTCAAATAGCTTCCTTTCCTCCATTCCCTTTCATAATCACCGCATGGGAGACAATTAGTAGAGAATCTCTATTATCTCAGTGGGGCCATTTGCTTTGCAGCATGATGTCAGATACACACATTGACAACATTTAGCCATGAATAGAGTATAAAGAATACAAGTTGATGAGGAACTTGTAGTTGACGTGGAGTTGATGAGGAAAGGAATGGAGCCATTTTGAGATGATTGGGACAAAGCCCTGAGGATGGCGTTAATAACATAAAGGTATCTGAGGACTGTATTCCAAATGGCACCCTATTGCCTATATAGTGCCCTATGGCACTTGGTCGGTACCATTTGGGACGGATCCTCTGTCTCTGGCTGAGCTCCTCTGCTTCGTCTGACTCAAGCAGACCTTATTGTTCGCCTGCCTAGTAAAGCTTTAAGTTGAATCTGGTAGCACTGAGACCCGCTAGGTAGATGATCGTGTCTTTACTGGGAGACTATTAGGAGATGACTCCAATATTAAAGAGGGGTTGGAAGAGGGATGAACTCATGTGAAATGAAAACCATGTGAAATGGAAGTGCTTAGTTGTTGAGGAAATTATTAGCGGAATGTGTAGACGGATAGTGCGTGAATGTGACATACACGCACAAACACACACGCTCACACACACACACACACACACACACACACACACACACACACACACACACGCTCACACACACACACACACACACACACACACGCTCACACACGCTCACACACGCTCACACACACACACACGCTCACACACGCTCACACACACACACACACACACACGCTCACACACACACACACACACACACGCTCACACACACACACACACACACACGCTCACAAACACACACGCTCACACGCTCACACACACACACACGCACACACACACACACACACACACACACACACACACACACACACACACACACACTAACCAGTTGCCTGTCATCCATTAAATGATAAAGCAGTATTCATACAGAGGCTGTTCTATCCTCTGATTTACTTAATTAACTAAAGTGCAGATTAAATGAGAGTAACCTAATAGCCACTCAATCATTTTCAACTAATTATATCATACATGGTTGCGTAGCTACTCATGGTTCATCAAAACATAATGTCCCAAAGAGGAAGATTGAGTTGAAGTAAAATCTTAGAGCTTTACAGTACATTATTTTAACTGTGCATTGTTTCCATCGCCCTTCATAATTTAACTGCCCTGATAATTAACTTAATGTATCTTTACATTATCTTTGTAAATGTGTCTTTACAAGCTAATTGCTAACCAGGCTATTTCATTAACTATCCTGTTTAACAACAGTAGTGCAGTTGTAGCCTAGCGTGAGGTAAGTGGCGTAACAGGGTGTAGTAGTGGGGAAAACACCAGATGATTACAGGCAGCGGATGAAGTAAACGCTAAGGCAAACAACGATAATTTAGCTTAATAGGTGTGTAAACCCTAGTCACAAAATAAAAAGGTTTGTAAATGTTTTTTTTTTTATATATATTTTTTTACAGCTGTTTACACTCCAATGCCTTCCAGCAGTAACTTCTTCAGTCAGGTTGTAAGTACTGTTGACGCCCAGGATTCCATACCAGTCATTTACAGGTAATATCCGAGGTAATACCAAACCAAATCCCCTAAAACTACAGGTTTAAATCCCCTAAAACTACAACTATACTACAAACTGTCCCAGACCTTGAAATTAGTATCCTTCATGTCCCATATGTTCCATTCACAGTGTCAGGGTGGTTGTCTTAACCTATCGCTGTACATAAAAGAAAAGGATGAATTCTGCCCTTAAAAGACACATTCTCATGGTGATATATGCTAGAAAGAGGGTTTGTGCTCTAACTGTATATTTCAAGGTAATTCAAGCTTTGAATGTTGACTTGTCACATTGTCGTTGTCAAAGAACACTCAAGATGAAGTGTACAACCTCCAAGTGTAAAAACATTTATTCCAGCCAGTGAAAGGAGGATCTGAGGAAAACAGAGTGAGAAACTCATGAAACTCTGACTGAAATGGAGTGTTAGCAGAAACTCATGAAACTCTGACTGAACTGGAGTGTTAGCAGAAACTCATGAAACTCTGACTGAACTGGAGTGTTAGCAGAAACTCATGAAACTCTGACTGAACTGGAGTGTTAGCAGAAACTCATGAAACTCTGACTGAACTGGAGTGTTAGCAGAAACTCATGAAACTCTGACTGAACTGGAGTGTTAGCAGAAACTCATGAAACTCTGACTGAACTGGAGTGTTAGCAGAAACTCATGAAACTCTGACTGAACTGGAGTGTTAGCAGAAACTCATGAAACTCTGACTGAACTGGAGTGTTAGCAGAAACTCATGAAACTCTGACTGAACTGGAGTGTTAGCAGAAACTCATGAAACTCTGACTGAACTGGAGTGTTAGCAGAAACTCATGAAACTCTGACTGAACTGGAGTGTTAGCAGAAACTCATGAAACTCTGACTGAACTGGAGTGTTAGCAGAAACTCATGAAACTCTGACTGAACTGGAGTGTTAGCAGAAACTCATGAAACTCTGACTGAACTGGAGTGTTAGCAGAAACTCATGAAACTCTGACTGAACTGGAGTGTTAGCAGAAACTCATGAAACTCTGACTGAACTGGAGTGTTAGCAGCGACCGAATGGAAACACTTGGGAAGCAAACTGTCCATAAAGAGGTAATCCAGACACACCTGGTTGTCCCTCCCTGATCTGTTTCACCTGTTCCTGTGATTGTCTCCACCCCCTCCAGGTGTCGCTTATTTTTTTTTAGTGTCTTTATCCTTGTGTTTCCTGTCTCTCTGTTCCAGCTCGTCTTGTATTTTTAAGTCAAGTCAACCAGCGTGTTTTTCCTGTACTCCTTTTGCTATTCTCCTTCGTCTAGTCCTCCCGGTTTTGACCCTTACCTGTTCTCTGGACTTTGTACCCGCCTGCCTGACCATTCTGCCTGCCTTGACCATTCTGCCTGCCTTGACCATTCTGCCTGCCTTGACCATTCTGCCTGCCTTGACCATTCTGCCTGCCTTGACCACGAGCCTGTCTGCCTTGACCACGAGCCTGTCTGCCACTCTGTAGCTCCTGGACTCTGATCTGGTTTTGACCTTTTGCCTGTCCACGACCATTCTCTTGCCTTCCACTATTGGATTAATAAATATTGTAAGACTCCAACCATCTGCCTCCTGTGTCTGCATCTGGGTCTCACCTGGTGTCATGATACTGGTGCCACCATCAATAAACCTCTATTCTCTTTCCCTTTGCTCTTTTCTCCATCCTCTCTCTCTATCATCCCCAAATAATATTATCTAGATGCTTTACAAATAGTCATAATATCAACTTCTTGTTAATGTTATGGTTGGGCTAGGTTTAGATTAGAATAAGGGTTAGGGTAAGGGTTAAGGTTAGGGCTAGGGTTAGTAGATAATCAAAATGTTACTGCTAGTCCATCTGTAGATGCTCTACAGACTATCCAAATAAAGTGTTAAAGAAAGTGTACTGTATATGTGATGGAGAAGAGACATCCGCTTAATTTTGTTTGTGCTATTAGTCTTTTTGCGTTTGTGGTCTCAAAAACTCGACCCTAGGCAACACCATGACTAGGGTCTGGTTTCAATGATGGACATTTCAGTGATGGACTTTTGGCATAGAGTAACTACATCACTGCCTACATCGATAAGGGGAGAAAAAAATGATGGTCACTCTTCCAACACATCATGAGGCAGACATGACCGAACATTGCGATTCAAAACCAAAGTTAGCAGGCAAAACCCTTGCAGTGGTTTTAGTTAAGATAGTTGATGCAAACTAGCCTCTTGCAAAATGCACTCATAAAAAATAACCTCTGTGATGTCCATCTTGCTAGCTACTACTTTGTATTGTATTCAAGCGGATACAGTAGTGACGTAGGCAGTGAAGTAGTTCCTCATTACCAAACGAGTGCATCATTGAAAGCAGACCCTAGTCACTGTGTTGCAGAGGGTCGGCTTTTTGAGACTAGTGTTTATGTGAGTGTGCCTCTCACCCATATCTTACTGGGACACCCTCTGCGTTTATCTAACTCTCATATGAAATACTTGGTATTTGGTAGTTTATTAGAATCCCCATTAGCTGTTGAGAAAGCAGAAGCTGCTCTTCCTGGGGTCCACACGAAACATAATACATGACATAATACAGAACATTAATAGACAAGAACAGCTCAAAGACAGAACTACATAAAATAACAATACAACTAATTAATGGACTAGACAAAGCCATATCATTTCATAGGGCATGCTTCATATTAGGATTTGTTTACTTAATATCCAGTGACATGGAGTTGAAGAGGTATTATTCTCGCCAATATTAGGCATTTGTGTTCTCAGGGATGGTGAAAGCTCCCCCTCTCTCTCTCTCTCTCTCTCTCTCTCTCTCTCTCTCTCTCTCCACCCTCTCTTTCTCTCACACCTCTGTTACTCCCTAAGTCCTAACCCTAACCCTCTCTTTCATGAAAGTGATCTAATGAAAAGGTGTTTCCTACCGATCAAAAGAGAATAACTGTGAATTATGCGTCACAAACAATTATGCGTCACAAACAACTGAGCACTATGCTCGAAACACTCTAGTAAATAACGTACCCTGATATCTATCGACCGACCACTGAATCACTGATATGATATGCTCTGCATGCAAAGATGAAGCAAGTAGAAGCAGGCCCGAGGTACAGAGATATTTTACTGTGGTGTCTACTATAGACCAATGTGTTTATCACTAAAATTGTTTTCTCACAGGATGCAGTGGAAACATTGAATCTTGTTCCAGGCTCATTTTAAAAGGATGGATTGTCATTACTTTACTGTACAGTAATGGCCCATGTCATCTATCAGCCTGTGTTGCTTTCCCCCATAATTCACTGTGCCTGAAATAGGGCTGTGGTGTTCATGACATTTTGTCAGCCGGTGATTGTCATGTAAATAGCTTCCGGTCTCATGGTAATTGAGCATTAATTAACATAAACACGTTTAGCATCTCCTGGCTTCCACACATAGCCTACAAGCCACTGATGCGGCCATTTGTAACATCTACATTTTAAAAAGTCTAATAAATCTATTTAATATAGCCTACACCATCACAATAAATCCATTATTTATTTTAGGCAGGACTAAAGAAACATTATGATATGAAGAAAATGTAGCCTATTTCAGAAGAGCAGAATAGCATCCTTACGATAGGCCCTGATCTGGCTATGCCATATGGCTGTGGGCTACACTAGTTAATTTAGCAGGCAAGATTTGCTTATAATTCCTGTGGCATTATTTTATATTATTTTATGGTTAGAACAATACAATTTAACATAGCTGAATAAAATAGAAAGGATATTTTCCCCAAGCGATTTCGAAGAGAGTGCACACATGCAGCTATTCTGTGTTGAGTGGTTAACAAAAAAACAGGTTGTCCTATATGCTTAATTTAGAGCTATTTATGCATGCCTTTCATGCAACTTATTTCAAATAATCATTAGTCACATCATGCAGCCTTAGGTTATGTGTTTGGATTTCTAATATATTTTAAGGTTTGAATCACAATTAAAGTTGCAGCTCTGCTCTGTTTCTTACGCAGGCTGCACACATTTCATCAGTCTCTTATTCGCAATTTGACAAGCACTTGATAATATTCTCACCCATCAGAATTTTCTCAATTTAATCTGGTCTTTACATATAGCCTACGATATACTGTGTGTGGATTTTTGATTTATTTAGAATGGTCCACCAAAAAAAAAGACATAATCCGTAGCCTGCACTGGAATAGCAAATTGGAGGTTACATCGGGTTACGTTTTTAATATGCCAGGTAGGCTACACCGTTTGTAAAGCGGATCAAAGTGCTTAGTCTTAAGAATTTAGCAATACATATAGCAGCACGAGAAGGCTGGGATCCCCTTTTAAATAATGGGCAGTCAAAACTCTGTCTTAACACAATGACTGGGCTTATAGGAACACATTTTTCACTAAGCTCTGTAGGCTATTTTTCTCTAAGCTCTGTGGGGCAGCAAGTAACCTAGTGGTTAGAGTGTTGGGCCAGTAACTGAAAGGTTGCTAGACCAAATCCCGAGCTGACAATGTAAAAATCTGTCATTCTGCCGCTGAACAAGGCAGTTAACCCACTGTTCCTAGGCCATCATTGTAAATAATAATTAGTTCTTAACTGACTTGCCTAGTTAAATAAAAAAATATGGGCTCTCCAAACATGTTCCAGGTTTGGAGCTATTTGGCCATTTTAATGCCAGCCAGGTAGGATACTCCGATTGCAACGAAATGTGATTAATATTAGGAAAGTTTAGAAGTAAATATACTAAGCGTAGCATTTGCATTGATGTCAGAGCGGTTAATGTGACAACAGAGCCCTGAGTACCATGCCATTAGGACCTGATGGAGGGACAATAGAGCCCCGAGTACCAGGCCATTAGGACCTGATGGAGGGACAATAGAGCTCTGAGTAAAAGGCCATTAGGACCTGATGGAGGGACAATAGAGCCCTGAGTACCAGGCCATTAGGACCTGAGGGAGGAACAATAGAGCCCTGAGTACCAGGCCATTAGGACCTGCAAAGATTATGGATAGACTGACAAGATACATCATCACTCAATACCTAGGTTTACCTCCACTGTATTCACATCCTACCATACCTTTGTCTGTACATTATACCTTGAAGCTATTTTATCGCCCCCTCCTTTTACTCTCTGTTCCACACATTCTAGACGACCAATTCTCATACCCTTATCCTACTCCTCCTCTGTTCCTCTGGTGATGTAGAGGTGAATCCAGGCCATGCAGTGCCTAGCTCCACTCCTATTCCCCAGGCGCTCTCTTTTGATGACTTCTGTAACCGTAATAGCCTTGGTTTCATGCATGTTAAAATTAGAAGCCTCCTCCCTAAGTTTGTTTTATTCACTGCTTTAGCAGACTCTGCCAACCCAGATGGTCTAGCCGTGTCTGAATCCTGGCTTAGGAAGACCACCAAAAATTCTGAAATTTTCATCCCTAACTACAACATTTTCAGACAAGATAGAACGGCCAAAGGGGGCGGTGTTGCAATCTACTGCAAAAATAGCCTGCAGAGTTCTGTCCTACTATCCAGGTCTATATCCAAACAATTTGAACTTCTACTTTTAAAAATCCACCTCTCTAAAAACAAGTCTCTCACCATTACCGCCTGCTATAGACCACCCTCTGCCCCCAGCTGTGCCCTGGACACCATATGTGAGCTGATTGCCCCCCATCTATCTTCAGAGCTCGTGCTGCTAGGCGACCTAAACTGGAACATGCTTAACCCCCCAGCCATCCTACAATCTAAGCTTGATGCCCTCAATCTCACACAAATTATCAATGAACCTACCAGGTACCACCCCAAAGCCGTAAACACGGGCACCCTCATAGATATCATCCTAACCAACTTGCCCTCTAAATACACCTCTGCTGTTTTCAACCAAGATCTCAGCGATCACTGCCTCATTGCCTGCATCCGTAATGGGTCAGCGGTCAAACGACCTCCACTCATCACTGTCAAACACTCCCTGAAACACTTCAGCAAGCAGGCCTTTCTAATCGACCTGGCCGGGGTATCCTGGAAGGATATTGATCTCATCAGTAGAGGATGCCTGGTTATTTTTTTTAAATGCCTTCCTCACCATCTTAAATAAGTATGCCCCTTTCAAGATATTTAGAACCAGGAACAGATATAGCCCTTGGATCTCTCCAGACCTGACTGCCCTTAACCAACACAAAAACATCCTATGGCGTTCTGCATTAGCATCAAACAGCCCCTGTTATATGCAACTTTTCAGGGAAGCTAGAAACCAATATAAACAGGCAGTTAGGAAAGCCAAGGCTAGCTTTTTCAAGCAGAAATTTGCTTCCTGCAACACAAACTCAAAAAAGTTCTGGGACACTGTAAAGTCCATGGAGAATAAGAACACCTCCTCCCAGCTGCCCACTGCACTGAAGATAGGAAACACTGTCACCACTGATAAATCCTCTATAATTGAGAATTTCAAAAAGCATTTTTCTACGACTGGCCATGCTTTCCACCTGGCTACCCCTACCCCGGTCAACAGCACTGCACCCCCCACAGCAACTCGCCCAAGCCTTCCCCATTTCTCCTTCTCCCAAATCCAGTCAGCTAATGTTCTGAAAGAGCTGCAAAATCTGGACCCCTAAAAATCAGCCGGGCTAGACAATCTGGACCCTTTCTTTCTAAAATGATCTGCCAAAATTGTTGCCACCCCTATTACTAGCCTGTTCAACCTCTCTTTCGTGTCGTCTGAGATTCTCAAAGATTGGAAAGCAGCTGCAGTCAACCCCCTCTTCAAAGGGTGGGACACTCTTGACCCAAACTGCTGCAGACTTATATCTATCCTACCCTGCCTTTCTAAGGTCTTCGAAAGCCAAGTCAACAAACAGATTACCGACCATTTAGAATCCCACCTTACCTTCTCCGCTATGTAATCTGGTTTCAGAGCTGGTCATGGGTGCACCACAGCCACGCTCAAGGTCCTAAACAATATCTTAACCGCCATCGATAAGAAACAATACTGTCCAGCCGTATTCATTGACCTGGCCAAGGCTTTCGACTCTGTCAATCACCACATCCTCATTGGCAGACTCGACAGCCTTGGTTTCTCAAATGATTGCCTCGCCTGGTTCACCAACTACTTCTCTGATAGAGTTCAGTGTGTCAAATCGGAGGGTCTGTAGTCCGGGCCTCTGGCAGTCTCTATGGGGGTGCCACAGGGTTCAATTCTTGGACCGACTCTCTTCTTTGTATACATCAATGATGTCGCTCTTGCTGCTGGTGAGTCTCTGATCCACTTCTACGCAGAGAACACCATTCTGTATACTTCTGGCTCTTCTTTGGATACTGTGTAAACAAAGCATCCTTCACTCATGTTGCCAAACATACCCTTGTAAAGCGGACCATCCTACCAATCCTCGACTTCGGCGATGTCATTTACAAAATAGCCTCCAATACCCTACTCAATAAATTGGATGCAGTCTATCACAGTGCCATCTGTTTTGTCACCAAAGTCCCATATACTACCCACCACTGCGACTTGTACGCTCTCGTTGGCTGGCCCTCGCTTCATACTCGTCGCCAAACCCACTGGCTCCAGGTCATCTACAAGACCCTGCTTGGTAAAGTCCCCCCTTATCTCAGCTCGCTGGTCACCATAGCAGCACCCACCTGTAGCACGCGCTCCAGCAGGTATATCTCTCTGGTCACCCCCAAAACCAATTCTTCCTTTGGCCGCCTCTCCTTCCAGTTCTCTGCTGCCAATGACTGAAACAAACTATAAAAATCTCTGAAACTGGAAACACATCTCCCTCACTAGCTTTAAGCACCAGCTGTCAGAGCAGCTCACAGATTACTGCACCTGTACATAGCCCATCTATAATTTAGCCCAAACAACTACCTCTTTCCCTACTGTATTTATTTATTTATTTATTTTGCTCCTTTGCACCCCATTATTTATATTTCTACTTTGCGCATTCTTCCACTGCAAATCTACCATTCCAGTGTTTTACTTGCTGTATTGTATTTACTTTGCCACCATGGCCTTTTTTTGCCTTTATCTCACCTCACTTGCTCACATTGTATATAGACTTATTTTTCTACTGTATTATTGACTATATGTTTGTTTCTGTGTTGATGTATGTGTCGAACTGCTTTGCTTTATCTTGGCCAGGTCGCAATTGTAAATGAGAACTTGTTCTCAACTTGTCTGCTTGGTTAAATAAAGGTGAAATAAAAATAAAATGAATTCATGTCTCTCCGCCCTAACAATGGGAGTAGTTGTCCACAAAACGGCACAGCGGACTCCTGCCTATTATTTTTTTGAATTGGTATATACATCCCATTACTGTAATCCTTTTTGGAATATTCAATGAGGGTTGTTGACTTTAACCACCTGTATTCAATGGAGAGATGCTATGCTACTAGTCTCACCGATGAATATGCATAGCCATCTCTAGACAAGTCCAATACCAAGTGTTTTTTCTCAAAGTTGTCACATGCCCAACTTATATCAGTACACTCATTACAACTTAAGCATTACGAAACTTCTATTCAATCAAATAAACCTCACGTAGGAAATAAGCCATAAAAATGCTGTTGACCAAATTCAACACGCTCTCCTTGACCTCCATACATAAACTCCTAGCTTGGTAGGAGAAACAATGGAGAGAAAAACATTCCACCTGCTGGAGACAGATTTTCCTCTGAGTTGGGCCTCTCGCTTCCTCTTTGGTACTGGCCATTAGCGACTGGCAATTACAACGTTTGGTAGGCTACTAATAACCATCAATGGAAACAGAGCGCAATTTTGGAGAAGCCAAGTTAGCCGGTCACGTGGACTGCTGTCATGACGGTAATACAGTCACCATAACAGCCCTAGCTGGAAACGAGAGAGCTACTGTATTTTCCGTTTGGGGTCTATCTGTTGTTGGTTTTTCCACCTGCTACGGTGGTGCAGGCTATGTTTGTCTGTCTGTCTACCTGTTCAATTCCAGCAAACGAACCATATGGTCGCCCAATCAAAGTGAGAAAGACCCTCGTGGGTGTCCTCTTCGCTATGCTGGCAGCCGTTACTGCGGACAGGGTGGTTTTGACAGAGAAACCCTTCCAAACACAGAGGGAAAGGGTTTGCATTTGGGCAGTGTCTGCTTCACAGTGCTCCTTGGCTCCAATTTCAATCCCGGGATAATCAAGACCAGAGAGGAGGAGAATGAGGGTGGAACTGGAATCAAGTTACAGCAGCCATCATTATTAAGGGCAGTAGATGTCAATTCCGAAAAAACACAGACAAATTGAGGCATAATTGGCAGGGCAATTTTCCGTTCAACTCCCAATGAACCCCTCCTTTTACCTCGCCTCTGTTAGGCCTACACTCTTTTCTCAAACAACTTTCTAATTTCCCCTGTTGTTTTGCAGCAGGGCTAGAGCTCCAGCAAAAAGGGTTGGTGGCACAACTGGATTAAAGTAAATAACCCAAAAAGAGCCACTGAAGACGTTCATCTGACAAACCTTTAAACATCAACAGAAAACACTACAAAACAATCTTATTTGGGGTATTTCCTGATGATTACCCACTACAGCATTCTTAAAGAGGAAGAGGAACAAAGCAGATCATATGCGATAGATGAAACAAACACAGAAAAGCTGCAAAGTGTGAATGAGCCGAAGCATAGCCACAGGAAGATGTTTGGGGGAGGGGGCTGATCATTTTTGGTGGGGGGCAAGAAAACGTTTTATTTCCGTGCTACAGACAGCTACTGTATTTTCATCTGCTTTACAGGACTAGTAAAGAAGAAAATAAACGATTAACATGTATTATATTATTATTATAATATATTTTTTCAGGGGATGCTGCAGCCTCTTCAGCTTCCCGTGTCTATGGGCTGAAGACCGAAGACACCTTCAGCCATTCATTCCTCAGTGAAGTGAAGCCTCTAGCTAGCTGCTGTCTGTTTGCTATAGGGACTGAGTGTGCTGCTCAGGCCTGTTATTCAGGAGAGCCCCTGGAATGAGTCTGTAATTAGATTGTCCTGTTCATGATGCACACAAACACACCACACACTGACTCACTCCCTGGAACTGAGCTGTGCTGGAATGGGCCGAGATAACCCTTCGCTGGCCATACTGCTGGTCCCAAACTGTCTCTGAGTGGTATGCTTTCCTATGGCTGTATGGATACAGTTTTATTTTGTACACACACACACTATGTATATCGAATAATATAATCTTTTTGGGGCAGATTTGTTTTGATATATATATATGTTTTGAGTTTTGAGCTCATGTAAATATGATTTTCTGTGTTTTGAGATTCTCAGATGAGGTACAAATCATTCTCAATCAACCCATTTGAAATATGCCCCCCAAAATAATTAAATAACATATATAAATATATATATATATATATATTATTTAACCTTTATTTAACTCGGCAAGTCAGTTAAGAACAAATTCTTATTGACAATGACGGCATAGGAACAATGGGTTAACCCACTGTTCCTAGGGTTAACTGCCTTGTTCAGGGGCCGTTAACCCACTGTTCCTAGGGTTAACTGCCTTGTTTAGGGGCTGTTAACCCACTGTTCCTAGGGTTAACTGCCTTGATCAGGGGCTGTTAACCCACTGTTCCTAGGGTTAACTGCCTTGATCAGGGGCAGTTAACCCACTGTTCATAGGGTTAACTGCCTTGTTCAGGGGCCGTTAACCCACTGTTCCTAGGGTTAACTGCCTTGATCAGGGGCTGTTAACCCACTGTTCCTAGGGTTAACTGCCTTGTTCAGGGGCCGTTAACCCACTGTTCCTAGGGTTAACTGCCTTGATCAGGGGCTGTTAACCCACTGTTCCTAGGGTTAACTGCCTTGTTCAGGGGTTGTTAACCCACTGTTCCTAGGGTTAACTGCCTTGTTCAGGGGCTGTTAACCCACTGTTCCTAGGGTTAACTGCCTTGTTTAGGGGCTGTTAACCCACTGTTCCTAGGGTTAACTGCCCCTGAATGATGTTTGGATGCATGCTGAGTTTTTCCATCTCCATGATGCTCTATGTAGGTATTGAAAAGGGCATGATACGTCCCTTATGTCAGATTCAGCACAATCTAGAATTCATCACAATATAAGAATTGAGCTTTGCTGACATAGGAAAATATATTGAAACAGTATAATCTTTGAATTTCTGAGTTATTTTCATAAGATGTCTACAGTCAAATCTGTAACACCTACAATTTTAAAACTTGCATAAATCTTGCATACATTTCTGAGAGCGTTTCAGAAAAGTCCACAGTAGAATCTGCAAACACAGCATTTGGGTGGTTCTGTGTCCATGTAATAGCCATGATGATCAACAGGGGGTGCACAATATCAAAAAGACATTGAGGAACAGACGAGTGGGCCAGCAGGTAAAATAACTTCATGCAGTAGAATGGAGTGATTCTTCACCATCTGCAAGCTGTAGACATCAGTGAAAGCCAATGCCACAAGGGTTGAACATGTTTTATGAATTGATGAAATAATTACAACCTCTAGTATTCCATCTTTAAACTGTCGTAAATGCTTTAATTAGGTTAAATTAACATTAAATTAACGTTCAACAGATGGAATTGATTAGTACGGCTTGCCATTTGTGACCCATGTAAGGAATAAAATACACAAGTACACTGTGAGACTGTTCTAACTCAGAGTCGAGTTCACTGTTTAGCAAAAGCACTGTAATTATTGACTCAACTGTGATTTGCAGTTAATCCATTGGGCTGGTGACTCAGTCTCAGACAGGGGGACACTTGTGCGTGCTTGCAAGGACACATTATATACAAATTTATGGGCTTTGGCCGGTGCGATATGATATTAACATTTCTATGTCCGGGTTTTAGTTGTCAGCTCCCATGTGTCTCCAATTGAACTTTCAGTCGTTTCAGCGACTTAATGCAATTTAACGTTTCACACATAGTTCTGCCCATAAAATGTGGTTGGAGGGATGGAAGAAGGAAAATATCAGTGATTTAAAGAGGTCATTATCACTCATAGCATAAGCTCAGTCTGGCTCCGGTGGAATGTTTTCCCAATGTTGCAGTGCCAACATGCCTGTGAGATTTCTACCAGGGCTTTGACCCCTGACCTGATGACCTTAACACACAGCTACAGGGAGAGAGGTTGGCCTGCATTGTGTTGGAAAGTTCAAATGCAGGAGGCATGGTCTGTGTCACTGACACTCACTAGAACTAGGAGAGGGGGCCCAACGGTTTCTTTGGTTACAAACGCAGCCAGCTTTAGAACAGCACTATGTAGGACCCAGCAACTAAAAACAAGCAGGCCTCCTGCTGATGGACTCTTTACATGTCAGCGATGTCGAAGCCTCGCTGTGAGACAAAGTCCAGGTATTTTGATGATATCACTGCTCAGTCTTTCATCAGACACTTGCTCCAAAATGATGTAGATACCACCAATACCGCTGGGTATACTGCCCTGCAAGCAAACTCTCACCAACTTTGACAAGTCTCACGTTCCTCCAACTTGTTTCGGTTGTGAAAACAGATTGTATATCAGTATTACGCATTACCCATTTGTGGGGTGTAGCAGTACAGTATGTTTGTGTGTCTCTCTCTTGTGTGTGTCTCTCTCTCTCTCTCTCTGTGTGTGTGTGTGCCTGTGTGAGTGTCTCTCTCTCTCTCTCTCTCTGTATCTCGCTCTCTCTCTGTGTCTGTCTCTCTCTCTCTCTCTGTCTGTGTCTGTCTCTCTCTCTCTGTGTCTGTCTGTCTCTCTCTCTCTGTGTCTGTCTCTCTCTCTCTCTATGTCTCGCTCTCTATGTGTGTGTGTCTCGCTCTGTGTGTGTGTCTCTGTGTTTTTGTCTGTCTGTCTGTCTCTCTCTCTCTCTCTGTGTATGTCTCTCTGTGTGTGTGTGTGTCTCTCTCTCTCTGTGTGTGTGTGTGTGTCTCTCTGCTTGTGTGTGTGTGTCTCTCTGTCTGTGTGTGCGTGTCTCTCTCTCTCTCTCTCTGTGTGTGTGTCTCTCATTGTGTGTCTCACCACTTCTAAGTTGAAATAAAGTGCTCTATCATAAGCTCCTCCACTGCCCAATTCAACAATGACTGTGTTGCAGACTTTATTAAATAGGTATGATAACTTGTCTCCTTCCAGTATTGTTTTACACACTCAGCGGTTGCTGGCGTGTGCTGCCCATCGTTTAGGAAAGAAAAAACAGATGTGGCCTCTTGTCTATTTGTCCTACCCACATCTTTCTTCAGGGCAATATACATTTCCAACTGACTGCTTTTGTGAAGGAGACCTATTAGGCTCCGTCGTTTG
This sequence comes from Oncorhynchus clarkii lewisi, assembly GCF_045791955.1. Lineage (NCBI taxonomy): Eukaryota > Metazoa > Chordata > Actinopteri > Salmoniformes > Salmonidae > Oncorhynchus > Oncorhynchus clarkii. The sequence goes on along the minus strand of NC_092147.1, from coordinate 13,949,645 downwards.
TTTCCTTTTGTCTTAACGTGTGAAATGAAACTTGGACACATGGACGGGGACAATATATTCGGGAGAACCCGGCCATGATGATATGGTGTGGTAGTGTCATCAGTGCCCGAAGCTTCACGTGATGAGACTTTCCGTTGCATGAATTTACATGTTCACTGAGCTAAGACAGACAAAAACAGCAAGACCCAGTGATTGTTCAGACAGGCAGAGAATCATCTGGGACTGATTTCCCAAAGTAGGGCACAGAGACCTCTACTGGTTAGGAGAAGTCAAGTTTTGGGGAGGCTCTTCTTCCTCTAAATTCACAAATGTGGTCAGCCACCTACTTCCATGTGTAACACAACACACAATTTGGCCTTTGTTTGAAACACTTGTCAGAACCCTCTGGTTTTTCTAGTCTAGTCTATAGCTCTACCTGCCTCTCTTCACAGGCGGCATCATGAGACCTGTGGTTCTTGACTTGTCCTCTCTGAGCTTGTGCGGTTTGAAGTTTTCACAAATAGGCCAATGCAGGGTGACAGTCTCTGACAATTAATTGACCCAGCCGCTGGCCTTTGCATCTCGTGTAACCCCAGAAGTGATGTAATTAGAGTCTTAAAGCCTTTAGGGCTGGGGCAGGACCCTGCTTCTATTGTCATCTGTCTGTGGCGAGTGGCGCATTCACTCGTTATGTCTGTGTGTCAAAATAAATATACTTCCTCTTTAAAACCATACGGTTGGAGTCAATCCATTATTGATTCATTCTAAACACAGTCTATCTAGGTGGAGGAAAACAACTGCCATCCAAGTCAAGAGTTTTTTAGGGAGGCTGATGTGCAGCATATCTAGGATTCCATCTGAAAGGTGTATAGTGGCTTCCTCTAGTCAGCTTCTCTTCTTTATCTCTCCTAACCCTAACACTAAGGATATAGGGGTTTCCTTGAGCCCTTTGAAACATAGGGTACATTTTCATATTGAGTAGCACTTCATTTTGTGATAACAGAAATTACTAGGTAATTGCATGTCAACATTTTTATTACACAGTAAACAACCCATAAACTAGAAAAGGTTTCCTGAAGAAAACCTAGTAATCAGTGCTCCATACAGTAGCAGCAGATCCAGAAGCTGGCTTCTAGCCTGGGGGTGCACTACCTTCATTTATACATCAGGAGTGGCTTACTCAGGGAACCTTCCTCAGAGCTCTTTAGATAGCACGGGATTCCTGTGAACATGTTAATGTGCTTTTGCTGCTGTGTAACAGGCAGACACTTTTCCTCTGCTCTCTGTGGCAAAACGACCTGCCCGAACTAGAATCATTTCACATAGCTTTGTCCAAAGGATGTCGGGCGCCTAGCGACCTATGCATTTATGCATGGAACCCTCTGAAACTTTAATATTGGTGCGCCATTAATCTATGTGTTATTTTTAAAAGCATGAATTAAAGTTTCATTTGTATTTTTCTTCCCCTCCGCCCTCTATCTTTCTCCCTGGTTAGCCCTGTCCACCAGCCGCCTGCCCAGTCGGTTAAATATTTATCACGTTGTTTGGAACACTCGCTCTCCCCTTTGCCCTCGAGATATCGGAGCGCCGCTCACTGACTCCAGGGGAGGAACAGAGGCCCAAAGAGAGAAAGAGAGAGAGGGAAAAAGAGAAGAGAAGTTTGAGATTCATGGGACTCACAAACAGTGACAAGTGAGAAACCCTTAATCGACAGCAGATCACAACTGTGACTGACTGTACAAAACATTAGGAACACCTTCCTATTATTGAGATTGCAACCCCTTTTGACCTTGGAACAGCCTCAATTCATCGGGGCAGTGACTCTTAAAGGTGATGAAAAAGCATTACACAGGGATGCTGTCCCATGTTGACTCCAAAGCTTCCCACAGTTGTGTCAAGTTGACTGGATGTCCATTGGGTGGTGGACCATTCTTGATACACACAGGAAACTGTTGAGTGTGAAAAATCCAGCAGTGTTGCCGTTTTTTTGGCACACATACACAATCCATGTCTGAATTGTCTCAAGGCTTAAAAATCCTATCTCCTCCCCTTCACCTGTCTCCTCCCCTTCATCTACACTGATTTTAGGGGCTTTATTTAATAAGTTACATCAATAAGGGATGATAGCTTTCACTTGGATTCACCTGATCAGCCATGGAAAAAGAGCAGATGTTCTTAATGTTTTGTATATTAATTGTATATGCACACACACACACACACACACACACACACACACATTTTGTTAATCTATCCTTGTGGGGGCCTAAAATGTATTTCCATTCAAAATCTGATTTTCCCTAACTCCAAACCCTAAACCCAAAACCTAACATCTAACCCTAACAGCTAAACCTAACATCTAAACCTAACATCTAACCCTAACATCTAAACCTAACATCTAACCCTAACAGCTAAACCTAACATCTAAACCTAACATCTAACCCTAACAGCTAAACCTAATATCTAAACCTAACATCTAACCCTAACATCTAAACCTAACATCTAACCCTAACATCTAAACCTAACATCTAACCCTAACATCTAAACCTAACATCTAACCCTAACAGCTAAACCTAACATCTAAACCTAACATCTAACCCTAACAGCTAAACCTAACATCTAAACCTAACATCTAACCCTAACAGCTAAACCTAATATCTAAACCTAACATCTAACCCTAACATCTAAACCTAACATCTAACCCTAACAGCTAAACCTAACATCTAAACCTAACATCTAACCCTAACAGCTAAACCTAACATCTAACCCTAACATCTAAACCTAACATCTAAACCTAACATCTAACCCTAACAGCTAAACCTAACATCTAAACCTAACATCTAACCCTAACATCTAAACCTAACATCTAACCCGAACAGCTAAACCTAACATCTAAACCTAATATCTAAACCTAACATCTAACCCTAACATCTAAACCTAACATCTAACCCTAACATCTAAACCTAACATCTAACCCTAACAGCTAAACCTAACATCTAAACCTAACATCTAACCCTAACAGCTAAACCTAACATCTAAACCTAACATCTAACCCTAACAGCTAAACCTAACATCTAAACCTAACATCTAACCCTAACAGCTAAACCTAACATCTAACCCTAACAGCTAAACCTAATATCTAAACCTAACATCTAAACCTAACATCTAACCCTAACAGCTAAACCTAACATCTAACCCTAACATCTAAACCTAACAGCTAAACCTAACATCTAAACCTAACATCTAACCCTAACAGCTAAACCTAATATCTAAACCTAACATCTAACCCTAACAGCTAAACCTAACATCTAAACCTAACATCTAACCCTAACATCTAAACCTAACATCTAACCCTAACATCTAAACCTAACATCTAACCCTAACATCTAACCCTAACAGCTAAACCTAACATCTAACCCTAACAGCTAAACCTAATATCTAAACCTAACATCTAACCCTAACAGCTAAACCTAACATCTAACCCTAACAGCTAAACCTAACATCTAACCCTAACAGCTAAACCTAACATCTAAACCTAACATCTAACCCTAACAGCTAAACCTAACATCTAACCCTAACAGCTAAACCTAACATCTAAACCTAACATCTAACCCTAACGGCTAAACCTAACATCTAACCCTAACAGCTAAACCTAACATCTAACCCTAACAGCTAAACCTAACATCTAAACCTAACATCTAACCCTAACAGCTAAACCTAACATCTAACCCTAACAGCTAAACCTAACATCTAAACCTAACATCTAACCCTAACAGCTAAACCTAACATCCAACCCTAACAGCTAAACCTAACATCTAAACCTAACATCTAACCCTAACAGCTAAACCTAACATCTAACCCTAACAGCTAAACCTAACATCTAACCCTAACAGCTAAACCTAACATCTAACCCTAACAGCTAAACCTAACATCTAAACCTAACATCTAACCCTAACAGCTAAACCTAACATCTAACCCTAACAGCTAAACCTAACATCTAAACCTAACATCTAACCCTAACAGCTAAACCTAACATCTAACCCTAACAGCTAAACCCAACATCTAAACCTAACATCTAACACTAACAGCTAAACCTAACATCCAACCCTAACAGCTAAACCTAACATCTAAACCTAACATCTAACCCTAACAGCTAAACCTAACATCTAACCTGAAAATAGTATTTTCATGGGGCCATAGGAAATGTCCCACATAGGGAGAATTTTCCTTATTTTACTATACCTAAATCCCTAAATCCCCCAGTCCCCACAAGGATAGAATAACCAACACACACACACACACACACACACACACACACACACACACACACACACACACACACACACACACACACACACACACACACACACACACACACACACACACACACACACACACACACACACACACACATACTGCTGCTACACACACAAACACAGATTATTAATTTAACAGTTATTTTGCAAATGACTAAATCACATCACCATTACAAGTGGATGAAAATCCTAAAAATATTTCATTAGCCTGGGAGCCATTTTTACAGGATGAAAAAATGTATACAAATAGTTGGCACACACAAATATACATGTTTGGCTATAATTGTAGGCTAGTTATAAGCTTTTCATAACCTGATAACAGTATCCACAACTATTCTGAAACTTTCTGAAATTTGAAGGGTCCTAGAAGTTTTGGGGCTCCTATCTGGCGGGTGTCTCAGCCCCGCCCAGCTGTCTGGAGGAGCCGTGAATGGAGAGAGTGCTGCGGCCAGAGGAAGCAAGCCATGTGCTGAAGGAGGAACAGGACGCGCAAGAGAAAAACCACCGTGACTAAAAAGGGGGGAAATAATGTCAGCTCCACTGGTCTGTACACCACACACAGGGACGACAGTAGAGCGATACCAGACACGAAGCGAAATTGGCCTTTTCTCCACAGCAACCCCAAACGACACAGGAATAGCAGCAGCAGCAACTTCGCAATTGATGCGGTGTTCCAGTTTCTCCAAATCATGCTTTGGTAGTGGCGTTGCATGGATGACGCAGTAAACACGTATCAAGAAGGCAACTTATCATATTGATAACTTTTGCCTGAGAATAAAACTGAGGACAGTAATCACGGACGACATGAAATAGTTGCGGAGAAGAGCAGGACGTTTCTTGTGAGACTTGGATTTCTATCCCTCTGCTGCAACATTGTGATATTTTGAGTTTCTTCTGAAAGAACAAGAATCGGTCGCTTGACTGAAACATCTCACAAAACGGACCGAAAAACATTGCGTTGAACGGACATCGTCAAACGTGCAAATGTTTAGAATAAAAAGCATATTGATTTGGAAGACCATAAGTTCTATTTACGACGAGGAAAGTTTTAGAAAGTAGCCTATGCCATGCTGGAAAGGAATGGATTTAAAGGACAAACAACTGTATACTTGGCGTCAGTGAATATCAAACAAGATATGATGAATGTCGCGCAATGTGTTCAAATAAGGCATTTGTCACTTACAGTTATTGAAGAAAATGGATTTGAATAGTTATTGTAAGGGCTTGCCGTGCAAAAGGAGATCAACGAGCTGAGTCACACATTGATGAACCTTCATGGAACATAATCAAATGTAACGTCATAGTCAGTGCTGCATCTGCTTGGACTTCTCACTAATGTTCTCACCATTGGGAATGTATAGCTACATGGGTCTACATTGTAAATCTTCAACTGAAGACGAAAAACTGCGGCCGAGAGCACCTGGAATGTGAATGTGGACCGCAACCAACCTCGTGCATCATGAATAACACCAGGTCCATTTGAACAGCAGTGGAAAACACTGTAGTTGAATCAGTATAACTTATAGACAACAACGCGACGAATTATATAGCCCTGTACTCGTAATGGACAAGAACTGTTTAGCTTTTCAAATGGAGTTGACTCTTATGGTTGTTGCCCTCTTATCTTGGGTCGCGGTATGGGCGGACGATAGCAAAATAATATCAGACAGATATGCAGTCTACTGGAACAGCACGAACCACAGGTAAGGAATTGTACAAGTCAACTTTCAGTGATGTGAATTTACATTTTTGGATAGATCATCCGTGAATCCCGCTTCAAAAGATCCGGACATATAGACTAAGCTAAAAAAAAACGGCTCCACGAATAGCCCAGCGCGTTCAAAAGCCCCTTAATAACCATCCTCACCTTATCCCAATGAAGTTTCCCCCATAACGTTCATTCTTTGACTAGGCCTAGAAAAAGTTTAAATTCCTTCTTTAACAAAACATAATACTTTTTCTTACGGAGATACATTTGACCTGCACGTTTTAGTTATTTATCCCAGGTGTTGCTTCTATTCATTAGGCCTAATTAAATCACTTAAATAACTCTTGTTGTTTTTACCCCAATTATCACATCTCCCTGTGTAAAAAAAACAGACCCCTCAAGGCATGATTTAACTTGATTTATGACATATAGCCAGGCTTTCAGGATTCACATTCACAACGTTTTCACATTGCGTTCAACATGCATTGTGTTTGTAGTTTTTGATAACGAAGTTGCATTTGAAGTGTGATAAAATACTGCATGCCTAGGCTAAATATGACTTTTAAACTAAGACTATAGCGATCTCCACTAAGATACACGTCACTGCAAAACTCTGATTAAAATGCTTAATACATGCAGTTACATGTACACAGCTCTACCATAAACCATGTCATTCTATTGACATGCAACGTTTTGGTCTCACAGAATATCACACACTTGTTTCATTTTATCTCCTCAGTTCCTTCCAGAGCACTGTTGATGTTTGCATATTTTGTTCTGGAGCTGTAGGAATTATTTTTTAAATATGAAATAGCTCTTTCCAATTAGTTAATAAAAGAAAGAAGGTAAAGATCAATAATAGCGTGAAGACATTAAGAAGGAGATTCCATAAGTTTTGAACTCTTGTGAAATTGTTTGTGCTGGGACTTGCAATATTCTAAGCATTGGAACTATGCCAGTAGAACTTAGAAAGGTTTAATCAGACTTAATTCCTTGTAATGTTTAGAGAGCAATTTTCTGTCAAAAACAAGCTTTTGTGGTAAATTTTACCACAATTTATTAAGATGATTGTGTATAGATTATGAGCTAATTTCTCAAATTAGGGCTCCTGATTTGCGCGGCGGTCTAAGGCACTGCATGTCAGTGCTAGAGGCATTACTACAGACCTTGGTTCGGTTCCAGGCTGTATCACAACCGGCCGTGGTTGGAGACCCATAGGGCGGCGCACAATTGGCCCAGCATCGTCCGGGTTAGGGGTAGGCCGTCATTGTAAATAAGAATATGTTCTTTACTGTCTTGCCTAGCTAAATAAAGGTTAAATAAATAAAAAATATAAAAAATCTCCTTAAAAATCAAGAGATTTTTTCATGGCAGAGTACAGAGGTGAAACAAAAGAAAGAAAATGAAATATGTCTACATATTTGGAGCATGTTGAATTAATTAGTTATTCCTTTCTCTTTTTCTTCTCCCTGCATTTTTGGGAAGGGCCTTAAGTAAGCATTTCACTGTTAGTCTACACCCTGTTGTTTACAAGGCATGTGACAAATACATTTTGATTTGATTTGATGAGCGAACATAACACCGTATTCAGAATGGATTCCAGTGCAACACAATCCATCCATGGCTGCTTCAATACCATTCCACCAATTCCGCTGCAGCCATTATCATGAGCCCGTCCTCGGCAATTAAGGTGCCACAAACCTCCTGTGGCTTCAAGACCGCCTTACTTTTGTAGAACTGGAAATAACTTGTCTTGGCTATGCAGAAATGACTGTTTGAAGCCCAAGTGGAGCTTTTTGGATGACAGTGAATTTGCTTCCTTGTCACATAACGGTGACCTTTGTGGATTCCTACACAAAAAGCAAAATCATGTGAGAGGGACATGAGTCTCCTGTATACTTCTATAAAGGGGATTAAAGTTGTATACATCATTGATAACCTAGTGGCTTTGGCAATAGTAGTACTTGGGTTCGTTTTTTAAAGCCAATTGTTAAGTGGTGTTGGAATAAGAATCTGTCTTTTCCTATAGCAATCATAGAATGCTGTAAGCAGAATTGTAAAAAAAAAAAATCCTCATTCACCTTAACACCTTAACATTTAAATAAAAATGTGTGATGAAAAAGCAATAGACATGTGTCACGCCCTGACCATAGAGACTTTTTTATTCTCTATTTGGTTAGGTCAGGGTGTGACTTGGGTGGGCAAATGTATGTTTCTATTTCTTTGTTGGCCTAGTATGGTTCCCAATCAGAGGCATCTGTTTATCGTTGTCTCTGATTGGGGATCATACTTAGGCAGCCCTTTTTCCCACCTTCAGTTAGTTGCTGTGTAGCCTGCAGAACTTTACGTTCGTTTATCTTTTGTTGTTTTTTGGTGTTCATCAAAATAAAGAAAGAAAGAAAGATGTACGCTTACCACGCTGCACCTTGGTCTCATTCCAACAACGGACGTAACAACATGTAATATACATGTAATAGTTGTTTTATTTGTATGACTTCAGGAAAACTTTCTGTTGATTGAAAACAAAATAGCCAATTACAGAAATGTATGAATTAAAACAGTTCATATGTAATATTGTTTGGTTGTTGATCTTAGAAGGTTTTTCCAACTATCTGTGATGTGGTTTATATTATGTGGTATTAGAGAGGCTAGAAAATCAGACGCATAGGACGGATTAAAAGAAGAATAGGCTAGTATGGCTTCAGCGTTTACAAGTAAGGGGCCTTAGTGAGGAATCAGATACACTGACATACCCTGCTCCACATCTTCAAACACAAACTATTGAAATGGCTACTTCTTCACTTGATTTCTACGCCACAGATACAATTTGCATCGCAAATTCAATCCAAATAGTATAACGATGCATCGGTGTATTGATTGGTGTATTGATTGGTGTATTGATTGGTGTATTGATTGGTGTATTGCTGTATCACGGTTGCATTTCTTTGAATTGATTTGATATTGACCTCAGTAAGAGATATCAAAGTATAATCTCTTAACTGATCTTGAGCGGCAGGTAGCCCTGCGGTTAAGAGCGTTGGGCGAGTAATCAAATCCCAGAGGCGACTAGGTGAAAAATCTGTCGATGTGTCCTTGAGAAAGGCACTTAACCCTAATTGCTCCTGTAAGTCTCTCTGGTCTGCTAAATGACTAAAATGTAAAAATGATCTATACAAAATGATTACCTGCATTTTAACAACATATTTCCGGATAACTGTAATTTCATATCGCAGTGTCCGTTACAAAATTAGTAGTTTGAATAATCAAGTCTTACCTTAGCACACATTTATTAAGGAGATTGCTTTATGTAAATCTTATTGCCCAAATCGATTCGTTTTATTGGAGACTTATCTATGGTTTGAAATGGTATATTTTTTAGATTGGAACAATATTTGTAGTTCTTAAACATCTTTCTTATTGCCCGAGTTTTATATGCGAAGCTCTGGAATTTTTATAAATGCTAAATTTACATTTGTAAAAAAATCGCTGCGCATAGAGTGGATGAAATGCGCTGAAAATGATTTGTTTTTATAAGGACCTTCCCTTGTAATCAGTTGAACAGCCACTGACATGGCACTGTCATCCGTATTTTCATATGTACTCTCCTCACAGGGCTTCGGCATGTTGTCATTGCTATGTAACTTATGAGTACATTGAATAGCTATTAGCTGTGCCACACGGAAAGCTATCTGACTGATTTACTCTAATAAATAATAAAAATTGATACTGTCGCTCTCCATTCTGCTTACTAAACTTAACGCCATGCTTTGTTATATCTGCTTTCCTCATAAGGTCCCCTCCTTTCTGACCTAGTTTCACTAAGGTTATTGGGGAGTATTGAAGGGAAATGGTAGTGGTAGCTGGTCTGGGAGGACACACCAGATTATCTAGTACTCAATGATTGTAGTTTTTTTTGGAAGCTTTGAAGTCTATGACGAAGGGAACACTTTTGAAATCATGAAAATCGGCTTGAGGTGGTATGACCTTGGAGTTTGTGGCTGTGCAATGGTAGCTTGGGGTTCCTCTAGGTGGCGTTGGATAGGTTTTGCTCTGCTCAGCAACATCGTCCGCCATTTTCTCATTCATGGTAGGAAGACCTTCATTTTTGATGTGTCGAGAGCCAAGACAGGGACGATGATTGCAGCAAGTTACCAATAACCGTTTTATTGTGTCAAATGATTTTCAAGCTAAATTGAATCTAGCTTGAACTACAGTCAATTATCAATTGGTGTTGACAGATAGTTTGTCTACGTTAAAACAAGAATTTAATAAGAAAATTCAGAACTTTAATCGCCTTCACAATGTAATAATGAGTTCCATGCTTTAACCTCACACCTTTGAAAGTGAAGAAGCATCACTTGGCTCAATGCCAAAACTGATGGACAAGGGGAGAGAACCGGAATGAATCGCATGTTTTCTTCCCACAATGCTCTGCTCACATTCACCAATGGGCCGATTTAAATATATATATATATGTCCTCTGAATACAGGACTAGAACCACTGCCGTTTAAGGACTAAGTAGCTGATTTTAGAGCAGTTTAAAGAAACGTTAAAATACGTACATTTGTATTCGTTATTGATGTAGAATTCATGTTTTTGCTTATGCTGGGTAGAAAAAGCGAGGTTGTAAAAGTGCCATGTTTCTCATGGTTCAAACAGTACATATACAGGTAGTGGTTGTCCCCAAAGGGTTTCTTCCTCCTCTTTCGGTACTGCTGTTATGTCTACTACAATTTGTTGTGCATTTCTACTGTAGCTCATTTCTTGTATTTGTAACACAAAAATGACAAAAATGTAATGAAAAGTTACATTTGTTAGCTACAGTAAAAATGAAATTCCTGTTTAATTGTTTTAAGGCTTCAGATATGAAGACATGGCATCGGTGTCTAAGCGCTGAATGAAGTGTAATGCATTGTTTCTCTAATGGGGTTCTGCATTGAAACCACACTGACCCCTCACACACAGGCAGCAGCAAACTGTCCTAAATCTGTTCACAGTTTATCTATCTAGTCATTTGACATTAATTGAGTTTTCAATTTAAATTGGACAGCACTTTACGGGTCACTTGGTCTGGGTGTGTACAACTCAGCATCCCTCTATGCGCTCGTAATTCATTTGATGTTTCATGAGTGGCACATGCAATGCCATCCTTACTTCTCTGTGTATGAAATCTACAATTCCTTGGATAACACAATGCACTCTACTGTTTTGTTAAAACCCATACCTCTTTAATGGGAGACCCATTTCTGAAGGTCAAAAACCGATGCCTCTTTAATGGGAGACCTGTTTCTGAAGGTCAAAAACCGATGCCTCTTTAATGGGAGACCTGTTTCTGAAGGTCAAAAACCAATGCCTCTTTAATGGGAGACCTGTTTCTGAAGGTCAAAAACCAATGCCTCTTTCTCGCCAGTATTTTATGACATGAGCATGGACAGGAATGTACTGTACCCTCAACAAAACAGGGTTGAGTTGTCGACAGGGTTGAGACTACAGGTCTATGCCATGATTGGGACAGTTGCTGTGGAAACACTGACGTTTTTTTCACAGTAATATACTGTAATTGAGAGACCGCCATAGACTAAGAGGACATAATAAATGTATATACGTAATTGATTGTGTCTTGATAAAAGTTCCTCCTTTTTTTTGGAACCCGGGAAAGGGGCATTTTCCATGACAGAGCACAAGCCTCAGTATATTTGTTAGTTAGGGAATTTGATTGTCTGCCATGTTCACTGTACGAAACACAACCTCCTTTTAGACAGCCCTAATGTGGAGCCATTTGAACTGCCTCCTCATTTATATAAAATGGAAGGCCATCTCTGTTTCTAACTATTTCATCGAAGGTTCCTGTTTTTTAATCATAGGTCATGAACTCGTTTGGCTCTGAATTTAGAATTTATCCTCCAAGAGATTTTAGGCTAGTGAAAGAATATCTGGAAAAAACTTTGACAAAAAATAATACAACTTTTTTTTCTCTTCTCTAGAAAACGTAAGACCATATGCCCATCTTAATGAAAATGCAAAAAAAAAGTTTCACTTCCAAATCTGAAAATTGCCTTGGAATGGAATAATTATTTTTACATTGAATTGGACGTTAATGGCCTGGCACAATGTAACATTAAAGGGCTCTTACATCTCATTAAAGATTAAAGTTGGTGCATAATATCTACAAAAGCAATTGGTATGAAAGAGGAATTTACTAATCAGTAATCTAGGTTCAAAGCTTCATTAAATAAAATGACCCTGAGAGTGTATGAGTTCAAAGCCTGCTTCATTTGCTAAGATACAGCATTTCCTTTCCAATGTTAATCAAGGTTATGCTAATGTCGGACATGATGAATCGGGCTGGTTTACTGTCCTTGTCCTCATGTTAAATGCTAGACAAAAACATTACCATTCTTCAGTTATTTGTATCTAACAATGATTGTCTATATTACTCTACTGACGCATCACAATTTGTTAGAAAAATATAGAATCCTTTGAAAGTATAGTATTTTTGACTTAGGCAATGGCCTAGATGGTTGTTTGTGAAATTGCGTTTGATGTGTCAGAGATTACACATTTAGACTCTGGACAGGAGTGTATTGCTTTTCTGTTCTTTTATTATCTCTCTGAGACATGGGTGCTGAACAAATGTAGAGTTTCTTGTGACTCGGATGTCCTGTTTGTTCAGTCAGTCTGTCACCAACTTCTTGTGAACCTCCCTTCCATTGTCCCCCACCTGTGTCGAGACACTGAATATGACTGTACTGGTCACATTGGTGGCAGACAGTAAACTATGTGGTGAGTTTGTCGGCCTGGTTCCGCATGGCGCAGAGCGGACTATCTTGCCGTCAGGATCTCAAATAGTGAAGAACAACGAGTAATGGCTGCCGTTTCATTTATTCAGCATAGCTCTTTTATTTAGAATCAAACGGTAAATGCCCATTTGTAAGACCTTTTACTCTTGTTTGTTTTATACCATTTTTTTGTACTTCCCAACAGTGCTTATCAGCACTTCGTCATTCCTTATACAATGCTCATGCATTTTAATGCCTGACCCACATTCTCTTTGCACATAAGCAGTCTTGTGTACCAAGAGAGCTAGAAACTTTGAACTTCGCTAGGTGTTCAGAACTGAACTGCAACATTTTCAAAAAGGAAATCAGGGTTGTGAGTAAAGCCCCCTAACCACATACTGCCTTTATTATGTTTGAACTGTGCAAACTGGTGTGGCATTCTCTCCACCACTCTCAGCCCAGGATAGGCCTATGGACTTTTGTTTTGCACATTTTTGTTGCCATAAAAAAATCACTTTGTCGGTTTCTTTAATTTAGCAGATTTAGGATATATTGGAACAGTGTTACCTTTCGAAAGCCTCCAGGGGATGAGAGTCCAGTCTATCTGCTTCTCTCGCCTGTTCTTTTGTCCTTTCTTGAGTACTGTGCTAGCTCTGAAACTATCTCTGAAACTATCTCTGAAACTATCTCTGTAACAAGCTCTGTAACTAGCTCTGAAACTAGCTCTGAAACTAGCTCTGTAACTAGCTCTAAACTAGCTCTGTAACTAGCTCTGAAACTAGCTCTGAAACTAGCTCTGTAACTAGCTCTGAAACTAGCTCTGAAACTAGCTCTGTAACTAGCTCTGTAACTAGCTCTGTAACTAGCTCTGTAACTAGCTCTGTAACTAGCTCTGAAACTAGCTCTGTAACTAGCTCTGTAACTAGCTCTGTAACTAGCTCTGAAACTAGCTCTGAAACTAGCTCTGTAACTAGCTCTGAAACTAGCTCTGAAACTAGCTCTGAAACTAGCTCTGAAACTAGCTCTGTAACTAGCTCTGTAACTAGCTCTGAAACTAGCTCTGTAACTAGCTCTGAAACTAGCTCTGTAACTAGCTCTGTAACTAGCTCTGTAACTAGCTCTGAAACTAGCTCTGAAACTAGCTCTGAAACTAGCTCTGAAACTAGCTCTGTAACTAGCTCTGAAACTAGCTCTGAAACTAGCTCTGAATTATTTTAGATGTTGATGGTGTACTGCCATCATGTTGTTTTACGCTTTCCTGCCCATTATATGAACACCGTTAATGTTATTTACGTGTATATAGATGTAATTCTCCTCCTATATTACTTTACCGCCAATCACAATGAAACCGGACAGCAGTTAATTGCTTGAACATGAACATCCTAATGGCTTCTTGCTTGTAAAAATATTGCCCATCATTTGATAAATGCAATGCCCGTTGTCGAATAATAGACTGCCGCTCGTAAAAGTAATGATGGTGTTTTCCTAAGTGATTCTGCTGTAATAGTTTACGTTTATTGATGTCATTTGGGCATAAAGCTCTCCCTCTCTCTTCATTACCCCTTCTTCAGGCTGTGATTTGGCTTATATCCTCAGAAGATAATTAATTGAATTACTATAATGGAGAGTGGAGGTGTTCCTTCAGAACTATAAAAGGCATTTTAGACCGTTTTTAGGTAAATGTCCTTCGCTCATCCATTTATGTTGAGTTATGAAGTGGTGGATTACTTGTGGGGTGATGGAGCACCCTTTCAAAATAAGAAGCCACTGTTGCATCCTCTTGGTACCCACGCAGCACCATATACAATCACGAAAACATCATGTTACGTCAATGACAAACTTTCCCTGTTGAATGTGTAGGGAAACAGAGGCCAGGGAAACATATTAAATACAAGCGGTCTAAGAGACAGGAAGGCTTCAGCAGTACCTGCATATTGCCTGTAAGACTTTTACGACCTTTCTCAAAGAGCTTTTCCTTCAACATTCATTTGTTCGGCCGGACAAAGAGAATATATTGCTAATGGGATTGAACAAGATGTTGCTCCATCCGTAGGGTGTATATCGAATATATATGTAGGAGAAAATAATTAAACACTCAACTGAATCAGTGGAGTCATAGGGATTACCTCTACTGTACTGCTGTAGCAGGATTCTAACCACACTGTCCTTCCCTCCAACAGAGATTCACAGGGTTGAGTCCTTGCGCCTTTTACTATGCTTTCTACGTTGCACACTTAATAAAGGTTTGATTAAACTAAAATGACACAACGGAAACAAATCAATGTTTCTTCCCAGTGAAAAAAGAGTGCACTTCAGACTGTAAAATAATTAAGAAGGGTTAAACCAGTCTCAGAGGAATGATGTTCTGGTATGTTAATTGTATTTCTGTGAAAAGGTACGCAGGAATGTATTAGCACAGATGTGTACTTTGAATTTAAGTGTTAGTTCTGGATTGAGGCATAGATTAGAACACGTTAATCATGTTTATATCACCACGTAGAAGGATATGCTTCACTGATTAAACCAAATATCCTGTGCATGATCGTCCAACCCTCAACCCCCAAAGGTAGTCTTGTAAACTTGACGTAAATGGAGGCCAGAAAGTAACATAATGAAGTACAGCCTACAGTATGTAGATCGGCATAGGCCTATATTTCAGCTTCCAATGTTTCCATTGTTGCAATCATTTTATTGATTGGTTGACTATTACAGTGCCTTGCGAAAGTATTCGGCCCCCTTGAACTTTGCGACCTTTTGCCACATTTCAGGCTTCAAACATAAAGATATAAAACTGTATTTTTTTGTGAAGAATCAACAACAAGTGGGACACAATCATGAAGTGGAACAACATTTATTGGATATTTCAAACTTTTTTAACAAATCAAAAACTGAAAAATTGGGCGTGCAAAATTATTCAGCCCCCTTAAGTTAATACTTTGTAGTGCCACCTTTTGCTGCGATTACAGCTGTAAGTCGCTTGGGGTATGTCTCTATCAGTTTTGCACATCGAGAGACTGAAATTTTTTCCCATTCCTCCTTGCCAAACAGCTCGAGCTCAGTGAGGTTGGATGGAGAGCATTTGTGAACAGCAGTTTTCAGTTCTTTCCACAAATTCTCGATTGGATTCAGGTCTGGACTTTGACTTGGCCATTCTAACACCTGGATATGTTTATTTTTGAACCATTCCATTGTAGATTTTGCTTTATGTTTTGGATCATTGTCTTGTTGGAAGACAAATCTCCGTCCCAGTCTCAGGTCTTTTGCAGACTCCATCAGGTTTTCTTCCAGAATGGTCCTGTATTTGGCTCCATCCATCTTCCCATCAATTTTAACCATCTTCCCTGTCCCTGCTGAAGAAAAGCAGGCCCAAACCATGATGCTGCCACCACCATGTTTGACAGTGGGGATGGTGTGTTCAGCTGTGTTGCTTTTACGCCAAACATAACGTTTTGCATTGTTGCCAAAAAGTTCAATTTTGGTTTCATCTGACCAGAGCACCTTCTTCCACATGTTTGGTGTGTCTCGAGGTTGCTTGTGGCAAACTTTAAACGACACTTTTTATGGATATCTTTAAGAAATGGCTTTCTTCTTGCCACTCTTCCATAAAGGCCAGATTTGTGCAATATACGACTGATTGTTGTCCTATGGACAGAGTCTCCCACCTCAGCTGTAGATCTCTGCAGTTCATCCAGAGTGATCATGGGCCTCTTGGCTGCATCTCTGATCAGTCTTCTCCTTGTATGAGCTGAAAGTTTAGAGGGACGGCCAGGTCTTGGTAGATTTGCAGTGGTCTGATACTCCTTCCATTTCAATATTATCGCTTGCACAGTGCTCCTTGGGATGTTTAAAGCTTGGGAAATCTTTTTGTATCCAAATACGGCTTTAAACTTCTTCACAACAGTATCTCGGACCTGCCTGGTGTGTTCCTTGTTCTTCATGATGCTCTCTGCGCTTTTAACGGACCTCTGAGACTATTACAGTGCAGGTGCATTTATACGGGGACTTGATTACACACAGGTGGATTGTATTTATCATCATTAGTCATTTAGGTCAACATTGGATTATTCAGAGATCCTCACTGAACTTCTGGAGAGAGTTTGCTGCACTGAAAGTAAAGGGGCTGAATAATTTTGCACGCCCAATTTTTCAGTTTTTTTTTTTTTGTTAAAAAAGTTTGAAATATCCAATAAATGTCGTTCCACTTCATGATTGTGTCCCACTTGTTGTTGATTCTTCACAAAAAAATACAGTTTTATATCTTTATGTTTGAAGCCTGAGATGTGGCAAAAGGTCGCAGTTCAAGGGGGCCGAATACTTTCGCAAGGCACTGTAAGTTGACTAAAATTGAACAATAAAAAAAGGAAATCAGTCACTTGGTCAAATATCTTTCAAGACAATTCATATTTGTAGTTTTTGATTATATTTAATTATATTTTTCTGGATTAAATTATTATGATAATATGTTAACATGTTAACCTGTCTTTGTTTTACATTTTTGAAAAACAGATTTGAATTATTATAATTTTAATTACTGCATTTCTATATTGATCTCCGTTAAATAAATGCTTGATTGCTGGGCAACATACAGAGGATTATGTAGCTAAATATATAACCGCTTAACGTTTTTTTATTGAAATGTTAACAATATTTATTTCGCTATTTTGATATTGATTAGTGATTTACAGAAAAAATAACGTATGTTTATTTGGATTTTAAATGTCGCAAAACTGTTTTTAAAAATGTTTAATTTCTCCTTGATTAGTTCACTTGTTTTTGTAGATAAAAAAAATAAGACAACATAAATCAGTTTTATACTATACGCCTTACACGTCAAGTAGTAACGCTACACAATCGTAAGCTCAAATACATGGACTACAGAAAACAGTCGGCACCAGAAGGACAACTCGCTGTTAGAAACCTTAAACTGCATGTAGGTATTAGGTAACATTAAATGGGTCATGCAGTTCTTTAGTTGATTCTGAAACAAGGAATTAGTGAGTTGTTTATGTATACAGTAGTTTATTTAGCATGTTATAGTGCAAGCGAAAATGCTTAGTAGTTCATTAGTAGTTGGGGCGGCAGGGTAACCTAGTGGTTAGAGCATTGGACTAGTAACCAAAAGGTTGCAAGTTCAAATCCCTGAGCTGACAAGGTACAAATCTGTCGTTCTGCCCCTGAACAGGCAGTTAACCCACTCTTCCTAGGCCGTCATTGAAAATAAGAATTTGTTCTTAAATGACTTGCCTAGTTAAAAAATATATATGTTTTTCTGTTGGGCTTTGGAGATTGGTGCCAATAACAATATGGAAAATATATTGTGGTGGATATATCAAATAAAGATCTGCTGGAGTCCAAGTCAAACCAAAATTCTTTATTTCTGAGCTCAGAGAGAATAACAGAGTTACACAGCGCAGTGTATACAGTCTGAATTCTGAAGCATTGGGTGATAAGCACATATCTTTATAGTTCCTGTTCTTGTGCGGGACTCTCAGTTCCCTTTTTATCTATACAAGGACACTTGAGCAAACTGGTTTACAACACAGGATTATACTCCCAAGAACAGGAGATTATAATAGGACAGGTTAGTCTCATACTTAGTTATGTGGACACATACAATTACAATTTTCCATGACAACCGCATGTTTGATTAAATTACAAACATTTGTGTGTGTGCAAAGTAGTGTGCAAAAAAAACAACAACCTCAAAACGAAATGTTGAGAAATATATATTAAGTCTATGGGTCAACCCATCTTTGAGCTTAATATGAATACCTCAATGATAAGAGTAATACACAGCTAAAACAAAACGTGTTCGTCACAGTTCTGCGGCCAACAATAGCATTTCAACCAGACCATCATACATACTTGATTTTGGGAGTAAAACATACCAGGACATCTGAAAACCATTTACCTCAGGATAGAGTAGCAGCCTGACATGTCAATTGGGAGAAATCCAGACCTAATGAGGTTGAATATAAGAGTCTGGTCTCCTCACAATCAGTGAATGTAATTCTGATCAGGTTTCTTACACTTTTATGATTCCGGTATTGTACGCACTTTGTTACAATATTGACTGCAGGGAATGTAGGTTTCTGTAATGGGATGCTTGGACGACGCTTGTTTGGACTAGGTTTTAGCCTAGATTTGACAGTTATTTGACAGTCATGTGCGGTGTGACCTGACAGTCCTGGTCGATCTGCAGGACGACTGTTGTGACTGTTGTGCCTCGTAGGCTCTCACCTGTTTCTTCTTAGCCTGCCTTGACTGTTTGATGGGGTGAACGACCGATGACTTTGGCACACGTGGTTCTGTCTTGAAGTGAGAGGGCACGGATTTGCTATACCACAGTGCACAGTAAGCGTTGACCTTTAAACAACTAGAGATTTGGAGAGAGAAAGAACGGAGACAGGGAATGAGAAGCTTGTGAAAGTGTAGCATTGCGCTCAAGTCATCTGGGAGCTTTATTTTCAGAATAGCAGACATGTCAAGCCTGTCGTTCTCATGGAGAGTGGGAGGGAGGGAGTTGGGTACAGAGCCTGTCGTTCTCATGGAGAGTGGGGGGGAGGGAGTTGGGTACATAGCCTGTCGTTCTCATGGAGAGTGGGAGGAAGGGAGTTGGGTACAGAGCCTGCCGTTCTCAAGGAGGGTGGGGGGGTGGGGGAGTTGGGTACAGAGCCTGTCGTTCTCATGGAGAGTGGGGGGGGGGGGGAGTTGGGTACAGAGCCTGTCGTTATCATGGAGAGTGGGAGGGAGGGAGTTGGGTACAGAGCCTGTCGTTATCATGGAGAGTGGGAGGGAGGGAGTTGGGTACAGAGCCTGTCGTTATCATGGAGAGTGGGAGGGAGGGAGTTGGGTACAGAGCCTGACGTTCTCATGGAGGGTGGGGGGGGGGGGGAGTTGGGTACAGAGCCTGTCGTTCTCATGGAGAGTGGGGGGGAGGGAGTTGGGTACAGAGCCTGTCGTTATCATGGAGAGTGGGAGGGAGGGAGTATAGACAGTACAAACAGAAGTGTACATTGCTCCAAATACTGAATATGTTAGTAAGGCACGGGGTAAAAGGGTGTACAGTATGAGGATAATATGTCATTCTCTTAGACCATTTTTTATTAATGCCAAGTAAATATGAATGAAAAGTCTTCCATTTGGCTGTAGAATCTGATGATTAGTATCCCCAGTGATGTCATCAGATTATGGATGCCAGCACAGCATACATTTCCCAAGATGCATCTTCTGACATATACAGTAGTCGGAGAAGGTGTTGTATAACCCACTACAGAACCTCCTGCTGTCCCTGTGTCTCATTCCTTCATCATAGATGGTCATTTTTAAATGATTTTCCATATCGCATACTTTTTAACAATCTCTCTCAATCACTACAAAATATTAAATGAAATTACGCTTCAAATGTACACCATTTTGTTTATTAGGAAACTGAAGTTTTATGAATAAGCACATCATCCAGCGAGGATGCTTGTGATCTGAAAAGAAGAGACGAGAGCTTTAAGCTGCACAAAAGGACAGTTTTTCCACCCGGCTTGGTATTATGGTCCTTGCAGTACTATTGGGTCAGTGACGATTCCATATGTGAACTGATGTCAGGTATGGCACCGGACTTTGGTACCAACTGAGATGATTTGATTTCAACAACTGCACATGCTGTACTGGCACCTTTCTTCCTCTCCAGTCACAGAGCTAGAAGTGGGCTGACATGAATCCTTTAATATCTCCTGGAATCACGTTGAGCTTTTGCAAAGAATTGACATTTTCTGTGTTTCTTGTGACACTGAAGTCCTGAATCACAGAGAGACTAATGGAGGTGACCTCTTGACTGAGCAGAGTGTTAGCAGACAGAGAGAGAGAGAGACGTGTTTGAAGACTGGGACAGTGGCAGCAACAGGTGAGGGAACATGACTGGAATGGAAACGGAGCGAGGGTTGTCACAGCGCATGCTCCAGAATCTCTCCATGAGGAGGGGAAAGGAGCACTGAAAGTTGGTTACAAAGATCGGTGAGAGAATCGTTGCAGTCTCACGGTTTAGATATGTTTGTTTGGGATTCAGTCTCTTCATTTAGAACTAGCGGAGCTTGAAAATAAAACAATTGTATAGAAATGTGCACAAATTATGACGTGGAAACAAAGTGTGGTAATATGGGAGATATTATTAATACTAATACTGGGGCACTGCATCTTATGACTGCATACCACTATAATTACCCTTCATTGTTTTCTCTTCTTTAAATTCCTCTCTGCACATTTCAAACAGTTTCAGCGTAACACTGTACTGTATAGGAGATACTACATTCTGAGCACATTAACCTCAAACGCACAAAGCCGACTAAAATGTATAGAAATACCGCTTCCCAATGCATCTGCAATCTGCCCTTTTGGCCAACACTGCAGGAGAACACCTCACAATAGCATCTCTACGCATCTGAATGCCTGCAGTTGTGTAAAGTCGGTTTTTTGAGTATCTGTACTTTACTATTTATATTTTTGACTACTTTTACTTTTACATAACTACAATCCAAAAGAAAATGATGTACTTTTTACTCCATACATCTTCCCTGACACCCAAAAGTACTCATTACATTTTGATACTTAGCAGGAAAAGAAAATTGTCCTATTCACACACACTTATCAAGAGAACATCCCTTGACATCCCTACTGCCTCTGATCTGGTGGATTTACTAAACACAAATGCTTCATTTGTAAATTATGTCTGAGTGTTGGAGTGTGCCACCGGCTATCCGTACATAAATAAAAACAAGAAAACCGTGCCGTCTGGTTTGCTTCATATAAGGAATTTGAAATGATTTCTACTTTTACTTTTGATGCTTAAGTATATTTTAGCAATTGCATTTAAAAACAAATACTTTTAGACTTTTACTCAAGTAGTATTTTACTGGGTGACTTTCACTTTAACTTGAGTCATTTTCTATTAAGGTAATTTTACTTTTACTCAAGTATGACAATTTAATACATTTTCCACCACTGTATGCCTTTACAGTAGGGAAGTATGAATACCTGACAATACCTGGGTGAGATACTTGGTGGTGTGTGAAACCCGGACAGCGGTAACCCGGGTGGCGGCGGGATCTCTCGGCGCTCGGCCTCCGCTCCGGTGCGATGCTTAAGCGCGGTCTCACCTCGGGACGGCAGTGGAGCCAGCTGTACACCAGGACATGGGGAGATTACAGAGCCTGTGGAGTGAGTTTAAACAGGATTAGCCATTCCAGCTCAGGTGCTACACTAATAGGATTAGGGAGTCCCTTTTCTTGTTCATCCCACCGTTAAGTCGAGTTACGGGCCCCCAAAACAAAGGTGTGCTTTTGCACGGTGCAACGAGACACAAGGGAAAGATAGGGCTCTTTAGGGGAGACCACCCTACTTTTAATGGATCCCCACACATGTTCTCTTGAGACTGACCCCTATATTGACTGTCACCCAACACATCGGGGGTCCCCTTAGTTGGAGATGGTACTTTAATTAGTCAATGCATTTTTCAGGGGATAGTAGCCACTTTGCTGGAGGAAGGGTATTGAGGGATGATTGTATTGTTGCTGACAGTTGTGATTGGCCTTTCAAGATTAGTGCTGCTTAAAAGACAAGTACCCTTACAGGATGGGGAAACATGGTTGTTTCATGGAAAAACAAGCTTCTAAAAGATGGCTTGAGACCTAGGACCATAGTACACAGCTTTTTCATTCACAATTATTCAGTGGTGTAAAGTACTTTAGTAAAAATACTTTAAAGTATTTTGTGGGGGTATCTGTACTTTACTTTACTATTTATATTTTTGACAACTTTTACTTCACTACGTTCCTAAAGAAAATGATACATTATTTTCTCCATACATTTTCCCTGACACCCAAAGGTACTCGTTACATTTTGAATTCTTAGCAGGACAGGAAGAAAAGTCTAATTCACTCACTTATCAAGAGAACATCCCTGGTCATCCCTACTGCCTCTGATCTGGCGGACTCACTAAACACATGCTTCGTTTGTAAATGATGTCTGAATGTTGGAAGGTAGGCCTGGCTGCCCAGGGCAGCAGGTAGCCTAGTGGTTAGAGCCTTGTACTTGTAACTGAAAGGTTGCGAGATTGAATCCCTGAGCGGACAAGGTAAAAATCTGTTGTTTTGCCCCTGAAAAAGGCAGTTAACCCACTGTTCCCCTGAAAAAGGCAGTTAACCCACTGTTCCCCGGCCAACATTGGAAATAAGAATGTGTTCTTAACTGACTTGCCTAGTAATATAACCAAGTTGAAATGGTTTATACTTTTACTTTTGATACTTAAGTACATTTTAGCAATTACATTTTATTTAGACTTTTAGACTTTTGCTCAAGTAGTGTTTTACTGGGTGACTAACTTTAACTTGAGTCGTTTTCTGTTAGGGTATCTTTACTTTTACTCAAGTATGACAATTGAATACTTTTTCCACCACTGGATTTATCCTTTGTTTTCAACAACAGTGTGTTTTATTATATAGTTTCAACTGTGATAATAGTTGATAAAACCAATCTATCTATGTATTTTATTCAACACCCTTACATCGATATGGAACCTCATGCAAATGCTCATTTTTAGAGCTAAGTTGGAGTTAACAGGACTTTCTATCTCTATCCATTTAAATGAAAACGGATTCTCCTATCACCATCACCTTTATCGGTCTGATTCCATCGGAGTGATCCCGTATCCATTTCCCAATCATTTTACATCTCAATGGGGGCGCTTACTGTGATGGACTGTGAAAAGGAGGGCTGATTTCTCTTGGGCCAGTTTTGTGGGGGAACCGTAAGGGATCTCCACATAATCCCCAGGTTTTGCCTTCAAAAGCCTTTCTCCTCTGGAAGGCTTTGAGGTTCTTCACACAACTCCCTGCTCCACAGCCCTTTCTAATAGGAGGTTAAGGTTTGTCCAAGGACAAAGGGAGGGCTTGTCCATTTAGGACGGGAAGAGAGACACCTCTTGGTTGGCCTGGCTGGATATCTTCTTGAAGATCCTGAGGGGGCCTGCTGTTCATCAGTTAGACAGGACTCCCAGGGGGCCTGCTGTTCATCAGTTAGACAGGACTCCCAGGGGGCTTGCTGTTCTTCAGTTAGACAGGACTCCCAGGGGGCCTGCTGTTCACCAGTTAGACAGGACTCCCAGGGGGCCTGCTGTTCACCAGTTAGACAGGACTCCCAGGGGGCTTGCTGTTCTTCAGTTAGACAGGACTCCCAGGGGGCCTGCTGTTCATCAGTTAGGCAGGACTCCCAGGGGGCCTGCTGTTCATCAGTTAGTCAGGGCAGGTAGACAGGGAACCCAGGGGGCCTGCTGTTCATCAGTTAGTCAGGGCAGGTAGACAGGGAACCCAGGGGGCCTGCTGTTCATCAGTTAATCAGGGCAGGTAGACAGGGAACCCAGGGGGCCTGCTGTTCATCAGTTAGTCAGGGCAGGTAGACAGGGAACCCAGGGGGCCTGCTGTTCATCAGTTAGTCAGGGCAGGTAGAAAGGGAACCCAGGGGGCATGCTGTTCATCAGTTAGTCAGGGCAGGTAGACAGGGAACCCAGGGGGCCTGCTGTTCATCAGTTAGTCAGGGCAGGTAGACAGGGAACCCAGGGGCCTGCTGTTCATCAGTTAGACAGGACTCCCAGGGGGTCTGGTGTTCTTCAGTTAGACAGGACTCCCAGGGGGCCTGCTGTTCTTCAGTTAGACAGGACTCCCAGGGGGCCTGCTGTTCTTCAGTTAGTCAGGGCAGGTAGACAGGGAACCCAGGGGGCCTGCTGTTCATCAGTTAGTCAGGGCAGGTAGACAGAGAACCCAGGGGACCTGCTGTTCATCAGTTAGTCAGGGCAGGTAGACAGGGAACCCAGGGGGCCTGCTGTTCATCAGTTAGTCAGGGCAGGTAGACAGGGAACCCAGGGGGCCTGCTGTTCATCAGTTAGTCAGGGCAGGTAAACAGGGAACCCAGGGGGCATGCTGTTCATCAGTTAGTCAGGGCAGGTAGACAGGGAACCCAGGGGGCCTGCTGTTCATCAGTTAGTCAGGGCAGGTAGACAGGGAACCCAGGGGGGCTGCTGTTCACCAGTTAGACAGGACTCCCAGGGGGCTTGCTGTTCTTCAGTTAGACAGGACTCCCAGGGGGCCTGCTGTTCATCAGTTAGGCAGGACTCCCAGGGGGCATGCTGTTCATCAGTTAGTCAGGGCAGGTAGACAGGGAACCCAGGGGGCCTGCTGTTCATCAGTTAGTCAGGGCAGGTAGACAGGGAACCCAGGGGGGCTGCTGTTCATCAGTTAGACAGGACTCCCAGGGGGTCTGATGTTCACCAGTTAGACAGGACTCCCTGGGGGTCTGATGTTCATCAGTTAGACAGGGCTCCCAGGGGGTCTGATGTTCATCAGTTAGACAGGACTCCCAGGGGGCCTGCTGTTCATCAGTTAGACAGGACTCCCAGGGGAGCTGCTGTTCATCAGTTAGACAGGACTCCCAAGGGGCCTGCTGTTCATCAGTTAGACAGGACTCCCTGGGGGCCTGCTGTTCATCAGTTAGACAGGACTCCCAGGGGGCCTGCTGTTCATTAGTTAGACAGAGATCCCAGGGGGCCTGCTGTTCATCAGTTAGACAGGACTCCCAAGGGGCCTGCTGTTCATCAGTTAGACAGGACTCCCAGGGGGCCTGCTGTTCATCAGTTAGACAGGACTCCCAGGGGGGCTGCTGTTCTTCAGTTAGACAGAGATCCCAGGGGGTCTGCCGTTCATCAGTTAGACAGAGATCTGAGGGGGTCTGCTGTTCACCAGGTAGTCAGAGATCCCAGGGGGTCTGCTGTTCACGTAGGCAGAGATCCCAGGGGGCCTGCTGTTCTCCAGGTAGACAGAGATCCCAGGGGGCCTGCTGTTCATCAGTTAGACAGGACTCCCAGGGGGTCTGCTGTTCATCAGTTAGACAGGACTCCCACGGGGTCTGCTGTTCATCAGTTAGATAGGACTCCCAGGGGGTCTGCTGTTCTCCAGGTAGACAGATCCCAGGGGCCTGCTGTTCATCAGTTAGACAGGACTCCCAGGGGGTCTGTTGTTCATCAGTTAGACAGGACTCCCAGGAGGTCTGCTGTTCATCAGTTAGACAGGACTCCCAGGGGGTCTGCTGTTCATCAGTTCGACAGGACTCCCAGGGGGTCTGCTGTTCTCCAGGTAGACAGGACTCCCAGGGGGTCTGCTGTTCTCCAGGTAGACAGGACTCCCAGCTGGTCTGCTGTTCACCAGGTAGACAGAGATCCCAGGGTCTTCCAGATAGCTGAAGGAAGATCAATGTTTCTGAAGCTAGGCCTACATCAGGCCTCAGCCTGGCCTGGCTGCTTCTCTCTCCTCCAGTAGGGATTCAGACAGGCCCCATAGTGCTCCATTAAAGCACTTAGCATCTACACTCAATGAGGAACCATTAGGTCCTTCCATTTCGCTTAGCCTCATTGGTAGCCTTCGCAATCAAATTTTTCTCAGGAATTGATATACACTCAGAAGGCTGAGTTGCTCACGACCGACTTTACCACCGCATAAGGAACGGACATCATGGTTGTCCGACCAAGATTGCTACACAAGGAGGTTGATGACCCCGAACCTTCAAAAAAGGAAGCACTACGCAACCGTATACAAGTAGTCCTCTGTCTCTTGGATGTTTTGACAATTTCCTCCCTTAAATCAGCAGTGTTTTTGCTTAAGTCCCAGGAAGGGCCATGACTACAAGCCTAAAGACCCTGAAGTACTATCTTGACACCACCTTTCAAGACTGATGGTCCATGTGTTTTCGCTTTGGGCTTCCTAGACTAGCTTTATCACTCCCTGCTTCTTAGTTTAAGGGGTTAAGGTTCCTTGTCACTCCAACAGTCAATATAAAGCAGAAACCCCATCTGATGGCATTCTGAGTTTTTGATCATTCTAAAAGCAGGGCCATGCTGATGCTCAGTTCAAAAACCACAGCTGTCAATACAAGCCTAGAGAAGCTCATTCAGAAAACTGGTCAATGACATATGCGGTGGTAACATTGACAAGCATGCCCTTGAGTTGTCTGTCTGGCGGAATGGTTCAGCGAGTACCATTTGTGGCAATTTTGTGCTTTTCTCAGTTAACAATCCATCTGCAGACTGCAGGACAATCTGGTTTGAGCTTTTCTCAGTTAACAATCCATCTGCAGACTGCAGGACAATCTGGTTTGAGCTTTTCTCAGTTAACGATCCATCTGCAGACTGCAGGACAATCTGGTTTGAGCTTTTCTCAGTTAACGATCCATCTGCAGACTGCAGGAAAATCTGGTTTGAGCTTTTCTCAGTTAACGATCCATCTGCAGACTGCAGGACAATCTGGTTTGAGCCTTTCAGCCTGTTTACATCTGTGCAAGTATATTTTATTTAAAGCAGAGGAGAAGTCTTGATTTTTTATTAGGTTTTGAAATGGATGTTTGGAAACACTTTCTAATAATGTTCATAAAAAAAATGTGATAAATATTTACTTAAGTTTATTAAGTACCCATTTATGAATAATGCATACACTACTTATATTTTAGTTTATTAATGACTTATTAATTCAAAGTTTTTAGAAAATGTTACCAAATGTTTTCCCTCCAGAAGTGAAGAACCAACATTAAAAGAAACGTGGTGCACCCGAGTTTGGTGCGAACCAATTGGTTCACCCTTTCAGCTAGTTGTGGTGCCAAACAGCTGGGCCACTTCCTCTACCTCAACCAATTGGTTCACCCTTTCAGCTAGTTGTGGTGCCAAACATCTGGGCCACTTCCTCTACCTCAACCAATTGGTTCACCCTTTCAGCTAGTTGTGGTGCCAAACATCTGGGCCACTTCCTCTACCTCGACCAATTGGTTCACCCTTTCAGCTAGTTGTGGTGCCAAACATCTGGGCCACTTCCTCTACCTCGACCAATTGGTTCACCCTTTCAGCTAGTTGTGGTGCCAAACATCTGGGCCACTTCCTCTACCTAGACCAATTGGTTCACCCTTTCAGATAGTTGTGGTGCCAAACATCTGGGCCACTTCCTCTACCTCGACCAATTGGTTCACCCTTTCAACTAGTTGTGGTGCCAAACATCTGGGCCACTTCCTCTACCTCGACCAATTGGTTCACCCTTTCAGCTAGTTGTGGTGCCAAACATCTGGGCCACTTCCTCTACCTCGACCAATTGGTTCACCCTTTCAGCTAGTTGTGGTGCCAAACATCTGGGCCACTTCCTCTACCTCAACCAATTGGTTCACCCTTTCAGCTAGTTGTGGTGCCAAACATCTGGGCCACTTCCTCTACCTCAACCAATTGGTTCACCCTTTCAGCTAGTTGTGGTGCCAAACATCTGGGCCACTTCCTCTACCTCAACCAATTGGTTCACCCTTTCAGCTAGTTGTGGTGCCAAACATCTGGGCCACTTCCTCTACCTCGACCAATTGGTTCACCCTTTCAGCTAGTTGTGGTGCCAAACATCTGGGCCACTTCCTCTACCTCGACCAATTGGTTCACCCTTTCAGCTAGTTGTGGTGCCAAACATCTGGGCCACTTCCTCTACCTCGACCAATTGGTTCACCCTTTCAGCTAGTTGTGGTGCCAAACATCTGGGCCACTTCCTCTACCTAGACCAATTGGTTCACCCTTTCAGATAGTTGTGGTGCCAAACATCTGGGCCACTTCCTCTACCTCGACCAATTGGTTCACCCTTTCAGCTAGTTGTGGTGCCAAACATCTGGGCCACTTCCTCTACCTCGACCAATTGGTTCACCCTTTCAGCTAGTTGTGGTGCCAAACATCTGGGCCACTTCCTCTACCTCAACCAATTGGTTCACCCTTTCAGCTAGTTGTGGTGCCAAACATCTGGGCCACTTCCTCTACCTCGACCAATTGGTTCACCCTTTCAGCTAGTTGTGGTGCCAAACATCTGGGCCACTTCCTCTACCTCGACCAATTGGTTCACCCTTTCAGCTAGTTGTGGTGCCAAACATCTGGGCCACTTCCTCTACCTCGACCAATTGGTTCACCCTTTCAGCTAGTTGTGGTGCCAAACATCTGGGCCACTTCCTCTACCTCGACCAATTGGTTCACCCTTTCAGCTAGTTGTGGTGCCAAACATCTGGGCCACTTCCTCTACCTAGACCAATTGGTTCACCCTTTCAGATAGTTGTGGTGCCAAACATCTGGGCCACTTCCTCTACCTCGACCAATTGGTTCACCCTTTCAGCTAGTTGTGGTGCCAAACATCTGGGCCACTTCCTCTACCTCGACCAATTGGTTCACCCTTTCAGCTAGTTGTGGTGCCAAACATCTGGGCCACTTCCTCTACCTCAACCAATTGGTTCACCCTTTCAGCTAGTTGTGGTGCCAAACATCTGGGCCACTTCCTCTACCTCAACCAATTGGTTCACCCTTTCAGCTAGTTGTGGTGCCAAACATCTGGGCCACTTCCTCTACCTCAACCAATTGGTTCACCCTTTCAGCTAGTTGTGGTGCCAAACATCTGGGCCACTTCCTCTACCTCGACCAATTGGTTCACCCTTTCAGCTAGTTGTGGTGCCAAACATCTGGGCCACTTCCTCTACCTCGACCAATTGGTTCACCCTTTCAGCTAGTTGTGGTGCCAAACATCTGGGCCACTTCCTCTACCTCGACCAATTGGTTCACCCTTTCAGCTAGTTGTGGTGCCAAACATCTGGGCCACTTCCTCTACCTCGACCAATTGGTTCACCCTTTCAGCTAGTTGTGGTGCCAAACATCTGGGCCACTTCCTCTACCTCGACCAATTGGTTCACCCTTTCAGCTAGTTGTGGTGCCAAACATCTGGGCCACTTCCTCTACCTCAACCAATTGGTTCACCCTTTCAGCTAGTTGTGGTGCCAAACAGCTGGGCCACTTCCTCTACCTCAACCAATTGGTTCACCCTTTCAGCTAGTTGTGGTGCCAAACATCTGGGCCACTTCCTCTACCTCAACCAATTGGTTCACCCTTTCAGCTAGTTGTGGTGCCAAACAGCTGGGCCACTTCCTCTACCTCAACCAATTGGTTCACCCTTTCAGCTAGTTGTGGTGCCAAACATCTGGGCCACTTCCTCTACCTCAACCAATTGGTTCACCCTTTCAGCTAGTTGTGGTGCCAAACATCTGGGCCACTTCCTCTACCTCAACCAATTGGTTCACCCTTTCAGCTAGTTGTGGTGCCAAACATCTGGGCCACTTCCTCTACCTCAACCAATTGGTTCACCCTTTCAGCTAGTTGTGGTGCCAAACATCTGGGCCACTTCCTCTACCTCAACCAATTGGTTCACCCTTTCAGCTAGTTGTGGTGCCAAACATCTGGGCCACTTCCTCTACCTCAACCAATTGGTTCACCCTTTCAGCTAGTTGTGGTGCCAAACATCTGGGCCACTTCCTCTACCTCGACCAATTGGTTCACCCTTTCAGCTAGTTGTGGTGCCAAACATCTGGGCCACTTCCTCTACCTCGACCAATTGGTTCACCCTTTCAGCTAGTTGTGGTGCCAAACATCTGGGCCACTTCCTCTACCTCGACCAATTGGTTCACCCTTTCAGCTAGTTGTGGTGCCAAACATCTGGGCCACTTCCTCTACCTCGACCAATTGGTTCACCCTTTCAGCTAGTTGTGGTGCCAAACATCTGGGCCACTTCCTCTACCTCAACCAATTGGTTCACCCTTTCAGCTAGTTGTGGTGCCAAACAGCTGGGCCACTTCCTCTACCTCAACCAATTGGTTCACCCTTTCAGCTAGTTGTGGTGCCAAACATCTGGGCCACTTCCTCTACCTCAACCAATTGGTTCACCCTTTCAGCTAGTTGTGGTGCCAAACATCTG
The DNA here is from genome assembly GCF_045791955.1 of Oncorhynchus clarkii lewisi. Taxonomy (NCBI): domain Eukaryota; kingdom Metazoa; phylum Chordata; class Actinopteri; order Salmoniformes; family Salmonidae; genus Oncorhynchus; species Oncorhynchus clarkii. Next base: position 13,919,034 of record NC_092147.1, on the reverse strand, counting down.
GGCCACTTCCTCTACCTCAACCAATTGGTTCACCCTTTCAGCTAGTTGTGGTGCCAAACATCTGGGCCACTTCCTCTACCTCAACCAATTGGTTCACCCTTTCAGCTAGTTGTGGTGCCAAACATCTGGGCCACTTCCTCTACCTCAACCAATTGGTTCACCCTTTCAGCTAGTTGTGGTGCCAAACATCTGGGCCACTTCCTCTACCTCAACCAATTGGTTCACCCTTTCAGCTAGTTGTGGTGCCAAACATCTGGGCCACTTTCTCTACCTCAACCAATTGGTTCACCCTTTCAGCTAGTTGTGGCTTTTTGGAACCGAGAAACCCGCCTCTGTGACCCACTCCACCCCAGAAACTTCATTATGACAGAGATCCTTCAGAAATATTCAAGGCATCTGATGGAGATCAGGATGTGTCATCCTTTTATCTATTTTGTCAAGTGCACCAGTCCCTATGGTGTTTCATTTTTTTTCTGAGCTCTTGGCTGATTTCTTTTGATTTCCCCATGATGTCAAGCAAAGAGGCACTGAGTTTGAAGGTAGGCCTTGAAATACATCCACAGGTACACCTCCAATTGACTCAAATTATGTCAATTATCTTATCAGAAGCTTCTAAAGCCATGACATCATTTTCTGGAATTTTCCAAGCTGTTTAAAGGCACAGTCAACTTAGTGCAAAATGGCTCAAGGACAACAAAGTCAAGGTATTGGGGTGGCCATCACAAAGCCCTGACCTCAATTCTATTTGAAATGGGCAGAGCTGAAAAAGTGTGTGCGAGCAAGGAGGCCTGTGACTCAGTTACACCAGCTCTGTCAGGAGGAATGGGCCAAAATTCTTATTGTGGGAAGCTTATTGTGGGAAGCTTGTGGTAGGCTACCCAAAACATTTGACCCAAGTTAAACAATTTAAAGGCAATGCTACCAAATAATAATTGAGTGTATGTAAACTTCTGACCCACTGGGAATGTGATGAAAGAAATAAAAGCTGAAATAAATCATTCTCTCTGCTATTATTCTGACATTTCACATTCTTAAAATAAAGTGGTGATCCTAACTTACCTAAGACAGGGAGTTTGTACTAGGATTAAATGTCAGGAATTGTGAAAAACTGAGTTAAATGTATATGGCTAAGGGGTATGTAAACTTCTGACTTCAACTGTATAAGCCCATTTTGGTTTCCAACCTGCACACCGTTTTTACCAGTTTTTAAATTCTGTACTGTATTGTCTTGTATTGTACTGTATTGTCTTGTATTGTACTGTATTGTCTTGTATTGTACTGTATTGTCTTGTATTGTACTGTATTTCACTTGTTTTCTTTGGTGTGATTAAATGAAATCTTACACCATACAGTACGTAGATGTATAAAATGACGACGGCTGTTTCTCACCACATGCTGTACAGGACCCAAAGCGGGCGTCTTACCATATGCTGCCATCCAAAATGGACATATTATTTTTCTGACAAATGTTGTCAGACATACAAACAAACTCTGAATTGGCCATGTAGTGAAATATGTGTGATAGGTTATGAGTTGGATTTAGATTTATATATATATATATATATATATATATATATATATATATAGTCCCTTTAGATGAAACTTGTTGACCCTGCAGCTCTGTACATGTCTATACATGTAGTCCTTTAGGGACTATTTATATCTAACTGAATGCTCCATGAATCGTAAATCACTATTACATCCTGCAGTTCCTTATTAAGACTGTCATTCAGATAAAAGTTTTTATTTTAGCGTGGTTTAGTCTCAACAAGCAAAAACAGTTACTTAACTACTTGGATGCTTACCAGATAGTGAATCCTTGTCGCAGCACCTCAGAAAGGTAGCCTAGTGGTTAGCGCGTTGGGCCAGTAACCAAAAGGTTGGGGCGGCTGGTAGCCCAGTGGTTAGCGCGTTGGGCCAGTAACCAAAAGGTTGGGGCGGCTGGTAGCCCAGTGGTTAGCGCGTTGGGCCAGTAACCAAAAGGTTGGGGCGGCTGGTAGCCCAGTGGTTAGCGCGTTGGGCCAGTAACCAAAAGGATGGGGCGGCTGGTAGCCCAGTGGTTAGCGCGTTGGGCCAGGAACCAAAAGGTTGGGGCGGCTGGTAGCCTAGTGGTTAGCGCGTTGGGCCAGTAACCAAAAGGTTGGGGCGGCTGGTAGCCCAGTGGTTAGCGCGTTGGGCCAGTAACCAAAAGGTTGGGGCGGCTGGTAGCCCAGTGGTTAGCGCGCTGGGCCAGTAACCAAAAGGTTGCTGAATTGAATCCCAGAGCTGACAAGGTAAAAGTCTGTCGTTCTGCCCCTGAACAAGGCATTTAACCCACTGTTCCCTGGTAGGCTGTCATTGTAAATAAGAATTTGTTCTTAACTGACTTGCCTAGTTAAATAAGGGTTCAATAAAAAATAAAGTCCATATACTGTGTAGTCCTTCGTCTCTACGTGGGGACCAGAAAAATGTTTTTTCCTTTGTCTCTCCAAATGATTTAAATTATCTAACAGCCGCATTATTGTGCACAAAAATGCTCAGACCCACTTACATACAAACATCCACCCTCATACACACCCATCCACTAACATACAGACATCCACCCTCATACACACCCATCCACTAACATACAAACATCCACCCTCATACACACCCATCCACTAACATACAAACATCCACCCTCATACACACCCATCCACTAACATACAAACATCCACCCTCATACTCACCCATCCACTAACATACAGACATCCACCCTCATACACACCCACCCACTAACATACAAACATCCACCCTCATACACACCCACCCACTTACATACAAACATCCACCCTCATACACACCCACCCACTAACATACAAACATCCACCCTCATACACACCCACCCACTAACATACAAACATCCACCCTCATACACACCCACCCACTAACATACAAACATCCACCCTCATACACACCCACCCACTACCATACAAACATCCACCCTCATACACACCCACCCACTAACATACAAACATCCACCCTCATACACACCCATCCACTAACATACAGACATCCACCCTCATACACACCCATCCACTTACATACAAACATCCACCCTCATACACACCCACCCACTAACATACAAACATCCACCCTCATACACACCCACCCACTAACATACAAACATCCACCCTCATACACACCCACCCACTAACATACAAACATCCACCCTCATACACACCCATCCACTAACATACAAACATCCACCCTCATACACACCCACCCACTAACATACAAACATCCACCCTCATACACACCCACCCACTAACATACAAACATCCACCCTCATACACACCCACACACTTGACAATATGTATTTGTCTATTGTATAGTATGCATCATGCCCCATTATTTAACTTTTGACTTTATTTGAATGAGAAAATCTGCAAGTTGATATTTGTGGACAGATATGTAGAGTAGTATAGGAAACATAATGTGAAGCAACCAGAATACCAGTGAAGCAACCAGAATGTTTTTGTGTATTTTTATTGTTTTGGAGCCTCTGCTTGTTATCTTTATGACTTTAGCCTGGTTCTCAGAAAGTAAACAAGAAATAATGCTCTGAGATATTCTAGGATCCGCACGTTTACCCAGTTTGTTCACACATTTTCCTCCCTATCCATTTCTGTCCCAGAAGTGAATGTTTTCCTGTCAATCAAGTCAAACTGCCTTGTTACCATGACATTGTGGCAGTCAGTCTATACAGGATCTGAAGAGCTGACGGAGCCTTCAGAAAGTATTCAAATCTCTTGACCTTTTCCACATGTTGTTGTTACAGCCTGAATTTTAAATTGATTACATTGTGATTTTGTGTCACTGACACACAATACGCCATAATGTCAGCGTAATTATGGTTTTTATTATTTCATTTTCAATACATTTGCAAAAAAAAAAATTTAAAACATGTTTTATGGTGTATTGTGTGTAGATGGGTGAGACCCAATTGTGAATTCAGGCTGTAACACAACAACCTGTGGAATAAGTCAAGGGGTTTGAATACTTTCTGAAAGCCCTGTATATGCTACACTCCACGCTGCTACTGCCTTCTCTCTCTATGCTGGCAACTGTGGTCACATCATTAGCAAAAGCTCCTACAATTCTGCCCCTGTGCCCCTTTTTTAATATAGTCTCATAACCCTTTTTCCAAAAGATAGTCTGTGGTCTAAATAACTGCTTGCTCAAGCGTACTCCGAATAACTTGTGTTTTTTGAATTTCCACTTGGTGTAGACCGTGCACATTAGTAGTGCCCAGGGAGAGAGGGAATTCCATGGGTCATTACTGCTGCTCATAACCACACCTAGTGAAAAGGACTTGTGACCATTACAGGAACCCGTGACATACTGTCTGAGGGTCCTGGCCAGTTGTATCTCTCCAGGGGGCAGAGAGCCCCCCTTAAAAACAAAATGTCTACGTGGTGGAATATGGGAAGCTTATGGCGGAACTTCCAATGCCAGAGTAGTACATGATGATTGGGGGAGAGGGGTGTCACAGGGTTGGAATGGTGTGCATGTGTGTGTATGGGGGGGTCGTGTATGGGGGTGGGGTCTTGTATGGGGTGGGGACGTGGGTGTTGGGTTCGTGTATGGGGTGGGGTCGCGCATGGGGGGGTTGTGTATTTGGGTGGGGGACGTGTATGGGGGGTGTTGTGTATTCGTACTTGTGTGCTCATTAGTGATGGGAGAAAAATCAACACAGTTACATTTGGGGAGATTATGTTTGACGATATATTGTATAGTTTTGGCAATGTCATTTTTTTCCGGTAGTTGACTGTACTTGCACCAAAACTCCAGGATTTGTCCTTCATAGTTTGTTCTCCATCTTCTTTTTAAATAGTGAGCCAACATGTTTTCATCACTTTTATTTCCATGACTGATAAACTCGTTCTCATGCTCTCGTCTCTCTGCAGCAGGTGAGCAATATGTTTAACAACAAATCACAGTATCGAATCGCAATACATATCGTATCGGCGCCTAATTATGGTGATCATTTCGTACCGTGAGGTCTCTGGCAGTTCCCAGCCCTAGTGCTCATGAGGTCTTTGTCTGTGTGTGGGTATGTGTGTGTGTGTGCGCATGTGTGTATTGGCGTGTGTGTGTGCTTCTGTGTGTGTGTCTAAGAGTCACAAACTAACAGTGTGGTTAATGATGTTAGAGGGAAGTCTAAGCCCTTTCCCTCAAGTCTCTTTCTCACTTGGAAACATGTGCGATCCAAGGAGGGTGGATCAGCTCTTCCTGACTGGGTCTCTCCATCCTGACTGGGTCTCCATCCTGACTGGGTCTTTCCATCCTGACTGGGTCTTTCCATCCTGACTGGGTCTCTCCATCCTGACTGGGTCTTTCCATCCTGACTGGGTCTTTCCATCCTGACTGGGTCTCTCCATCCTGACTGGGTCTTTCCATCCTGACTGGGTCTCCATCCTGACTGGGTCTCTCCATCCTGACTGGGTCTCCATCCTGACTGGGTCTTTCCATCCTGACTGGGTCTTTCCATCCTGACTGGGTCTCTCCATCCTGACTGGGTCTTTCCATCCTGACTGGGTCTTTCCATCCTAACTGGAGCTTTCCATCCTGACTGGGTCTCCATCCTGACTGGGTCTCCATCCTGACTGGAGTTTTCCATCATGACTGGGTCTCCATCCTGACTGGGTCTCTCCATCCTGACTGGGTCTCTCCATCCTGACTGGGTCTCTCCATCCTGACTGGGTCTCCATCCTGACTGGGTCTCCATCCTGACTGGGTCTCCATCCTGACTGGGTCTCTCCATCCTGACTGGGTCTCCATCCTGACTGGGTCTCCATCCTGACTGTGTCTCCATCCTGACTGGGTCTTTCCATCCTGACTGGGTCTTTCCACCCTGACTGGGTCTTTCCATCCTGACTGGGTCTCTCCATCCTGACTGGGTCTCTCCATCCTGACTGGGTCTCTATCCTTCACAGAGTGTAGACTGAGGTTCATGACTCCCTCCAGACTCACAGGGTCTACTGTAGGACCTGTGTGAAAGTGTGTGAAGACCTCCAGGGAGCTTGCGACCTATCCCAGCTTTCCCTCTGATGGGCAGGCGGAGAGGGGAACGAGGGAGAGGGGAAAGAGCCGAAAGGTATTCCGAGATATTCTGAGGACTGTTTTAATCTGTCGGTGGAACAGGGCAATTAGGGAATCCTCGGAAGAACCGGGCCAGTGAACCCTTTATGGCCGAGGCTGCTCCGTACACACTGGGGTTAAAGCTGCCGAGAGGGACTCCTCTGGATGGGTCTTTTCTGCCTCGTTAGCTTTAACAAAAAAGGATTACTGTGGTCAAGGAACCCCCCCCCCCCCCCCCCCCCCCCACACACACACACACATCTCATACAGGCTGTCCCTTGCCAGCGTTCGGCGATCGCAATTAACTGGAGTTTCTCATCGAAAGTAAATGGACGAAGTCAGCATGTATGAGAAAGCCCTTGTCCCCTACCCACACCCATCACTACTGTAATTATTGAAAGGAGGGCTGGGCTTTGGCGGTGGGGGTGGTGAGTGTGTGTCTGTGGGAGGGTTAAAAAGGCTTAAAAAGGCTTTGTTCAAGTGCAGGGCTTTTTTTCTCAACGAAACTGAGGCTTGAGGCTTGTCAGTTGCACCAGGTCAGCTTGAACAGACCATGAAGTGAGGTAGTGGCTTGGAGTGGGAAGGAGGGTTCATGGTGGCATGTCTGTTTATATGCTCTCCAGTGAAGCTCTTAAGGAGTCCCTCCCTCTGGATAACCTGATAGTATCTTCTACCAGATTGTCATTAGTCGGTCTGGACAATAAACGGCAACCAGACCACAGCATGCACTTCATTTTTGCAAGACAAGTTTATTTGAGGTCCTTGAAAAGTTGTTCCTCTGCCCTCTCGCTTCTCTTCCTCCTTTGTGGAAGAGGGGGCCATGTTGGATCGCCCTTTCTGGGGTGTGGAAAGGGAGGGCGCAGAGCAGAGACCATGGCAGAACTTAATCCCTGTCCCTCTGGAGAAACCCTCCCTCCTCCATGCCCGCTGATAGGGCACAGGGCCGTCCCACTCGTCCTCTTAGAGGGGGCGTTGTGGGTTCGTGTGCGTGTGTGTGTGTGTTTGGAGGTTAGTGGTACTAAGTGTCTGGCCCCCTCACACACAGCGAGTCAGAAGCCAGGGGAGAGGCAATGGGATTACCCCCCCCCCAATAGGCTTGCATCCTAGCCCAAGGTCAAGGCCCATTCAGGGCCAGAACACAGCTGGCCGGCTTCGAGGACGGACCCCTCTCGCCCGGCCGTTCCTTCCACTTGGGCGAGCAAAGCTCCAAAAACAGTCTCCTTAGTTTTGTAGTGAGGAGGCCAAGTTTCAGCCACATCTCTGCCTAGCCATACAGGCTGTCAGTATTTGTCAGTGTCATTGATGCGTGTATGTGTGGATGGATGGATGTTGTAGGCTAGCCCACCTCTGGCTTGTGACTACAGTAGAACATACTGTGGACACTCGGCGAACAGAAAAGGCATGTTTTCATTATGGGGGTGTTAAGATGAAGTGGAGTATCTGGGAAACGGGTGACCTCTCCTGCAGATCTGCTTCCATATACAGGCTAAAGTAAGAGATTACCCCTCGTTTTGAAAAACAAACCAAATTATGATTCCGTTCCAAGGCCCAGGTTATTTCATACACATTTTTGAGATGCCATTGAGCACTGTGTGGAGTAGTGTGCTTAAGATGATTTTTTATTTTTAAAGTCTTGCACCATTCTAATGGTCTTCATTATTGATAAGCCGAAATTACAGTGTTCCTTTTCATAAATCACTGAAAACGTATGAACAACAGTGGTTTATAGCTTGCCTTATCGGCAGGGGAGCGAGGCATACGTGGGGGTATGTGCTACTCTGGATAATCATTGTATAAATGAGTGAATGAGACCCATTTAGTACACTATTTTTCCATAAGATCCTTAAAGGCTCATTAGGTCATCAGAACTTAATCATGAACTTAATCATTTATTTGTGGTGCCCCCTCTCTCCGACCTCTACACATTAAGTCCATTACTCCCAGCGCCTCAGCTACATTTGAATGATTGATGAGTATTGATCTCCACGAACACACGTGCATCGTACAGTATATCATCTCAACACGAGCACATTGATCACACGCTGGTGGGGGGGTTGTTGGGAAAGAAAAGCACCACCAGCCAACCGCCGCCGCTCGTAGACAGCCCGAGACAGATATCAGTCGGGAGTCGGCCTGTGTGCAAATTCCCTATCTCGGTAACCCGAAGCGGGGACAGAATTCCTCGACATGCATTACCCAGGTAGCAGCAGAGACGCTCACTCAGTACCTCATCGCTCCTGTTGTTCCTTGTGTTTCTGCCCAGCGATCAGTGACGCCCAAAGGGAGTCTTTATCCTGAACAGTTTCACAGAATAAAACCTTACCAGATTGCTTATTGATTGGTAGTGGAGCCGAGCGGTAAAACAAGGAAAGGCTGTGGCCTCTCTCCATCCCCACTGCTGCAGGAACCAGGCTGCCTCACGCCACATTCCATCTCCCACAGCCATGCCTGATACCCCTTCAGCCCGTCACCCCCGCGCACAGCCACTGAAGTGGCACGCTCATATATCACACTCCACAGAATCACCTGTGTGTGTGTGTGTGTGTGTGTGTGTGTGTGTGTGTGTGTGTGTGTGTGTGTGTGTGTGTGTGTGTGTGTGTGTGTGTGTGTGTGTGTGTGTGTGTGTGTGTGTGTGTGTGTGTGTGTGTGTGTGTGTGTGTGTGTACGCGTGCACGTTTAGTATTGGCTTCCGATATTTTAGCCATGTTATTTAGGCTCACTCGAGTTGGCTGTGCATTGGTGGTCCCCAAACTGAAAATATGGTTAAATCCTTATCATTTAATCTGTGACGACTCCTCACAAAAATGGTTGAAGGGACATTTTGATGGCAGTCTATAAAATCTTTAAGTATTCTATCCTGGCATTTTGGGAACTATTTGGCACATGTGAAACATTGGGTTTTAACTCTTACCAGATGCCAGTTCAGAGTCATTTTATTCTGGATAAAGAATATCATAGGGGTTTGTAGTGGAAAATGTTGACTAACCTAACTCTGCAGTCATAAGGTTTAATAGAAAGAAAACGAGTGCATTTTGGCAGCGATTCAGCCCCTGGCATTCAGTTGCCTTCATTAAATGTACATTTGCTTCTGTATACAGTGTGTTAAAATTCTGAACATTGGTTCCCTCAAAATATGTTGTTTTCTGTTCTACAACTAAATAATGTTTTTTTCATTGGTATCATCTGTTTCTGGTTAATTTTACTGCAGTTTCTCACTTTATACATCCAGCATTTTTCATGGATCAGATATTATTTTGTTGAGCTACATGCAACCTCTGACTTGGGTTCTGTTTCTACCACTGAGCTTGTAGATCTGTAGATTCATTTCTTTGATAACATCCTTATATACTTGAGTTGTATCCTGAGGCAATATTCTATGTCTTCAGTATGACAGGAGACAGTAACAATAGCTGCTGGTTCTGGGGTTTAGTTCAGGCTTTGTTTTTTGATTTTTTTGTAGGAGTGTATTGGGCTGTTGGATTTCTTTCTCTCCATCTTACATTTGGTGGCAGCGGTGGGATCTCTCTCTCTCTCTCTCTCTCTCTCTCTCTGCTGATGCACCTTGTTAATAACATTCTTCTCTTGTGGACTTGATTTATTTACCATCCAGAGAAATCCAGGATTTATTGATGTTTGATGGATTGTTTTATTTCCTCGGTGTGTTATTGATAAGAGACCGGTGTTGTGTGTTCATTCCATACATATATACAATTTGCATCTGTAATACAAAGCTTTTGTGGTCGTAGGATCACAGTTTTGTGAGTTCCTCCTTACAGAAATCTAATTTGAACCGGGGGATTATTTTTAACGTGGAATTGTACATGTGTGAATGTGGGACAGTGCATTCAATTCCCAAAATATTTCCAGCTGGGAAGAAAAAATGAATGTCATGAAAGTCACCATGAAAACACATCATAGAAAACAAACAGAAACAACATATAGAACGACGTACTGGACGAACAAACGGGAAAGTTTCAACAAATGATCTCCGCTGCGTTTATATCGGACCTTCCAAAATAATGTCGTGGGTGATCTATATCTATTTAATTAGCTTTATTTGGGCCATACTTAAACTGTAATTTGGTTGTAAAATAAATCTCACCAGCAATGTTAGCTGATATAGACCTATTGGCTTGACGGAGCTATTGGATGGTGCTTGTGGAACGTTCAGCCATCCTCATGTTATACTCACCACACCTCTTTTGTCTCTGTCAGGTTTAATCATGAACAAATGTGACACTTAATCATGATTTGATGATATTATCCTCAATGTGTTAGGTGGTAGAAAGCAGTCCAAAGAACGTCCACGTGGTTCACACACAACTCTGAAAGAGTGTAAATAACATCCGACTGGTCTTAGGTCTTAATTGCCCGTACTACATTTCCAGAGTTATCATGCCACCTAATGAGGTTCACTTTGGAAAAGTTTACTTTGCAGGTGCAGCACTGACCCGTCCTAGTTTGCCACAAGCATCACACCCTATGCTCAGGGACAGACGGAGAGTTCATCATGGACAGGAGCCCAGCCTTACCATTATTGGCTGGTTGATTGCCTATAGGACTGAGCGGGCACAAACCATTTAACATGCTGCGCCGTTTAAAAAAAGCCCTGGCTTGTTTGATTACAGAGACTAAGCATGGCCTCAACATTTTTACAGTGGCTGGCTGCGCGACCAGGTAGACGAGCTGACAAATATCATTTCTAATGAGAGAATCCTTTTGGTCGAAATTCGCTAGCTATGATTTCATTGTGAACAACAGCCTAATCTTTCAAGTCCTTAATAAAGAGATGCTCTGCTTTTTTGACACCACACTCCACAAAGCAAGTCCTGCAGGTTCTAGTTTTATCTTATCTTGATTATTGTCCAGTCATATGGTCTAGTGCTGTAAAGACCTGGTTAATTTAAGCTGCAGCTGGCCCAGAACAGAGCGGCACGTCTTGCTCTTCATTGCAATCCGAGGGCTGATATTAACACTATGCATGCCAGTCTCTCTTGGGTAAGAGTTGAGGAAAGACAGACTGCGTCACTTCTCGTCTTTATTTTTTAAATGTACTTTTATTTAACTAGGCAAGTCAGTTAAGAACAAATTCTTATTTTCAATGATGGCCTAGGAACAGTGGGTTAACTGCCTGTTCAGGGGCAGAACGACAGATTTGTACCTTGTCAGCTCGGGGGTTTGAATTTGCAACCTTCCGGTTACTAGTCCAACGCTCTAACTACTAGGCTACCCTAAGAAGCAGGTTGGAAATTCCAAATGGTTTGCATAGTCAACTTACACACAGCTCTGACACAAGCACTTACGCCACCAGACATGCCACCAGGGGTCTTTTTACAGTCCCCAGGTCCACAACAAATTCAAGGAAACGTACAGTATTAAACAGAGCCAGTGCATGGAACCCCGTTCCATCATTTATAGCACAAGTGAACAGCAAACCTGGTTTAAAAGAACAAATAAACCAACACCTCACGGCACAATGCTTCTCCCCCATGTGACCTACTTGTTGTGTGTATGTACTGACATGTACAGTGCATTCAGAAAGTATTCAGACCTGTTGACTTTGTCCATATTTTGTTACATTACAGCCTTATTCTAAAATTGATGAAATTAAAAAAAATGTCCTGATCAATCTACACACAATAACTCATAATGGCAAAGTGAAAACAGGTTTTTAGAAATGTTTGCATTTTTTTTTTTAATACCTAATTTACATAAGTATTCAGACCCTTTGCTATGAGACTCGGAATTGAGCTCAGGTGCATCCTGTTTCCATTGATCATCCCTTGAGATGTTTCTACAACTTGATTGGAGTCCACCGATGGTAAATTCAATTGATTGGACATGATTTGGAAAGGCACACACCTGTCTATTTAAGGTCCCGCAGTTGACAGTGCATGTCAGTGCAAAAACCAAGCCATGAGGTCGAAGGAATTGTCCGTAGAGCTCCGTGACAGGATTGTGTTGAGGCACAGATCTGGGGAAAGGTACCAAAAAACCACCAAGACTCTTCCTAGAGCTGGCCACCTGGCCAAACTGAGAAAATCAGGGGAGAAGGGCCTTGGTGACCATCGGGTCAAGAACCCGATGGTCACTCTGACAGAGCTCCAGAGTTCCTCAGTGGAGATGGGAGAACCTTCAAGAAAGACAACCATCTATGCAGCACTCCACCAATCAAGCCTTTACAGTAGAGTGGCCAGACAAAAGCCACTCCTCAGTAAAATGCACATGACAGCCCGCTTGAACTTTGCAAGGCACCTAGAGGACTCCGACCATGAGAAATAAGATTCTCTGATCTGATGAAACCAAGATTTAACTGAATACCAAGCATCACGTCTGGAGGAAACCTGGCACCATCCCTACGGTGAAGCATGGTGGTGGCAGCATCATGCTGTGGGGATGTTTTTCAGCAGCAGGGACTGGGAGACTAGTCAGGATCAAGGGAAAGATGAACGGAGCAAAGTACAGAGGGATACTTGATGAAAAGCTACTTCCGAGCACTCCGGACCGCAGACTGGGTTGAAGGTTCACCTTCCAACAGGACAACAACTCTAAGCACACAGCCAAGACAACGCAGGAACGGCTTCGGTAGAAGTCTTTGAGTATCCTTGATTTGCCCAGCCAGAGCCCGGACAAACATCTCTGGAGAGACCTGAAAATAGCTGTGCAGCGACTCTCCCCATCCAACCTGACAGAGCTTTAGAGAATCTGCAGAGAAGAATGGGAGAAAATCCCCAAATACAGGTGTGCCAAGCTTGTAGCATCATTCCCAAGAAGACTCAAGGCTGTAATCACTGTCAAAGGTGCTTCAACAAAGTACAGAGTAAAGGGTCTGAATACTTATGTCAATTTGATATTTCTGTTTTTTATTTTTCATAAATCTGTAAACGTTTCTAAAAATCTGTTTTTGCTTTGTCATTATGGGCTATCGTGTGTAGATTGATGAGGGGGGAAAACGATTTAATCTATTTTAGAATAAGGCTGTAACGTTCCAAATTGTGGAAAAAGTCAAGGGGTCTGAATACTTTCCGAATGCACTGTGTGTGTAACTGATAGATGCACACACACTACATGTTAATGTTTTTAAATGTATGTAAATTGTCAAGTGTTTTGTCTGTAATGTATTTTTGTTTTATGTCGGATCCCAGTAAGAATAGCTGTCAGCATTAGTGTCACCATGAGGATCCTAATCAATCTAATCAAAAGCAAGTGATCCTATGGAGGGCTTAGTGTAAGGGAAGTATAGGCTTAGTGCAAGGGAAGTATAGGCTTAGTGTAAGGGAAGTATAGGCTTAGTGCAAGGGAAGTATAGGCTTAGTGTAAGGGAAGTATAGGCTTAGTGTAAGGGAAGTATAGGCTTAGTGCAAGGGAAGTATAGGCTTAGTGTAAGGGAAGTATAGGCTTAGTGTAAGGGAAGTATAGGAATCTGGTTATGGTCAAATTCTACACTTTGATGAACTGTGAAAGGCCAGGGGTATGTGTTCACCTGCTAATTAATACAATGGTCATTTCCAGGAGTACTTAAGCCTCTCGCCTCACAGGGAACTACTCTCTTAAACAGAAGAAAATGTGTGGATTTTTACAGGACTATGTCACTTCAGAAATGTCATCACGTTGAATGTAGTGACATTTTTCAATAGTCGTTTTTGGTGCTGTTTTTTTTTTACCGAGTTTTACCCCCCAGATAAAGGGGGTCCCGTTGGGATGTGACAAACAGATATTTATTGATATCATTTCTCCTACTGAGATCTGACTTTCCCAGTGCCTTCAAGAAAGACATGAGGGCGTCTAGAAGTCCATACAAGGTGTAGGCCAGGTGCCTTTCTAGGTACACGTATGCAGTCCACAACTTAAACTGCAGACATAAACACAGACGAAGCTGCTGGTTCGTCGGTGGCAGATACTTAAACGCTAATGACGGATGATCTTACACATACTTTATGTCTGCGCTATACGCTGTAGTAATGTCGGAGAGGGAATGTAAACATTCCCCGACCTTGCTTTACTGCCGCTCACTTACCCCTTCCTGAGGAGCCACCAACGCTGAGGAGAAAATGATTTTATGTTGAGTTCCAACGCAAGGTCGAGGCTTCACCATGAAGGAGATTGGTCAGTCTGGGGGGCTACATGAAACATTACAGTGTTTTAATGCTCTTCAGGCCAAAGATGGAGACGTAATGAGATGCATCATGGCTGTACGACTGCGAGTTGGAAACAATGTAAAATCCAATCGGAGGGGGAAGAACCACATACCTTCACAATCATCTGTTTAATAAGCCAACCTTGATTTGTTACAATTACAATGGCAGCATTCTTCTCGGCATGCAACAGTAAAACCAGAAAATATGAAACTGTTCTCCCCCTACTGGGTCTGTAACAAAGTTATAAAGCAGATGAAAAACTCTTTCTAAACTATTATCTGTGTTTACTATGATGTAAAACCGTGGAACCAGATGAATTATTCAGGCTAATGCATTATTAAAAGGCATGCTGGTGTTGTGCTACTGTGATGTCTGTTGTTATGCAGTAGGCCATTTTTACACATCGAGGAGTGTCAAGTGTAACCAGTTCAGTTAGGCGCAATTTCAAATGCCTTCAAAGCATTCTCTTGAATATCCTGTTTGTTGTCCTCATCGTATTCTATACAACATCCTGCTGTGATTGGCTAATGTGAAAGCCTCATGTCCTTAGAATTCCTGTACTGTCAGGCTGTTTGCATCGTAGTGCAACCAACCAGTATCAGCAACTGTGTGTTGTCAGGCAAAAGAACCGGCCTCCATCACCCCATCCATTCATATTAGCTGGTTGCAGGTCTCTTAACCAATCAACTACAATATCTCTCAAACCTACAGAACCGTAGCGCGTAGGGGAACTGACCAGAGGCCAATTGCTCTGGACTTTATCATGTGTCAGTCCAATTACTCTGCTTCATCTCAATGGAACTATTCAATCAACTTGCTTAGTATCTTAGACTAGGCCCAGGTTTTTGCCATTATACTGAAGATGTTAGCCTTGAGTTGGTCCACTGGCAACTGAGATCCCAGCCGTATGATTGGCTGGGCGTTGTTCTGAACAGCCAGTAATAATTGATGGGGAGGGAGCTGCAGCACCAGTAGGCCCCATCATGCTTTGGATTGGCTTGCATTTTAAAATGTGTGTATTGAGATGTGTGGATTGAGGTGTGTGTGTATGTGTGTGCGTGAGTTTGTTGTTAGGGCCCTATTTTTCTTTTATCCACTCATTCACAGTCCAGCCATCCTGCCTGCTAAATGAACACTAATCTGTTAGAAGAGAGTATCAACTGGCCGGACAGAAGAATAGGGCTGCTGAAGACTGAGGAGGGCTGTGTTGGAAATGTAAAACAGCCACAGACACCTTGTTCTGTCAGCCTCACTTCAAAGTCAATGCCTGTATAAACACACACGCACACACACACACACACGCACACGCGCACACAAGTACGCACACACACGCGCACACACACACACACACACACATACATACATACATACACACACACACACACACACACACACACACACACACACACACACACACACACACACACACACACACACACACACACACACACACACACATACATACACACACAGTGACTTGCAGAGGTGAATAGAATTGACTTGGTGAATTTTCCAACAAAGGCTCCCCAAATAAATCCACTTTTCTTGCCTCAAGTCTTAAAGCGGGCGGAGGACCTGACAGACAGAGAAGACAGGGGTGCTACACTTCCAGTGGAGGCTGCTGAGGGGAGGACGGCTCATAATAATGGCTGGAATGGAGTCAATCAAATGATATCAAACACATCAATGATGTGGTTTCCATGTGGTTGATTCCACTCCAGCCATTATTATGAGCTGTCCTCCCCTCAGCAGCCTCCACTGCTACACTTGTACCTATGTGTATTTTTCAACACCTGTAGCCCTGAAAGATTGACGGCTCAGAGGACTTTTTTTCCTTCTGAATAACGCAGCATCCGTCAATGGTAGCTGCCTCTCCTGTCAATCTCGTGACTGACAAATGGTGATGGTAGTATTTAAATAAAAGAAAGGCTCAGAAGAATACACCCTCCGTTCCACAGTTATGTCTCTAGTAGGCTTGGGCGGTATCCAGATTATCATACCTTCATACCGACCTTCTGCCATACCAGGATATTTGGTAATACCGGCACTGAACACAAGGGACACTGTTTTCAAACCCCCACTAATACTCTGTTATCCGAAGGTTAGCAATGCTAACAAATACATGTAAAATCCCATAGTGAATGCTATTTAAATGCTAACGAGTGCATTGCGAACATTTTATAAATATATGCCATTTAGCAGATGCTTTGATCCAAAGCGACTTACATGCGTGCATACATTTTACATATGGGTGGTCCCAGGAATCAAACACACTATCCTGGCATTGCAAGTGCCATGCTCTATCAACTGAGGACCAGTCTCTGACCTAAGTTAACTGTCAACTGTTAACTTTTCAGGACAGACATCCCAGCTGATAAAGTCATTCAAAAATGTTACTCACTGTTTGCTGCACACACAAAACAAATATTACAAGCAAGGCTCTTGATCCAGGATAGGATTCTCTGCTGTTACAAAGCGAGGCTTGATTTTGGAAGAAGCTAACCACTTAGCTAGATAATGTTGCTAACTGCAGAGCAATTAGCATATTTTAGACATTTAACTTTAATAGTTATAAGATATCTAGCCGGCAAACATTTAGTTGTGAATTCCATAACTAGATCACCTGGTGTGTGTTGCACAACAGTGAGTGACTCACAAGACTCCGGTCTCTATTTGTGCTTGTAAACAAACACCACGTGACTGGGGACTACCGGTAAGCTTCATAATGAAAAATTATTTGAAATTATATCTCCTAACGTATTGCACAGGTTGACTACAGGTATTTACTTATAAAGTAGCTACAAATATTATACATGTATTAAAAACTAGTTTCAACGGTATTGACAGTTATTGAAAAACCATCCCGTGGCTATTCCCAAATACCCTGGTATATGGTCTATACGGTATACCGTCCAAGCCTACACTTTATGGCCCAGAAAATAGCCCTGTTGACTACTTCTGTCAGAGTTATACAGTGCCTTGCGAAAGTATTCGGCCCCCTTGAACTTTGCGACCTTTTACCACATTTCAGGCTTCAAACATAAAGATATAAAACTGTATTTTTTTGTGAAGAATCAACAACAAGTGGGACACAATCATTTTTCTTCCAGAATGGTCCTGTATTTGGCTCCATCCATCTTCCCATCAATTTTAACCATCTTCCCTGTCCCTGCTGAAGAAAAGCAGGCCCAAACCATGATGCTGCCACCACCATGTTTGACAGTGGGGATAGTGTATTCAGGGTGATGAGCTGTGTTGCTTTTACGCCAAACATAACGTTTTGCATTGTTGCCAAAAAGTTCAATTTTGGTTTCATCTGACCTTCTTCCACATGTTTGGTGTGTCTCCCAGGTGGCTTGTGGCAAACTTTAACCGACACTTTTTATGGATATCTTTAAGAAATGGCTTTCTTCTTGCCACTCTTCCATAAAGGCCAGATTTGTGCAATATACGACTGATTGTTGTCCTATGGACAGAGTCTCCCACCTCAGCTGTAGATCTCTGCAGTTCATCCAGAGTGATCATGGGCCTCTTGGCTGCATCTCTGATCAGTCTTCTCCTTGTATGAGCTGAAAGTTTAGAGGGACGGCCAGGTCTTGGTAGATTTGCAGTGGTCTGATACTCCTTCCATTTCAATATTATCGCTTGCACAGTGCTCCTTGGGATGTTTAAAGCTTGGGAAATCTTTTTGTATCCAAATACGGCTTTAAACTTCTTCACAACAGTATCTCGGACCTGCCTGGTGTGTTCCTTGTTCTTCATGATGCTCTCTGCGCTTTTAACGGACCTCTGAGACTATCACAGTGCAGGTGCATTTATACAGGGACTTGATTACACACAGGTGGATTGTATTTATCATCATTAGTCATTTAGGTCAACATTGGATTATTCAGAGATCCTCACTGAACTTCTGGAGAGAGTTTGCTGCACTGAAAGTAAAGGGGCTGAATAATTTTGCACGCCCAATTTTTCAGTTTTTGATTTGTTAAAAAAGTTTGAAATATCCAATAAATGTCGTTCCACTTCATGATTGTGTCCCACTTGTTGTTGATTCTTCACAAAAAAATACAGTTTTATATCTTTATGTTTGAAGCAAAAGTAAATGTGAAATGTGGCAAAAGGTCGCAAAGTTCAAGGGGGCCGAATACTTTCGCAAGGCACTGTAGCTTCACTGGCTCGTTCCTCTTGGGGCGAGAGACTTCCCAGCTCTTCCCAGTTCTTCCTTAGTGGATAGCCCAATCCCAAATTGACCCCTGAAATACCCTAGGTCACTTCACCTAGGTCTGATTGGATTGGACCCTTACAAGTGAAGGGGATAGGGAGTTAAGGATAGGGTATATGCTACCTTTGGGATCAGCCCAGTGAGAAGACCCTGGGCGGTGTTCATTTCATTTTGTTTCTCCTGCAAGATGTGAATATGCATTGGGAAAAGGAAGGTTTCAATGTCAAGTGAAGGCATGTAGCTCTTTGCTGAAGATATTGGATAGTGTTGTGCCATGTGTTCCATGATTGCATCATCAAAGATAAGGTTATTTTGAAATATGTGTCAAAGCATTTGTCAGAAAAACCTCAACAAAACCCCCAATTTATGACTCTTTCAGTCATATATTAAACAGGTCAGAGTTCCAAGGTTGAACCAAAGGAGATATGGACAGTTCGGTGTCTATAGTTGACAGTTCTCCAAGATGGCGGCTGTATTTTTCCAACCTCTCTTTGCACCCCTAATCCCTGTGTGTCTGAGCTTGTGACCTGGGCTTTCCTGGAGAGACAGTCTTCATGAGAAAAGCAGGCTGTGATCTGGGCTTCTGTGAAGAGAGAGAGGCTTCACGAGAAAACAGGTTGTGACCTGGGCTTTCCTGGAGAGACGAGCCTTCTTGAGAAGGCTGTCCTACTTCCCTGTTAAGATACAGGCTGAAAAGCGCCCCCCTCCTCCACCACCCAAACCCTTCCTTTCGACTTCATGCTAACAAGTGCTCCCAGGTGGGTGTTGCCATGGAGATTTACCCCTGGCTGCCGTGGTGATGAGCTTGAGGCAGAACCGGGAGCAGGTTTGCTGAAGACAACTGAAGCCCTTTCCTTGCTCTCTGGTTCTCTCTCTCTCTCTCTCTCTCTCTCTCTCTCTCTCTCTCCTCCTTCTCTAGGCCTAGTTCACCCACTTACAGCAGTTGAAAAAACACACTTTTTTGTATCCAGGTGGCTTAACTTGTAAATTATGAGATCTGTGACTTACTGATCAACATGCCTTACCTCCATGTGGTATTTACCTGCAGTACTATCTATTGCATCTTAGCCGCTCTGTCACTGCTCATCCATATATTTTATACTTATATAATCTTATCCCATTTCCTTTACTAGATTGTGTGTATGAGGTTTAGTTGTGGAATTTGTTGATACTGCTGCACTGTCGGATCTAGAAGCATAAGCATTACACTACACTCGCAATAACATCTGCTAACCATGTGTATGTGACCAAATGTGATTTGATTTGAGTGACTCCAATACCCAGATCTCCACCTGGCAGCACAGTTGTATTATAATGACAAATATAAGGCTCTGCTCGTTTGGTAACTGACAGCCGTATTTTACTAAACCAGTGCAACATGTTTTGTGAATCCAAGTGACTAACAGAATATCCAGATATTGTGCTAGATGCCCTATCACGGAGCATGGTTTATGGTCCTTTCCCTCACTCAAAGCAACTATGTTGTTGTCCTTTTCAAATCAAATAACATTTTATTGGTCACATACACATATTTAGCAGATGTTATTGTGGGTGTAGCGAAATGCTTGTGATCCTAGCTCCAACAGTGTAGTAGTATCTAACAATACACACCAAAAACACACAAATCTAAAAGTAAAATAATGGGAGTTAAGAAATATATATATTTTAGGACGAGCAATGTCGGAGTCCGGACTATATACAGTTGAAGTCGGAAGTTTGCATACACCTTAGCCAAATACATTTAAACTCAGTTTTTCACAATTCCTGACATTTAATCCTAGTAAAAATTCCCTGTCTTAGGTCAGTTAGGATCAACACTTTATTTTAAGAATGTGAAATGTCAGAATAATAGTTGAGAGAATTATTTATTTCAGCTTTTATTTCTTTCATCACATTCCCATTGGGTCCGAAGTTTACATACGCTCAATTAGTATTTGGTAGCATTGCCTTTAAATTGTTTAACTTGGGTCAAACGTTTGGGTAGCCTTCCACACGCTTCCCACAATAAGTTGAGTGAATTTTGGCCCATTCTTCCTGACAGAGCTGGTGTAACTGAGTCAGGTTTGTAGGCCTCCTTGCTTGCACACGCCTTTTCAGTTCTGCCCACATGTAACGTTCTTCGTCGGGCGAAAGAGAGGAGGACCAAAATGCAGCATGATGATTATCCATTTTAATAGAAAACTATAACAACGAACAAAAACAATAAACCCGACCAAATGAACGAAGACGAAACAGTCCCGTAACGTGAACACAAACACAGGAACACTGGAAACAGGAACAATCACCCACACCCCACAATACAAAACAGGCTACCTAAATATGGTTCCCAATCAGAGACAACGACTAACACCTGCCTCTGATTGAGAACCATATCAGGCCAAACACATTGAAACAGACAAACTAGACATACAACATAGAACGCCCACTCATATCACACCCTGACCAAACAAAACATAGAAACAAACAACGCAAACTATGGTCAGAGTGTGACAGGGGGGACCCACGCCACGGGTCCCGAACGGACGGGAGATTCCGGCAGCGCCGGACAGGCGGTAGACTCAGGCAGCTCCGGAGTGAAGGCCGATTCTGGCATCGCCTGGCTGACTGGCGGCTCCTGGCTGACTGACGGCTCTGGCGGCTCCTGTCTGACTGGCGGCTCTGGCGGCTCAGGACAGACTGGCGGCTCAGGACAAACTGGCAACTCTGGCGGCTCAGGACAGACTGGCGACTCTGGCGGCTCAGGACAGACGGGAGACTCTGGCGGCTCAGGACAGACGGGAGACTGGCGGCTCAGGACAGACGGGGGACTCTGGCGGCTCAGGACAGACGGGAGACTCTGGCGGCTCAGGACAGACGGGAGACTCTGGCAGCACTGGGCAGGAGGAAGGCTCTGGCAGCGCTGGACAGACGGGAGCACCTTTAGGGAGAAGACGGAGAGACAGCCTGGTGCGGGGGGCTGCCACCGGAGGGCTGGTGCGTGGAGGTGGCACCGGATAGACCGGACCGTGAAGGTGCACTGGAGCGCTTGAGCACCGACCCTGTCCAACCTTACCTGGTTGAATGCTTCCTTGCCAGCCGTGTTCCCTCGAAGCGCTGGCTCCCATTACCTGCTGCCTCCACTCTCCTGGCTGCCTCCACCTGTTCCCATGGGAGGCGATCCCTTCCAGCCAGGATCTCCTCCCATGTGTAGCAACCCTTGTCGTCCAAAACGTCCCCCCATGTCCAGGAGTCCTGTGATCGCTGCTGCCCGATACCACACTGCTTGGTCCTTTTTTGGTGGGTGTTTCTGTAACGGATGTCGTCTGGAGATAGAGAGGAGGACCAAGGTGCAGCGTAGTAAGTGTTCATGTCTTTTTAATAAACAAACTGAACACTGGAACAAAACAATGAACGATGTGAACAAAACGAAACAGTACCGTGTGGCCCAAATCAAATCAAAATCAAATCAAATCAAATTTACTTATATAGCCCTTCGTATATCAGCTGATATCTCAAAGTGCTGTACAGAAACCCAGCCTTAAACCCCAAACCCCAAACAGCAAGCAAACACTCACACGGAAACAAACACCCACAAACCAAAAGTGAAACCCAGGCTACCTAAGTATGATTCTCAATCAGAGACAACTCACGACACCTGCCTCTGATTGAGAACCATACTAGACCGAACACAAAAACCAACATAGAAAAATAAACATAGACTGCCCACTCCAACTCACACCCTGACCATACTAAAACAAAGACAAAAACAAAGGAACTAAGGTCAGAACGTGACAGTGTAGAAAATACCCATCGACTGAGGACGAGGGTCACCATTATGTAATTCATTTAAATTATCCAACCATTATAATAAACTACACTCATCAATCAGCCTCCATTATCATGTGAATGCTGTAGGGCCATAATCGTATCCAGTGGGTATCGCCATGGTTGCGAGTCTTGCGTCATCACTCGGAATACTATAAGATGCACGTGTCTAGGTTTACCGTTATTTAATTACTAAGAGGCTGAAGAACAAAGAGTTAATATCTTGTAATTGATGTCTTACCATTTTATTATTGCGTTAAGCTTAGCCGAGAGTTGCACAGTTAGAGACCAAGCATATCTGCTATGTATATTATGAATAGCATTTACCATTAGACGTTTCACCAAATAATAATTCAAGGAATATTAGTCAGACATGAGAGGGCTACGGTTCGTATCCATTTGGTGGTGGTACACACTAAGTCTTAATAGCATAGAAAATGTACCAATGACTCAACGTTTAAACACAGCTTTTATTCTTCCAAGAGCTCCAACTCCCAGTATCTCCTATCGTGTAATTAACATCACTTTGCATGGCCCAAAACATGAAAAGAAAGGCATGAGAACAACACACATCTAATCATTACAACTCTTATCTAAATTATACTGGCGTACCCCTGTGTTGCTCCTCTTTGAACTGTCCGCCATCCGACCAACAGAATAACACAGGTTCTCTGTAACAATACATCCAGTACAATAAAACATATCAAAATTCATAGCTCTTTATCATCTCTTGAAACAATCTAAACATGACAATTTAATTCACAGAGTAACATTAATTTCGTAGATTCAAGATTCATCAGTCTTCACCTCTCCTTGCCTCAGTCACCCTAAGACTTCTGTGGGAACATTTCTTCATCGAGATTGACTCCTGTGATAACCCACAGATGGCCTGTCATTCAAATAATGCCTTAGATCGTGATTGAGTCATCGCGCTGTGCTCCCACGCTAGCCAGTCACTAGTCGAGTATCAACTTCTCTCATCCACTACACATATGCTAGTATGGGTATTCAGACACAGACATGGTCTCTCTCTGCTGAAGTAATAAGTAACAAGTCCTCTACCCACCCCTTTATTTCAGGTTCCCTCCCCTTCTCTCTCTCTTTTTCTCTCTCAAGCCAATTCCCCTTTGAATAAGACTTTGTTCTTAACTGATTTGCCTAGTTAAACAAAGGTGAAATAAATAAAAGAAGTAAATAATGAGTTAGAGCGAGTGAGAGGGGAAGATAGAGGAAATAGAGGTACATCGCAGGGTTCACTCATCAATTTCAACAATCTTCAAGTTATGGAGTTGGAATTAAAACAGTTTGGACTGAAATTCTATATTTGTACATTTCCCAGTTTCTGGAATTGTTTGAATCATCTTGCATTTCTCTATTTTATAGTAATCCCCAGTTTACAATTGGCTCTTTCATCCCCCTCCTCTCCCCTGTAACTATTCCCCAGGTTGTTGCTGTAAATGAGAACGTGTTCTCAGTCAATTTACCTGGTAAAATAACGAATAAATAAAAAAGAACATATAAATAAATAGCTAGGCTGTCTGAACAGTGATCTGATCAACTTGAAGCCTGAGGGAATTGAATTTGAATGTGTGTAATTGTTGGGGATAATACTGAATTGGGAATTGAGAGGAATGAATCATCTGAATTGAAAGACTGACCTAGAATTTTGAGTTAAATTAAATGGAATTTACAGGGAGATGGAATTAACCCCAACCCTGGTACAGATAAATACCTAGGTACAGAGAGAAAGAGAGGGAGGGGTACAGAGAGAAAGAGAGGGAGGGGGACAGAGAGATAGAGAGGGAGGGGTACAGAGAGAAAGAGAGGGAGGGGGACAGAGAGAAAGAGAGGGAGGGGTACAGAGAGAAAGAGAGGGAGGGGACAGAGAGATGGCGAGGGAGGGGGACAGAGAGATGGAGAGGGAGGGGGACAGAGAGAGGGAGGGGGACAGAGAGAAAGAGAGGGAGGGGGACAGAGAGATGGAGAGGGAGGGGGACAGAGAGAGGGAGGGGGACAGAGAGAAAGAGAGGGAGGGGTACAGAGAGAAAGAGAGGGAGGGGGACAGAGAGATGGCGAGGGAGGGGGACAGAGAGATGGAGAGGGAGGGGGACAGAGAGATGGAGAGGGAGGGGGACAGAGAGAAAGAGAGGGAGGGGGACAGAGAGATGGAGAGGGAGGGGGACAGAGAGATGGAGAGGGAGGGGGACAGAGAGAGATCATGGCTATAGAGAGTGAAGGCTTGAGTTTGAAAGACAGGATAGCGAGTGATAGAGAGAGGGGGACAGAGAGATGGAGAGAGGGGGACAGAGAGATGGAGAGAGGGGGACAGAGCGGAGGACAGAGAGATGGAGAGAGGGGGACAGAGAGAGGGGGACAGAGAGATGGAGAGAGAGGGACAGAAAGGGGGACAGAGAGATGGAGAGAGGGGGACAGAGAGATGGAGAGAGGAGGACAGAGAGATGGAGAGAGGGGGACAGAGAGATGGAGAGAGGAGGACAGAGAGATGGAGAGAGGGGGACAGAGAGATGGAGAGAGGGGGACAGAGAGATGGAGAAAGGGGGACAGAGAGATAGAGAGAGGGGGACAGAGAGATAGAGAGAGGGGGACAGAGAGATAGAGAGAGGGGGACAGAGAGATAGAGAGAGGGGGACAGAGAGATAGAGAGAGGGGGACAGAGAGATGGAGAGGGAGGGGGACAGAGAGATGGAGAGGGGGACAGAGAGAGATGGAGAGGGGGACAGAGAGAGAGAGAGAGGGGGACAGAGAGAGAGAGAGAGGGGGACAGAGAGAGAGAGAGAGGGGGACAGAGAGAGAGAGAGAGGGGGACAGAGAGAGAGAGAGAGGGGGACAGAGAGATAGAGAGGGGGACAGAGAGATGGAGAGAGGGGGACAGAGAGATGGAGAGAGGGGGACAGAGAGATGGAGAGAGGGGGAAAGAGAGATGGAGAGAGGGGGAAAGAGAGATGGAGAGAGGGGGACAGAGAGATGGAGAGAGGGGGACAGAGAGATGGAGAGAGGGGGACAGAGCGATGGAGAGAGGGGGCAGAGAGATAGAGAGAGAGGGACAGAGAGGGATCATGGCTATGGAGAGGGAAGGTTTGAGTTTGAAAGACATGAGAGTGAGTGATAGAGAGAGGGGGACAGAGAGATGGAGAGAGGGGGACAGAGAGATGGAGAGAGGGGGACAGAGAAATGGAGAGAGGGGGACAGAGAGATGGAGAGAGGGGGACAGAGCGATGGAGAGAGGGGGCAGAGAGATAGAGAGAGAGGGACAGAGAGGGATCATGGCTATGGAGAGGGAAGGTTTGAGTTTGAAAGACATGAGAGTAAGTGATAGAGAGAGGGGGACAGAGAGATGGAGAGAGGGGGACAGAGAGATGGAGAGAGCGATACCTGCTAATTATCAAAATCCAGAAAAGAGACGTTAAATTCTACAACTACCTAAAAGGAAGCGATTCCCAAGCCTTACATAACAAAGCCATCACCTACAGAGAGATGAACCTGAAGAAGAGTCCCATAAGCAAGCTGGTCCTGGGGCTCTGTTCACAAACACAAACACATCCCACAGAGCCCCAGGACAGCAACATAATTAGACCCAACCAAATCATGAGAAAACAAAAAGATAATTACTTGACACATTGGAAAGAATTAACAAAAAAACTGAGCAAACTACACTGCTATTTGGCCCTAAACAGAGAGTACACAGTGGCAGAATACCTCACCACTGTGACTGACCCAAACTTAAAGAAAGCTTTGACTATGTACAGACTCAGTGAGCATAGCCTTGCTATTGAGAAAGGCCGTCTTAGGCAGACATGGCTCTCAAGAGAAGACAGGCTATATGCTCACTGCCCACAAAATGAGGTGAACTGAGCTGCACTTCCCAACCTCCTGCCCAATGTACAACCATATTAGAGACACATATTTCCCTCAGATTACACAGATCCACAAAGAATTTGAAAACAAACCCGATTTTGATAAACTCCCATATCTATTGGGTGAAATACCGCAGTGTGCATCACAGCAAAAATATTTGTGACCTGTTGCCACAAGAAAAGGGCAACCAGTGAAGAACAAACACCATTTTAAATACAACCCATATTTATGCTTATTTATTTTCCCTTTTGTACATTAACCATTTGTACATCATCAGAGGGGGACAAAGAGATAGAGAGAGGAGGACAGAGAGAGAGGAGGTCAGAGAGAGAGAGAGATAGAGAGCGAGGAGGACAGTGAGAGAGAGAGGAGGTCAGGGAGAGAGAGAGGGGGACAGAGAGAGAGAGAGGAGGACAGAGAAAGAGAGAGGAGGTCAGAGAGAGAGAGGAGGTCAGAGAGAGAGAGAGGGGGACAGAGAGAGAGAGAGGAGGACAGAGAGAGAGAGAGAGGGGGACAGAGAGAGAGAGAGAGGGGGGGGGGGGCAGAGAGGGAACATGGCTATGGAGAGGGAAGGTTTGAGTTTGAAAGACAGACGTATGAGTGATCGAGAGAGGCGGACAGAGAGATGGAGAGGGGGGACAGAGAGAGAGAGAGGGACAGAGAGATTGAAAGACAGGAGAGTGAGTGGTAGAGAGAGGGGGACAGAGAAATGGAGAGGGGGGACAGAGAGAGAGAGAGAGAGAGAGAGAGGCCCATTGCCCTTTATGGTTGTGAGGTCTGGGGTCCGCTCACCAACCAAGACTTCACAAAATGGGACAAACACCAAATTGAGACTCTGCACGCAGAATTCTGCAAAAATATCCTCTGTGTACAACGTAGAACACCAAATAGTGCATGCAGAGCAGAATTAGGCCGATACCCACTAATTATCAAAATCCAGAAAAGAGCCGTTAAATTCTATAACCAGCTAAAAGGAAGCGATTCCCAAACCTTACATAACAAAGCCATCACCTACAGAGAGATAAACCTGGAGAAGAGTCCCCTAAGCAAGCTGGTCCTGGGGCTCTGTTCACAAACAGACCCTACAGATTCCCAGGACAGCAGCACAATTAGACCCAACCAAATCATGAGAAAACAAAAAGATAATTACTTGACACATTGGAAAGAATTAACAAAAAAACAGAGCAAACTAGAATGCTATTTGGCCCTAAACAGAGAGTACACAGCGGCAGAATACCTGACCACTGTGACTGACCCAAAATTAAGGAAAGCTTTGACTATGTACAGACTCAGTGAGCATAGCCTTGCTATTGAGAAAGGCCGCCGTAGGCAGACATGGCTCTCAAGAGAAGACAGGCTATGTGCTCACTGCCCACAAAATGAGGTGGAAACTGAGCTGCACTTCCTAACCTCCTGTCCAATGTATGACCATATTAGAGAGACATATTTCCCTCAGATTACACAGATCCACAAAGAATTCCAAAACAAACCCAATTTTGATAAACTCCCATATCTATTGGGTGAAATTCCACATTGTGCCATCACAGCAGCAAGATTTGTGACCTGTTGCCACGAGAAAAGGCCAACCAGTGAAGAACAAACACCATTGTAAATACAACCCATATTTATGCTTATTTATTTTATCTTTTGTCCTTTAACCATTTGTACATTGTTAAAACACTGTATATATATAATCTGACATTTGGATTGTCTTTGTTGTTTTGAAACCTCTGTATGTGTAATGTTTACTGTTAATTTTTATTGTTTATTTCACTTTATATATTCACTTTATATATTATCTACCTCACTTGCTTTGGCAATGTTAACACTTTTCCCATGCCAATAAAGCCCTTGAATTGAATTGAGAGGGACAGAGAGATTGAAAGACAGGAGAGTGAGTGGACTAGAGAGAGGGACAGAGAGATTGAAAGACAGGAGAGTGAGTGGTAGAGAGAGAGGGACAGAGAGAGAGAGGGAGAGGAGAGTGAGTGGTAGAGAGAGAGGGACAGAGAGATTGAAAGATAGGAGAGTGAGTGGTAGAGAGAGAGGGACAGAGAGATTGAAAGACAGGAGAGTGAGTGGTAGAGAGAAGGGGACAGAGAGATTGAAAGACAGGAGAGTGAGTGGTAGAGAGAGAGGGACAGAGAGAGAGATAGAGAGAGGAGAGTGAGTGGTAGAGAGAGAGGGACAGAGAGCGAGAGAGAGAGAGGAGAGTGAGTGGTAGAGAGAGGGGGACAGAGAGAGAGAGAGAGAGGAGAGTGAGTGGTAGAGAGATGGGGACAGAGAGATGGAGAGAGGGACAGAGAGATTGAAAGACAGGAGAGTGAGTGGTAGAGAGAGAGGGACAGAGAGATTGAAAGACAGGAGAGTGAGTGGTAGAGAGAGGGGGACAGAGAGATTGAAAGACAGGAGAGTGAGTGGTAGAGAGAGAGGGACAGAGAGATTGAAAAGCAGGAGAGTGAGTGGTAGAGAGAGAGGGACAGAGAGATGGAGAGGGGGACAGAGATTGATAGACAGGAGAGTGAGTGGTAGAGAGAGGGGGAAGAGAAGGGAGCACATTGCAGCATGCTCACGGTAGGTCTAGATGTGTCTGAGAAGAGGTCAATTCTCTCCATTGTCCAATCAATGGTGGCCGTTCCCCCATGACCAATAATAGATAGGGAAAGAGACACTCCACAGGAGCCAAGGATATGCAGTACAGAACTTTCCCTTTGATTGAAAGAGTTTATATAGATTAGGTTGTTTACATCGGCAAAGCCAAGTTTTTATTGATCAGTGCATTATGTTTGTGGGTAGTGGAGCTGGATCAGGGACTGGATCAGGGACTGGATCAGGGACTGGATCAGGAACTGGATCAGGGACTGGATCAGGGACTGGATCAGGGACTGGATCAGGGACTGGATCAGGGACTGGATCAGGGACTGCAGGAGGCAGGTTGACGCTTTGAATATACTTTGTATCATTTTGTATGAAGTGTTTTTATTTGTATTATTTCATCTTTATTTAACTAGGCAAGTCAGTTAAGAGTCAGTCTTATTTATAATGAAGGCCTACACCGACCAAACCCTGAGGCCTCAGACTGCTGGGCCAATTGTGCGCCGCCCTATGGTACTCCCGATCACGTCCGGTTGCGATTACAGCCCGGGATTGAAACATTGTCTGTAGTGACGCCTCTAGCACTGAAATGCAGTGTCTCAGACCGCTGCCTCAGACTGCCGCCTCAGACCGCTGCCTCAGACCGCCGCCTCATACCGGTGCCTCAGACCGCCGCCTCTGACCGCCGCCTCAGACCGCCGCCTCTGACCGCCGCCTCATACCGCTGCCTCAGACCCCTGCCTCAGACCACCGCCTCAGACCGCTGCCTCTGACCGCCGCCTCAGACCGCTGCCTCTGACCGCCGCCTCATACCGCTGCCTCTGACCGCCGCCTCTGACCGCCGCCTCATACCGCTGCCTCAGACCGCCGTCTCAGACCGCCGCCTCAGACCGCCGTCTCAGACCGCCGCCTCAGACCGCCGCCTCAGACCGCCGCCTCTGACCCCTGCCTCAGACTGCCGCCTCAGACCGCTGCCTCAGACCGCCGCCTCAGACCGCCGCCTCTGACCGCCGCCTCTGACCGCCACCTCTGACCGCCGCCTCAGACCGCCGCCTCTGACCGCTGCCTCTGACCGCCGCCTCAGACCGCCGCCTCTGACCGCTGCCTCTGACCGCCGCCTCAGACCGCCGCCTCAGACCGCCGCCTCTGACCGCTGCCTCTGACCGCCACCTCTGACCGCCGCCTCAGACCGCCGCCTCTGACCGCCGCCTCTGACCGCCGCCTCTGACCGCTGCCTCTGACCGCCGCCTCAGACCGCTGCCTCTGACCGCCGCCTCTGACCGCTGCCTCAGACCGCTGCCTCTGACCGCCGCCTCAGACCGTCGCCTCTGACCGCTGCCTCTGACCTTCGCCTCAGACCGCCGCCTCAGACCGCCGCCTCATACCGCTGCCTCTGACCGCCGCCTCATACCGCCGCCTCAGACCGCCGCCTCATACCGCCGCCTCATACCGCCGCCTCTGACCGCTGCCTCTGACCGCCGCCTCAGACCGCCGCCTCTGACCGCTGCCTCTGACCGCTGCCTCTGACCGCCGCCTCAGACCGCCGCCTCTGACCGCTGCCTCTGACCGCCGCCTCATTCCGCCGCCTCAGACCGCCGCCTCATACCGCCGCCTCAGACCGCCGCCTCAGACCACCGCCTCATACCGCTGCCTCAGACCGCCGCCTCAGACCGCCGCCTCAGACCACCGCCTCAGACCGCCGCCTCAGACCACCGCCTCATACCGCCGCCTCAGACCACCGCCTCATACCGCTGCCTCTGACCGCCGCCTCTGACCGTTGCCTCATACCGCTGCCTCTGACCGCCGCCTCATACCGCTGCCTCTGACCGCCGCCTCTGACCTCCGCCTCATACCGCTGCCTCTGACCGCCGCCTCATACCGCTGCCACATACCGCTGCCTCTGACCGCTGCCTCTGACCGCCGCCTCTGACCGCCGCTTCAGACCGCTGTGCCACTCGGGAGCCTTTAATGTATAACACACACAATACGTCACACATTTGGAGTCAATATTTCACAGAGACCTCACAGTGAAACACATTTGTTATGTTTTGCTTTTGGAGCTGGCTGGTCATTCCTGTTCCCACTGCGGTGGAGCAGGGGAGAGGACCAGAGCTCACAAGGCTGCTCGTAAAGTGCTTTCTGGTGCATTGTGGGTAGTTGGCATCATGGGCAACACAGGAACGAGGGCCTGGAGTGCTTTTAGCTTTGCTGGCTCGTCATCTCGGGGACACTTTGCAGAAGGACTTAAAACTAGATCATTTTATTCTGACTGATGTTTTTAAATCCCGGATTGGAGAGCTGCTGACCACTGACTGCACATGTTTTTGAACCTGCTCTTTTAAAGTGGCAATCAGCAGTTAAAACATAACAAAGTGTTTTCCCCATCACTGTTTGAGCCAGACACTTAACCCTCATTTTCTCAGGGGTCCACTGTGCTACTATGTCTGACCCTGTAAAACAACACATTTCACTGCACCTATCCAGTGTACGTGATAAAACATTTAAAAATTATAATTATGTCACCACTCTCAAACTCAAAGACTATGGATGCAAGGACTGACCGTCCATGATATCAAAATTACAATTATGTAACCACTCTCAAACTCAAAGACTATGGATGCAAGGACTGACCGTCCATGATATCAAAATTACAATTATGTAACCACTCTCAAACTCAAAGACTGTGGATGCAAGGACTGACCGTCCATGATATCAAAATTACAATTATGTAACCACTCTCAAACTCAAAGACTGTGGATGCAAGGACTGACCGTCCATGATATCAAAATTATAGTTAAATATGTTTGTTTACATTTACTTTCTTGACTAACATTGGCGTAAATAAAACAAGCTTAGATTTGGGTTCTGATAGGGTACGACAGTTAAATTCAGCTCACGAGGCATTTACAAGTTCTATTCTTTATCAATCAATGGGTTAAAATAAATCATGAATTATTCCAAAAATGGATGTAGAAACTGCTGATTGTCCCTTTAAGCTCTCTTATGCACTTTGCACAGTTTTAACTTCCATTTATTGTTATGTTTTATGTCTTGTTGTGTCTGTCGTGTTACTTTATGTGTCCAGTTCTCTTGACCAGGGCTCACTTGAAAGAGAGATGTAAGTCTCAATGTGACATCTCTGGTTAAATACATGAAGAATAAAAATCTATCAAATAAAAAAAAGCACAGTCTGCATTTCCCAGCCAACCTCTGTACACAGCTGCAAGATGACCTACTCACGCACTCTGTACACGGCTGCAAGATGACCTACTCACGCACTCTGCACACAGCTGCAAGATGACCTACTCACGCACTCTGTACACGGCTGCAAGATGACCTACTCACGCACTCTGTACACGGCTGCAAGATGACCTACTCACGCACTCTGCACACTGCTGCAAGATGACCTACTCACGCACTCTGCACACAGCTGCAAGATGACCTACTCACGCACTCTGCACACAGCTGCAAGATGACCTACTCACGCACTCTGCACACAGCTGCAAGATGACCTACTCACGCACTGTGTACACGGCTGCAAGATGACCTACTCACGCACTCTGCACACAGCTGCAAGATGACCTACTCACGCACTCTGCACACAGCTGCAAGATGACCTACTCACGCACTCTGCACACAGCTGCAAGATGACCTACTCACGCACTCTGCACACAGCTGCAAGATGACCTACTCACGCACTCTGCACACAGCTGCAAGATGACCTACTCACGCACTTTGCACACAGCTGCAAGATGACCTACTCACACACTCTGCACACAGCTGCAAGATGACCTACTCACACACTCTGCACACAGCTGCAAGATGACCTACTCACGCACTCTGCACACAGCTGCAAGATGACCTACTCACGCACTCTGCACACGGCTGCAAGATGACCTACTCACGCACTCTGCACACGGCTGCAAGATGACCTACTCACGCACTCTGCACACGGCTGCAAGATGACCTACTCACACACTCTGCACACAGCTGCAAGATGACCTACTCACGCACTCTGCACACGGCTGCAAGATGACTTACTCACGCACTCTGCACACGGCTGCAAGATGACCTACTCACGCACTCTGCACACCTAGTCTATAGCTACATTTTTTATAAGAATACCTGTCATTGAAATTACAATGTCATTTGTGGATTATTAGGTTTCTACATTGTGTAAAAGCACCATTTTCCTATTGAGACGCATTACTTTGAAAATTGTACACTGTCTCTTTAAGAAGGGAAAGTCTCTGCCATTCTTCTGTGTCCCCAAGTGCTTGGATATACTGGTAAAGTTACCAGGTTGTTTGCTAGCTAGCTACTGAGGTAACATGGGTTAACGAGTTGTTAACGGCGAGCGAGTCGTTTTAGAACGGCCTGCGACATGGTTTATGAATGTAAAATGCGTCCTACCAATGGAGCTGCATCCATCTGCACAATGGAGCTGCATCAATCTGCACAGTGGAGCTGCATCCATCTGCACAGTGGAGCTGCATCCATCTGCACAGTGGAGCTGCATCCATCTGCACGGTGGAGCTGCATCCATCTGCACGGTGGAGCTGCATCCATCTGCACGGTGGAGCTGCATCCATCTGCACGGTGGAGCTGCAACCATCTGCACGGTGGAGCTGCATCCATCTGCACTGTGGAGCTGCATCCATCTGCACGGTGGAGCTGCATCCATCTGCACGGTGGAGCTGCGTCCATCTGCACGGTGGAGCTGTGTCCATCTGCACAGTGGAGCTGCGTCCATCTGCACGGAGGAGCTGCATCCATCTGCACGGTGGAGCTGCATCCATCTGCACAGTGGAGCTGCATCCATCTGCACAGTGGAGCTGCATCCATCTGCACGGTGGAGCTGCGTCCATCTGCACAGTGGAGCTGCATCCATCTGCACAGTGGAGCTGCATCCATCTGCACAGTGGACCTGCATCCATCTGCACGGTGGAGCTGCATCCATCTAAACGGTGGAGCTGTGTCCATCTGCACGGTGGAGCTGCATCCATCTGCACAGTGGACCTGCATCCATCTGCACGGTGGAGCTGCGTCCATCTGCACGGTGGAGCTGCATCCATCTGCACGGTGGAGCTGTGTCCATCTGCACAGTGGACCTGCATCCATCTGCACGGTGGAGCTGTGTCCATCTGCACGGTGGAGCTGCATCCATCTGCACGGTTGGAGCTGCATCCATCTGCACGGTGGAGCTGTGTCCATCTGCACAGTGGAGCTGCATCCATCTGCACGGTGGAGCTGTGTCCATCTGCACGGTGGAGCTGCATCCATCTGCACAGTGGAGCTGCATCCATCTGCACGGTGGAGCTGCGTCCATCTGCACGGTGGAGCTGCATCCATCTGCACAGTGGAGCTGCATCCATCTGCACGGTGGAGCTGCATCCATCTGCACGGTGGAGCTGCATCCATCTGCACGGTGGAGCTGTGTCCATCTGCACGGTGGAGCTGCATCCATCTGCACAGTGGAGCTGTGTCCATCTGCACGGTGGAGCTGCGTCCATCTGCACGGTGGAGCTGCATCCATCTGCACGGTGGAGCTGCATCCATCTGCACGGTGGAGCTGCGTCCATCTGCACGGTGGAGCTGCATCCATCTGCACAGTGGAGCTGCATCCATCTGCACGGTGGAGCTGTGTCCATCTGCACGGTGGAGCTGCATCCATCTGCACAGTGGAGCTGCATCCATCTGCACGGTGGAGCTGCATCCATCTGCACGGTGGAGCTGCATCCATCTGCACAGTGGAGCTGCATCCATCTGCACGGTGGAGCTGCATCCATCTGCACGGTGGAGCTGCATCCATCTGCACGGTGGAGCTGTGTCCATCTGCACGGTGGAGCTGCGTCCATCTGCACAGTGGAGCTGCGTCCATCTGCACAGTGGAGCTGCGTCCATCTGCACGGTGGAGCTGCATCCATCTGCACGGTGGAGCTGCATCCATCTGCACGGTGGAGCTGCATCCATCTGCACGGTGGAGCTGCATCCATCTGCACGGTGGAGCTGCATCCATCTGCACGGTGGAGCTGCATCCATCTGCACGGTGGAGCTGCATCCATCTGCACAATGGAGCTGCATCCATCTGCACGGTGGAGCTGCATCCATCTGCACAATGGAGCTGCATCCATCTGCACGGTGGAGCTGCATCCATCTGCACAGTGAAGCTGCATCCATCTGCACGGTGGAGCTGCATCCATCTGCACGGTGGAGCTGCATCCATCTGCATGGTGGAGCTGTGTCCATCTGCACGGTGGAGCTGTGTCCATCTGCACGGTGGAGCTGCATCCATCTGCACAAATGGTCACACTTTAGAGCCCTGCTGCCAGTGCATCATCGAGTCACAGTAATAATTTGTTCTCTTCATACTTTGCTTCAAAAGGAGAAACTGAGGGGAAAATCTTATCCCCCCCAAACATCCTCTCATCTCCCTGTTTCATGTTTGTTCTTGTTCTCTGTCCCCGACTTTGATGAGAAAGTCGACTATAAAAACAAAAATGTTCAGTTCATTAGTTATTGCTTGTTGATTTTGCTTGTTGTTGTTAATTTTTCCTATTGTGTATAGTTGCATTTCTCACAGTCTTTAAACAACTTTGTTTTGAACATGAGGTAGGGTCACAAGTAGGCTAATTGAAACTGTGGGCCTTACCATATGCCAAATGAATTATGCAGTCTGTTATCATCATCCAGACCTCTCAGTCTATTATCATCATCCAGACCTCTCAGTCTATTATCATCATCCAGACCTCTCAGTCTGTTATCATCATCCAGACCTCTCAGTCTGTTATCATCATCCAGACCTCTCAGTCTGTTATCATCATCCAGACCTCTCAGTCTGTTATCATCATCCAGACCTCTCAGTCTGTTATCATCATCCAGACCTCTCAGTCTATTATCATCATCCAGACCTCTCAGTCTGTTATCATCATCCAGACCTCTCAGTCTGTTATCATCATCCAGACCTCTCAGTCTATTATCATCATCCAGACCTCTCAGTCTATTATCATCATCCAGACCTCTCAGTCTATTATCATCATCCAGACCTCTCAGTCTGTTATCATCATCCAGACTTCTCAGTCTATTATCATCATCCAGACCTCTCAGTCTATTATCATCATCCAGACCTCTCAGTCTATTATCATCATCCAGACCTCTCAGTCTATTATCATCATCCAGACCTCTCAGTCTGTTATCATCATCCAGACCTCTCAGTCTGTTATCATCATCCAGACTTCTCAGTCTATTATCATCATCCAGACCTCTCAGTCTATTATCATCATCCAGACCTCTCAGTCTATTATCATCATCCAGACCTCTCAGTCTATTATCATCATCCAGACCTCTCAGTCTATTATCATCATCCAGACCTCTCAGTCTGTTATCATCATCCAGACCTCTCAGTCTGTTATCATCATCCAGACCTCTCAGTCTATTATCATCATCCAGACCTCTCAGTCTGTTATCATCATCCAGACCTCTCAGTCTGTTATCATCATCCAGACCTCTCAGTCTGTTATCATCATCCATCCAGACCTCTCAGTCTGTTATCATCATCCAGACCTCTCAGTCTGTTATCATCATCCAGACCTCTCAGTCTGTTATCATCATCCAGACCTCTCAGTCTGTTATCATCATCCAGACCTCTCAGTCTGTTATCATCATCCAGACCTCTCAGTCTGTTATCATCATCCAGACCTCTCAGTCTATTATCATCATCCAGACCTCTCAGTCTATTATCATCATCCAGACCTCTCAGTCTATTATCATCATCCAGACCTCTCAGTCTGTTATCATCATCCAGACTTCTCAGTCTATTATCATCATCCAGACTTCTCAGTCTATTATCATCATCCAGACCTCTCAGTCTATTATCATCATCCAGACCTCTCAGTCTGTTATCATCATCCAGACTTTCAGTCTATTATCATCATCCAGACTTCTCAGTCTATTATCATCATCCAGACCTCTCAGTCTATTATCATCATCCAGACCTCTCAGTCTATTATCATCATCCAGACCTCTCAGTCTATTATCATCATCCAGACCTCTCAGTCTATTATC
The DNA here is from genome assembly GCF_045791955.1 of Oncorhynchus clarkii lewisi. Lineage (NCBI taxonomy): Eukaryota > Metazoa > Chordata > Actinopteri > Salmoniformes > Salmonidae > Oncorhynchus > Oncorhynchus clarkii. The sequence goes on along the minus strand of NC_092147.1, from coordinate 13,882,233 downwards.
ATCATCCAGACCTCTCAGTCTATTATCATCATCCAGACCTCTCAGTCTATTATCATCATCCAGATCTCTCAGTCTGTTATCATCATCCAGACCTCTCAGTCTGTTATCATCATCCAGACCTCTGGCTATTCAAATCAAATCAAATCAGTCTATTAGCATCATCCAGACCTCTCAGTCTATTTTCATCATCCAGACTTCTCAGACTGTTATCATCATCCAGACCTCTCAGTCTGTTATCATCATCCAGACTTCTCAGACTGTTATCATCATCCAGACCTCTGTCTATTCAAAATCAAATCAGTCTGTTATCATCATCCAGACTTCTCAGTCTGTTATCATCATCCAGACCTCTGGCTATTCAAATCAAATCAGTCTATTAGCATCATC